>NW_004567111.1:54738783-54802227 GCF_000260355.1 Condylura cristata | reverse complement strand
GAATATAAAATCAAATTAAAAACTGTTGTATAGGACAAATGAAACTTGTCTGGGGGTGGGGATGAGGGGTCCTAGACAGATAGCCTGCCCCCGGACTATGAATCAAAAGAAATTCTTCAGGCAGATTTCTGAATGTTGCAATAAGTCTAAGAAAATGATCTAACCTCTTATGGTAAATGTGAGGTAGGGTAAGGTGTTGAGAAATGATTCTGAAGTGTTCCTACTGGTCTGTGTTGTTTAACTTCACTTAGTTTTAATATAATGTCTCTAAAATCTTAAACAATGTTTCTCAGAACTGCAGTGAAGAACTACTTTTTTAAAATTTCTTATCTTTCACAGACATTTTGTAATATAAATTTACCAGAAAAGTGATCATATGTTTGGATATCAAAGTCATTGCCGACATACTTGCCGACATACACACAAGTTGCTAAAGCTATTAATTGTGGTATTATCTTTTTACAGATGAGTAACTAGCAATTGAAAGACCAGGATGACACTTTGGTAGCTAGCGGATGCTCTTCCATGCAGGGTATAGTTTGATTGCTTGTCCTTTCCTTAAGGAAAGGTCTCTGTACAATGAACCCTTCGGCTTCCAAACCTACTTTGGTGCCTGACATGTAGTAGGCACTCAACGAGTAAGCTTGGTGAGTGAGCAAATGTACTAAAGTAGATTGGGAACTTAAGGAAACCATACATTTTGTAGGTGGTAAAATGTATCTAAAGTTTCTCATACTTTTCTGTAATGGGATTTGATATCATCAACATTCTCTTATCTGATTTTGATGCCACATGATTCTGTGCAGGAGGAATCCCTTCCAGGGTTCCATTTCCCCTGTGAAGAAATAAAAGTCCCCCCTCTGACTACAGGCCTTCCTTACATTGCTTTATTCCAAGTAACATTTCAAAGACATTTAACTTAAAATGTAGCAAGATTCTTCTCTATTCTTAGAATTGAGAATTTGCCTGTACATGGACAGCTCTGTAATGGGACTTTTCCCAGTGAAACCCAAATCAAGCAAACACATACATGCTCTGATTAGGTGTCAGGACATAACTATTCAAATCCATCCTCAGCACTTACATTGCTTGCAAGTGAGGAAAGACCTTTTGATAACAAAGAAAAAAAAATTTCTTCCTTTCTTCCTTTCCTCTCTTTACTGTGTCATGGTGCATTCCTCCCACTCTTTATTGCCCTCATACTGTTCTATCCCAAATTGTATGTATTTCATCCAGATAACCACCTGCTCCAAATTCCTCTTCAAAGAGAAACTTTCCTTAACTCCCCTGGATAATTTTCTGGAATGACCTAGCCTGGAACATGTCCAAAAACTCAAGGTAAGCAAAGGAAGAGAAGGCAGGTGGGAATGATCAGTCTAGATAGAGTTGTTTCTTACTCTTTTTTTTTTTTTTTTTAATCCAGTCCTTGGGCTGATTTATTTATTTATTTATTTATTCAAAGATTTATTTATTCATACAGAACCGGGGTACAGGCCAAAGATGTGGAAGGTGAGAGGATTCACCAGGGACAGAGCGGGGTGCAGAACAGGCAGATTGACAAAGTACACTGCTGAGGGGAGCAGCGGGCGGTCAGGAGAGGTCTGCCACGCCATGTGGATCCCCTCTGGGGCAGGCGGGGATCGAACTCATGCAGAAGTGGCTTAAGCTTCTTAGTGCAGTGCTTTAACCTGCTGCAACACCAGAGAGGGTCCGCTTCTTACTCTTTTGAATAAAGGAATTTTACTTGGGCTGTAAGCCCTCAGTGTGGGGGCCTTAGGCTCCCCACAAGTCCTACCTACTAGCTGGGATAATAGCGGAGATCATTAGAGTCAGCCTTTCCAGGGATCTATCCACAGCCAGAAGTGCCTTCCGATTTTGTGAGATGATTGATAATTGCAATCAATGTTTCTTAATGGCTGTGTCAACATGTTCTTCTGACTGCAAAATTAATAAAAAAGAGATAATTCTTGTTTTCTTCACACCTATGGGGAAGATGATAAACATCTCCAAGTCATTTGGAAGTGAGTGGAATGGAATTCCACATATTTGCTCTAACAAAATCAGCAATAATTAGAGCCCAACAGATGCTTTATGCTTTATATTTTTCTTCAATTGTGGCCTCCAGTAGAATCTTAGTGGTGAATTGTGGGAGTACTCAAATTATGACTTTTATTGTGAAGTTGGTTGAGAAATGTGGGGACTACTGCTGTCCCTTCTTTGGAAGAATATCCAAAGAATATCCTATTGTGATATTTGCTGGTTTTGATTTGGTTACTTGGAAATGAGCATGGGCACATCTTAGGCTGGCAGGTAGATTGGACTGACTCTTAGGCTTTTTGTGATCTTCTTGCCTTTAATGCCAGTTCTAGGATGACCTTTTCTAATGTCCAAAAGTCAAATCCATGGATAACTTCCACCTATAATCCCAGATATGCCCTTTTTCCTCAACCAATCTCAATAAAAACAAAGTATATAGCCATACCATTTCCTTGCCTCTCATCCCGAGAAACTACTTTAAGGCCTGCCTATATAAGACCTTAGTTTCTTTCCATGAGCTCTCTTAACAGCAATCTCAGTGTCTAACATGGCATCGATACAAGGTCTGGATATTTGTCTTGATGTTCCCTCTTAAGAAGTGACATCTTAATCCACTAGTAGTATATATAACTTTTGAGGGCCCTGAAGCTGGATTCTATTTTCCCCATTTGAGTCCTGGCTCATTTGAGAGAGAAAGCAAATAAATGGGGATCAAGCCATTAAGTTTATACTGATAAAATCTGGATGGGAGAGCATAGCTTACATATGCTGTTCTAGCAGATTCCATATGCCTAGCCAAAACTGGACTTAAAGTTCAGTGATTCAGTAACTAGTCCAAGTTACATGCTTACGCTATTTCTCTATGTTAGTCATAACTTTATAAGAAACTGTTTTTGTCATTTCTGTCCCATTCTGGCATGCCTTGACTCTGCCAGTCATCTAAATTCCCTGGAACCGATCTGGAGCTGCTCAGTTTCTGGGAATAAATAGCCATCAGATTTCCCAGGATGACAGTGGGGCTGGTTTCTGTGAATTTTCCTTACAAGCATTTCCTTATTTCATATAGTCATAAGCTCAGCTTTTGGAGAAAGTAGTATAGTTTCGAAACTATACTACATTGGGAATGTGAGTTTCAGAAAGGAATAGCATAGTTAGCCAAACTCTGCCTCTTCCAGGGACACAGTCCTTGCAGGAAGCACACATTCTCCTACGTTCCCTCCAAGTTGCTACTTCTATGTATGCACTAACCTCAGTACAGGATGTGTGCAAGGTGAATCACAATAAAGGACATGTATTGTTGGAACATGTTTTCTATTGGTTTCCTGGGAATGGATGGATGAAGAAAAAAATTCTGGGATCTTACATTTCTATAGTCTCTGTTCTATCCTTACACTTGTTAAGCACAGGATGTAAATAACCATCTTTCAGGATTTTGTAGGCATTGTTTCATTTTCTTTTAGAGTCTAGAATTTGTATTGACAAATCTAGGATGTTTTTTGTTTCCTGATCCTTTGAAAGTGACCCATTTTTTTCCTCTTTGAGGCTTGTATTGAGTGTTATTTAGCTCCTATTCTGAAGTGTCTCCAATGATGTAAGCTTGTATGAGTCTAATTTTAATTTCTGTATTTGATGAGGCTTTTTGATCTAGCACTCAAGTCCTTGGTTTGAATTTTTCTTTTTTAATGTATTTTAAAAGAACAGGTTTACTAGAAAGGAGATAGGAAAAGAGAGGCACCTGCATAGACACAGATGAGCATAAAAGATGCAGGAAAAAAATTCTCAACTCATTTCTATGATGGTATTGTTTTCTTTTCCTCTTTCTAAAACTTCTTCTCATGAACACATTGGATGAGCTTCAAAAGATAGGATGAAGGAACAAACTTGAGAATCTATTTGTCTTTTATTAAGCCGGATGTTTAAAAAAGAAAGTGTGAAGCAAAGTCACATTGTCACTGGTTAATTTTTTGTTTACAAAATGACTTTTTCATAAAATGCATGACTTTAAGATGATCTGTGTTTTGAGAAAACCCCAGATGTAGAGGTGGGTATAGTCAGATATTTTCAGTTAGGTTGAGCTAATTCCGAGGATGAGATTTTTGCAATTTCTTGCCTAGAGAATGATAGGAGTTCCATTGTGGGGACAAATAGAAGAATCAGCCTGGACATATTTGCTTTCTGAGACAGTTGCTAAATTCCCTTTTTGCAGTGAGCGCAGGCCCAAAGACAAAAGCTGCAATAGTCTGTGCTGTTGGGGGAGGGACAGTAGCCCAATAATATGCAGTGAGTGTGGGATTCAGGGATCTAGAAATTCCCATAGATCTTTAAACCAGTTGTCTTCCTCTGGAGTCCTTCCCAAGAAGTTGATGAACTGTTAGTATTTTGAGCATCTCTTGTGTCAATCAGGTTATTTCTTTGTTTTCCTCATTGCTAGTTTGGGATTTGGCTCTTTGACTTCTGTCAAGCAAGCTCCCACTTGTCCATCTCCTTTCCAGTTTTCAAAATTCTGTCATTGTCATTGCTTTCTTGCCCTGTGAATTATGCTTATAAATGAAAAAAGTCCATTTTATATTGTTTTTTTTCTAGGGTTCTCTTATCAACAGCAAAATTGATTGGGTGTGTTTAATATGCTATATTTATATGGAATAAGGCTCAATTTCTATATGGGCCCAGGCATGTGTCCAGTGTTTATTTATGTGAATGTTCCATTCTGAAGATTCATAATTACGTTACGTTCTGTTGCCAAAGTTATCATTTAGCACTCTGTTTCATTTATTTTTAGCAAAGAACAGATATATTGACAAGGCAAAATATTAAAAATCCTCTCCAAGACTTTATTTTTAGTATCAAGGTCTTGGATATATTTGATTTCAAAGAACATCATTTTAATTTAAGCAGTAAGTGAAGTGGCTTTTTTTTTTAATAATAGCCATTCAGCAATAAATGTTTTAGCTCTTCAGATATTGGTATTTGGTCAATGTTAGCTGTCCCATTTTCTGAGGGTGATGAAATTCTCTTGTAGAAAATGATATAAAAAACTGATTAGCTGAACATCCTATAGGAATATTTTGATATTCACATCAAAGTTCATTAATATTTATTAAATTCTTCTATAATTCTTGGGCTCTAAGTCATGCTCCAGTGGTATTTAAGGAGACTGTCACTATTTCAGATTCCTTGGAGACCATTTAAGGCAGTAAGTGCTAGGATCATTTTTAGAAAAATGACTAACCAAACTCTACCACTAGAAAAAAGCTGGCTATGCTCCTTGGCTTGATGATGAGTCTTTAAAAAGATCCCTACGTATTAAGTGACTCAAGAAATGAGACTCTCCTCACTTCTGATTTTATAGCTAGAACAGTCTGTCTCTAGAGACGTAGTTCTTGAGCTATGACCCCCCCCCTACCCTGGGTTAGGAACTGTCTCTTCCTCCTTTCTGGGGGGAGTAACTTGCCTTCTGTACCCAGCGTAGCCATTTCCATACATGCCTCTGGTAGATCAAACTGGAAACAAGAAGGAAAAATATATGACACTTGAGCACTGGGGTAGCTAGGAAGGATTTTATTTTTACAATTCATCTTGTCATTTTTTTCAGTTAATGTTGAATGTGGACCAAATTTGAATGACTTTTTCCATACCAATTTTGGTTCATAGTTGGGGCAATTGTAGTAACATGAGGACTGAC
Source organism: Condylura cristata (assembly GCF_000260355.1). Taxonomy (NCBI): domain Eukaryota; kingdom Metazoa; phylum Chordata; class Mammalia; order Eulipotyphla; family Talpidae; genus Condylura; species Condylura cristata. Next base: position 54,796,508 of record NW_004567111.1, on the reverse strand, counting down.
TGCTTAGAGCCAAAAGACTGATACAAATGTCAATGTGGCTGACAGACAGAGGTTGTCGATCAGAAGTCAGATATGAGCAACTCAACAAGGAAAAATCAAGAGTAGGATCTGGACATTTGTGACTAAAATCAACAGCACTGAAATTTTAGATTATTGATGTAGTAGGGCTAAGGGTAGGCAACAATCATCCATTTATCATATATGACTTTGGCGATTTTAGTTTATAATTTTAAGGACAATTTTGAAGATATTTATAGGCTCTTAGAATTCTGTTAAATTTCTTGACATTCATTAAAATGAAAATACAATTAATGTTCTAAACATACATTATAGGACTTACATTTTTGTAAGGATTCTTTGATTTTAGCTTTTGAAATAACTTAGGTGCAATTTCTCTTATAGTTAGATCTCTAGGATTTCTCTGCCACATTGGGCATTTTTTTATGATCTACTTTTATTTATTTATGCATACAAGAACTGGTGTATAGGCCATAGGTGTGGAGAGTGAGAGGATTCACCAGAGACAGAGTGGGGAGCAGAATGCAGAATTACTGAAATACATTCTGAGGGAGCAGTGGCAAGACAGGAAAGGTCTGCTGAACCATATGGGTTAGCTCCTTAGCATGTTGTAGTGGCTGCCAGAAGCTTGATAGTACTGAGACATAACCCCTCAACCACCAGGGAAGACCCAACATTCTTAGAAATTATTGTTATCATATATAATAATTTTAATAAATATTAAAATTAATAATTTTAATAAATATTAAAATTAAGAGTTGGTTTGATATGTTTTTCAGATTTGTAATGAAATTATTGAAGTTTCAATTTTCAAATTAGGTTTTATTTAATAATTTGGAGCCAGTAACTCACTTTTACATATATTCAGTTCTAAAAAGCTCATAGCTCAGAGATAATGTGTCTGTGGCATCTAAAACAAACCAGATTGACCTGGATGCTGACATAACCTTTGATCTTGGTGTAGGTCTAAGGACTCACTGAATGAGTCTGCGGTCTAGAGAGCTTTTGTCTAAACAGAATGAAGAAATGCTGATTTGGATGTGTGACTCAACTGTTAACTGAAGGAGATTAAAACAGACGTGAAAATGATCTTCAATTATCTAAAGGACTATTGAGTGGAAAAAAACAAACAAACAAAAAAATGACTTTGTTTTTATGATCCATAGGCCATAATTAGGATCAATAGCTGTAGGTGATGGGGAGGTGAATTTTGGTTCATTACAAGAATGATATTCTAACACCTAGAGAATAAATTGTGATGGAAAAAAGTGGATTTATAAGGTAATGAACCTTTTATACTTGTACATCCATCTGTGAGAATATTGCTTAAATGTCTCAGGTTCCTCTCAAACTCAGATTTGATGAGAGCTCAAACTCAGATTCGATGAGAGAAGTTTTAGAAGCTCAAGTAATCAGTAGGGGGATGTGAATATACTCCCGAGATGCTCACATTATACATCTATAATAAATAATCAATCAGATGGTATCACTGTTCTGTGGAAAGTTAATAGATAAAGACAAACTTAAAATTCAATTCTTGAAAGATGACTACAAAAGTGAGACACCAAATGGGGAGGCAATCAAGGGGGAAGAACAAAGAGGGAAGGAAGCCCAGTGATCTGTGGTGGTGGACTATGGGTGATTTGGTGTTAGTCTATGCCGGGCTCTGTGGTGGTAATACCTCATGGAGATATCCAAATATTACTGCCATTCAAAATGAACTTATTTAATTAAAAAACTATCCCAACAAGGAGAATGAGTTGGTGCTAATCATGTATTAGTGCATAAACAGATACTAACTATTGCCTATTACTGATTACTACAATTAATCATTTCTGAAGGAAAATAAAATTCTCAGTCTAAAAAAAAGTGTCAACAGAAGTAGGAATATACTTAATATCTAAGTAAACTGCTTTCAGATGCCTTTTAAAATTTTAAAAGATTTATTTATTTATGCTTACAGAACTGGGGTATAGCTATGCCAGAGATGTGGTGGGTGAGAGGATTCACCAGAGACAGAGTGGGGAGCAGAACAGGCAGATGTACTGAAATACCCTACTGAGGGAGCAGTGGGCAGGTCAGGAGAGGTCTGCCACGTCATGTGGGTAGCTCCCTGGCCGGGGATTGAACTAGAGCAGCAAGTGGATTCGGAGAGCTTCGTTATGCGGTGTTTAACCCGATGCACCACCAGGGAGAGCCCTTTTTTTTAAATTTTTAAAAAATTATGTGAACATACCAGGGAGAGCCCGTTTTTTAAAATTTTTAAAAAATTATGTTTGCTAAGAGACGACAGGTTGCTCAAACAAATGGGTTGGGCACCTTAGAAATGAGGTTTAAAGAAACGGAAAAGTCACACAGAAAGTAATAACGACAGTTAAAGTAGCACCTCCCCAAGAGAAGACTTCACATTCAGAGAAAAAGCAACATAGTTGTGATTTTTGAAGGATGAAACGGATGCTAGTATGATCAATTATTTTTAAAAAAGCTTCCTAAGATAAACTTTGAAGCATATTGACAGGGGCGTTTCTTTTGATCAGTGCGAGGTCACAATTCCACCGGTAACCTGAAGGGTAACCTTAGGGTGTTTGCACCAACTGGAAGACCAGAGGTTTCAGACAGCTTGTTACACTGATGAATTTCTGTCAAACAGTAATTCTAACTGCATCATCATATTCATCATTACTCTGCAACAAAACCAAAATGACCTTGAAGTTATAATTTGGTGCTTATCATAGGAGATAAGCTAAAGCTAACACTAAGCTTTTAAGAAACAAAAGATCTTTGAAATGTGGTGCCACTGTGTCAAAAAGAGGAAATAGCTAAGACCCCAGTACTTGCTTACTTAAAGACATCTTATCTTGTTGAGGTGATTTTACCAGGTTTTCTTTAGATCTTGACCTGAGGCATTCTGGGATCTTGAATCTGATGATTGTAGCTTCCAACTGTTAAGTAGTTGTCTTTCTATGCATTTAGTTTATATGCATACTAGTGAAAAGAGGTCTCTGGGTCATAGAACAAGACCAGTTATTTACTTACAGAACATGAATGGCAGTCTCCACAGACACTCCGGGGCAGTGTAGTAAGGGCTTATTCCCCTGTTCCACAGTAAGTTTGTCCCACTGGAGAGGAATTTGTACAGCTGTTCATAGGGTGTTGGGGCTGGAAGGGTAGGAACACAGAGGAAAAAGATGCTTTTGAGCTTTTTTTTATAAATAGACCTTCTTTAGAAAGTGGAACCTAGGTCTCTAGGGCTTTACCCTTTGGAATGTAAACACATGGTTTCAAAAGAATCAAACCATTAAATTGCTCCAGAGATCTCTATCTTTGACACCCCAGACTTGTTTTCCATTCAGCTTCCTTTAACCTAGGCTGCTGACAGTATTTGCTCTTGATAACCTGGCATTTAAAACATAATGCTGACACTAACAAATTTAGAGAACTAAATCTACGAGGAGTGGTTCAGAACTGAGACCCAGTGAGTCCTTTTTCATGTCATTTATTATGGGCTTTCTTTTTTGATCATGGAAATTTAATAACAGTACAGGATATTTGTTTATGTATTCAGCTTGCTAAAATAATTTGCATTTTGCTTTTTTGTGGACTGAGTTGTGTCCTCCCTCAAAATTTGCATGTTGAAGTCTCAACCCCTAATGCCTCAGCTATTTGGAAAGGTCTTTAAAGAGGGAAAATGAAGTCAGGTGGGATGAAATCAGGTGATGTATTTTGAGATAATGTCTTCAATGAGATGAGTAAGTGAAACCTGGGGTGTGTGGGGGAAGGCCCTAATAGGAATGAGAGAGAGAGAGAGAGAGATAATGATGGGGATGTGTGTGCACAGAGAAAAGACAATTTAAGGACACAGTGAGAAGGTGGCCAACTGCAAGCCAAAGACAGTCTTTAGGAGAAACCAAATTTGTTGACACCTTGAATCTAGGGCTAGATTAGCCTCTAGAAATGTAAGAAGGTAAAATTCTATGATTTCAAACACAATCCATATTTTATATGACAGTTATAGAAGACTATCTAAGATGTCATTTCCCTTATCTGTTTAGTACCCAGGTATTTACTGAGGTTTCACTGTAAGTTCTTTGAGTGCAAAGGTACTGAATCCTATTTCAAAAGAGGAAAAAAGAAAGCCAGAATGTCTTAGTTACATGCTTAAGTACCACAGTATGAATTGAAATTCAAACTGTTCTAACATTTTTTTTTTAAGATTTATTTATTTGGGCATACAGAACTGGGGTACAGGCCAGAGGCTCAGGGGTGGCGAGAGGTTTCACCAGAGACAGAGTGGGGAGCAGAAAAGGCAGATCAACGAAGTACACTGCTGAGGGGAGCAGCGGGCGGGCCAGGAGAGGTCTGCCGCACCATGTGGTCACCTCCGGGGCTGGTGGGAATTGCAGAAGTGGCTTTAGCTTCTTAGTGCTGTGCTTTAACCCGATGCACCACCAGGGAGGGCCCAAACTGTTCTAACTTTTAATCCCCTACCCCTGTCTTTGGAGCAAAGTCTATATTTATGAAGGATTTTTTCCAATTTAAAAATTGTGTCCATTATTTATTGCTATATAACAAAGCACTGGGAAATTAAAAATATTGAGAAAAAAAAACAAAAACAAAAACAAAACAAACCCCCCCTGCATTTTATTATTTCATGATTCTTTGGCTTGGCCAGCTCAGTTAAGTTGTTCTTACATCCCATGTGGTGTATCTGGGTCCACCCATGCTCTACATTAAGCTGAGTAGATAGTGGATGTTGAGAGTCCAAGTTATCCTCTCATTCTTCTGTAGTTTGATTTTCTCTATGCCATTTCACTGGCTTTCAAGGGAAAGCATCCCAAAAGGACATGCCTCAATGTGCAAATGTTTACCAAGCCTCATATTGAAACAGTACGCTAAAGTTCCTTGCGCACACGGAGAAGCTAAGTGGCAGTAGGAAAGAGATGACACAGAGGCCTATGCACTGCAGAGGTGAGGGACGTAGGGACCCCTTTATAGCAGACACTGTGACAGTCTACTTCAAGAACACTGAGGGTGGTCCTTCATGAGATATTTGTCTGTCTAATAAAGGAAGTCCCAGAATCTAGACAGATACACATAACAGTTATTGTATTGCATTAGAAATTCATAGATCTTTATGGTAATCATCTACCATTAATATTTCTGCTTATCTTTTAAATCACTTGCTTCTGTCCTCTGTACAATGTTTGCTCTTTCTCATTTTAATTTTAAAAGTATGTGATTGCTCAACTAGTCAGTATTTTTTAAACTGATGTGACATTGGTTGCAATATCGCTTATGAATTAAAGGTACAAGATTACACATGTATTTATCACATCTTCCTAATCCATTTATTTATCCTTCGGCACTTCAGGTGTTCCCATAATTTGGTGTTTTTCATTCTTTGGGTAGACACCTCAGAGTGGAATTGCTAGATCATATGGTAGATCTATCTTTAATATTTTGAGAAACTTCCATACTGTTTTCCATAAACTAGACCTATAGTGTACAAGGGCTGTATGGAATCTTAATCCTACCTTGACTACTCCTGAGTCTCTGAAGGTCCATTGGTTGAAAATAATGTAGAACTATTCAGTGATTTCTTGCCATTCACCAGGGGGGAAATGCAAGGTGTGAGGATTGCCAAAGTTATGAATAACTCTATAGCTTATTATGATAACAATATGCATAAGTAACATATTCAAATAAGACCTTTGTTTCATTAAGAGTTACTGTGCATGTGAAGATAAATAGTATACTATAAACTTGTTTAACTGCAGGTGCTCAGTACTCCTATTATTGCAAATCTATTATATTTCTCTAAGGATCTCACCTCCTATCCTCTGAAATGACAATTTCATACTTCAACTCTTCAAACTTTTCATCAAGACGTTTTATACATCACTGAAGAAACTGCGAGCCATTAACAGGTTATATCCACATCCTGCCATCGCCAAGACTCCTCCTGTGTCTCCCCCTCACCCACCTCTCCTGTCCTCACTCAGCACATGTGTTTTGGCCACTGTCATCATCATTTGAAGAACTGTACTGCAAGAATGTCCTCTCATTCTTTATATTCAATTTCTTCCTCTCTGTCATACCGTTTTATTACATAAAACCCTTCATTGACACTTACCATTCCTTTATTCTCCATTATATAAATTCTCCATGTCATCTGTGCACATTTTCTTTATTCACATGCCCTCCCCCCCTTTTTTTTTTAACTCATTCCATTTTTGCTTATTTTCACATATTGAAATTCTTTTTTCCAAGGTCACTAGATATTTCTATCTTTAACATTTCTTAAAGTTCTTATTCTGCATGTTCAGTAACTCTAGTTGAAGTTTATTTGTCCAGTAAACCATCTTCTCGGTTTCCTCTTGCTTCACTGGATTTTCCTCTCTGTCTCCTTTACCTTCTTTGTTCCAGTAGATCTAAATGTGGAGTTTTATACACCATGGTACAGAAACACCTTTCTCATCCTTTCCCTAAATAATTTTACTTATCATTAGGACTTTAGATACCACCTATTGATGTATCTGGCAGATATCAGATTTACTGCTTTGAAGGTATCTTCTTGACGCTGAGCATCTTCATTTACATATTTCATGTACACTTTAAACATGCCATATTTCATCTTCACTTAGATGCTTCCTACATAACTTTTTTTTCTTCCCTGCCAATTATTCCTCTTCCAATCTTTCCCAGCATGGCTGGCGAGTCAAGCTGGAATCCTGTGAATGCTGGAATCCTGGAAATGCCTCAAGCTATGATTTAATCTGAATTTCTGCCTAGTTTATTGCATATGTTTGGAATCAAATATCAAAATATTTGAGTAATTTCCAGGCAATACAGAATCATTGTTTCTTATGGCTACAGCACTGACACCCCTGCCTCTTTTTTTTTTCTTTTCCAGAGTTGAATGTACTAAAATAAAATATGTTAATATTAATTAATAATCACATTTTTACTTCTTTGGTAGAAACAGCCACCCAAAGCCTATTTGTGAACTAATCCACAGAAGTCACTCAGTAAAGGTGTACTATTATTAGGATATTTAAGATTCAGAGTAGTAAGATTTCCCTTCTATTTATTTCAGTGGCATTTTTATATAAACAAATGACATTCTAGGAAATGACAGGGTCTAATAAGTGACAAGATCAAAGCCAAGTGATATTTTTTCCATCTTATTTTCCTAAAGCCTGTTTATTTAAGTACATATTAACTGAGGATAATAAAGTTCATTTCAGGGATTTATCATTGCTGTAATACTTACCCTTATTTGATTCTATATAATACATTGCCTCAGAATTATTTTGCAGACCTTGACTATCTATACCAAGAAAATTGGGGCATTTTAGTTGAGTGAGAACTCAGCAATTATTTATGACATAATGAGTAATGAATTTGGGACTAATTTTATATTTATAAAATTATATTTTATAATTTTGGAATATTTTAGTAATTTAGAATTTAAAATAAGACTTATGCTAATTTTGGTTTTACAATTATCTGCTGATAATAACATACACTTGGTTCAAGCCTATATTTTATGTTAATAGTTCCAATACTTCTTTTGCATATTGAGTATAAAATGCCTTCCTTTTTTATTTGATTTTAAAGATCTTTTGACTTAAAATGTTTTAAATGAAAATTATGAATTTCAAGAATAAATGCACCGCTTTGTTTTTCAATCGATTAAAATCTAGAATCAGATTGTAGAATTTTAATGAGTATTTCAGTTAGTAAACATTTATTGAGTACTTCCTATGTAGTTGGCCCTGAAATAGCTTCCCAAGGTCAGCTAATGGTGTGGTGCTGAAGCCCACCTGCTGACTGGCTTGGCAGGTTTGCTAATTTTTAAGGAGACTCTTTCACAATGACTTCACTTGAAGCATTCTTTACAGCCTATCTCAATGTAGGTCACTTCTATGCTGGTCACACTATATATACTGTTTCATTTTAGCAGGACCAAGATCTATGTAGTCTCCAAAATGGTTATCCTACTAGTAAGTTAAGAGACTATTTTTGTGTGGTGGAAACTAGCAAAAGACTTGAGACAAGGACTCTCAGACTCAGGGCAGGACAAGCATTGTGAGTATCAGCAAATTTCATTTGATTTCCTGAGACCCAGCCTCCACTAAACATTGTTGTTACAAGAACCTTGCATTTAGGGAACCAAAAAACTCCTATAGTAAGAAGTAAGCCTGGTTGTCCTTTGCTACAGAGGGATACATTACTTTAGCGTTTTAGGCTGCTTTTATACAGAGATCCTTGAAAAGATCGTCTGACAGTCTGTAGTTCTTCAAGCTATTGTCTATCTCACATTTTTCTTCAGGAAACAGATAGAAATTAGAATTATTTGTACTTTAATAGATAAATCAATCAAAGCTTTCTATATAAAATTAGGGACCAATTTAACAATTAATTTAAGGCCAAATGGTCAAAGAGTATGTTCTCTAGTTTTCAGTTGTTAAACAGGTTCAGGTACCTTTTTTAAACAGGTTCAGGTACCTTTTTTATATTAAGGAAATGAATTGGCATAACATTTTAAACGTTTTAAATATTCTTTTGAACCACCACTACTACTACTAAATACAAATCTTAGTCTTTCTTTCTTTAGTAGTTATGAAATGTGTTAATTTTTTTTTATTGTAAATGTTTTCCACTACACACAAAGGAAGAGACACTTGTACACATCATCTCATCTTATTTAACCAGTTATCCATTTATGGCCAATCTTATTTTATTTCTCTTTTCCTCAATCCTTAAGCTGAATTGTTTTGAAGAAAAAAAGAAAAGAAACTGAGGTTAAATGGTTAAATTGGTCTCAATTTAACCTACTAAATTTAACCTAAAGTACGAGAAAGAAAAAAACTTTTTATACTTACAGCTGAGACTGGAGATCTAACAACCTTGACCTGAGCTTCAAAGCTGCCTGGGAACTGAGCATGCTGAGGAAAAGGGGTTACCCAGAGAAAGAGGGGTCAATCAGCAACAACTCTAAGCCCTGTTATCTGAAGAAAAGTTTCTTTAGACTTCACATGGAAAGTGCCTTAGGCCTAAGTGATGAACTTAACCAAGTTCACAATTTCATGTCCCTTGTTTTGCAATCAATAACATTTAATTCCTTTATCCTTAACACTAGCCCCCAAACTTTATATAACCTTATTTCCTTTCTTAATTGAAGAGGTAGATTTGAATGTATGCCCTACTACCTTGACAACTGATTAAAAACTGAGCTTTCAAATATTTGATATCATAATCTGCTCCATGTACAATGAGTAGAGGACCCCATTACTGAATAACAAAAATATCAGATACTGGATCATTTTACTTGGGTTATTTGTGTCTTATTTTGCTGTTTCTTCATTTTGTCTATTACATTTGTATAAGTCTACTCTTTACCTATGCTTATTTGTAAACCTGTCTGCATATACTGTACATTTGAATCTTGTTTGGGCTTGACATGTAGATATATTGTACTATATTTTTGTTTCGTTTTTATTCTTTAACAGCAACCTCTTAGTTTTATCCATGAATATAGAAGTCCTAATATGACCACATATGAGCACTAAAGAAGGAAATCTGAAACTTGAATTTTTCCTTTTGATAAAGGCAAATTCTATTTTTTGGTTTATTTCCTTTGAAAGTGAGCAAAGATCTCCCTAAATTCTTCTTGTACTTTCACTGATGAAGTTACATAGCCATAAAATTCCCTTAGGCTTGGTAGGCCAACTTGTACATCTTCAAATTCCTATAACTTCTCTTCACTAATCCAAGTCATGAATCATTCATTTTGTTTTCCTCTTAACCTTTTTTCGTTTACCTATAGCTTTAGAAATGAGTTGCCAGAAGATGAAAATAGAGTTCAGGATCCAAAATAAAAGAGGCTTCAAACTCTGTAGAGAGCTAGACTTATGTTATTTGGAAAGAAAGTGGATGCTGGTAGAACTTTTCTTTTGGCAGAATACTTCACTACTTTCTCGTAAGTACAAAGGAGGGTGCCTTTCAACTTGGCAGCATTCTCCTAGGAGATGAGTTGTATTTTCCACTTAGGTACTTCTGCTTAACATATGTAATCTGACATTTGTGCCTATTACCACCTAATGATTAAGGAAACCTGACCGTGGATAGGGTGGGCAGAGATTGACTCAAGAAAAACAATCTTCCTTTAGAATCTGGCCATGGAGTGTATCAGTCACCATAAGTAAATAAATCTAAATCGTAGGATAAATTTTTCAGTTTGGATTAGCTAAGTGAGAAGAAAGAACTAAAGAAGTCTAAAGAATAAGTGTTGTGCAAAGGGCTAGAATTTCAGGGTTTAAGCGTCAAGTCATGACAATTCAATGGTGCCTAACTTAGAAAATTGGATAAGTTTTAGGAAGATAAAATCATTTCTGTTGTAAACTTGCAGGAAAACATTGGCATGCAGGCATCACAAGATCAAGACAAAAAAAAATTTTGGTGAATTTGCTTTATTAGGGACTTTAATTTCTTTTGTTCTCTAGTTGATTTTATGAACAATTCCCTTTGGACACCACAAACTTTATGAAATATACCAACAACTTTTTTTTTTAAAGATTTATTTATTTATTCATACAGAACTGGGGTACAGGCCAGAGGCTCAGGGGTGGTGAGAGGCTTCACCAGAGACAGAGTGGAGAGCAGAGCAGGGAGATCTACGAAGTACACTGCTGAGGGGAGCAGCGGGCGGGTCAGGAGAGATCTGCCGTGCCATGTGGTCACCTCCGGGGCAGGCGGGAATCGAACTCATGCGCAAGTGGCTTTAGCTTCTCAGTGCTGTGCTTTAACCCGCTGCGCCACCAGGGAGGGCTCTACCAACAACTTTTAAAGGTGCTCTTTGGTCATTGAAAAAAAGCTTTTTTTTTTTTTTTTTAATGTCTATGACATATTTCCATGCATACTACTATAGAATTCTTAGGGGGAAAATTCAATATAAGATTATTTCATGTTTATAATGTAGTATCACCTATTTACCTATGGATACTTTATTATTATTATTATTATTATTATTATTATAGTTTATTTTTACATCATTTTGTGCCTTTTTCCATCTCAGCTGTAATCCCCATGGGCTTCCCATCACCACTGCACCCGTGTGCCATCACCACCTATGGATAATTTTTAATTACCCTTTTCATACCAATTTAATAAGCAATTTTAAGAATGTGATTATGTCTTTAGTAATATGCAATCCAAGGCAGAGCTGTTGTGCATGTGGGTATCCTGTCTAATCATATTTACTTTTTTCTTAGCTGTCCACCACACAAAACATTCTGGAGATAAACATTTTTCAAAAAAACAATGTTTACAATTTTACCATTTTATATGTGATAACTTTATCTTATTCAGGCAAACACAAGATCTTTAAATAGAATATGAAAAGGTTCCTTTTTGGAGAGTATCAGCAGTGTTTCTCCAATCGCTTCTAATATTACTAAGTAAGAACTGTGTACTGAATCACAGTCTTGCACTGTTATACAATTGTTTAAGGGCAGTTACATAAGGAAATCAACAAATAAAGTGAAAGCAAACTTCTATCACATTTGTAAAAAAAAAAAAAAAAAAACCAAGGTAAATAGAATGGAAATGGATATTGGTTAAGAACTGGCTGCATTCAAGTTCTCATTCATCACTTATCAGCCTTTCAGATTGCTCACTGCAGTAAGCTTTTTTTTTTTTTTAAGATCTATTCATTCATACAGAACTGGGGTACAGGCCAGAGATGCGGAGGGTGAGAGGATCCACCGGAGACAAAGTGGGGAGCAGAACAGGCATATCTACAAAGTACACTGCTGAGGGGAGCAGCGGGCAGGTCATGAGAGGTCTGCCACACCATGTGGAACTCCTCCAGGGCAGGCTGGGATTGAACTCATGCTGAAGAGGCTTTAGCTTCTTAGTGCTGTGCTTTAACCTGCTGCACCACCAGAGAGGGCCTGCAGTAAGCTTTTTAATGATACTTTCAACTTATGGTTGCAGAGGGGAAAGTAATCTCCAGTAATTACATACAACCTTACTCATTTCTAGACTTGAGACCTTGAAAAAGAAGACTCTTAAGGATTAGAAAATGTAAAGTCCAGCTGTGAAAGGATCAGCTTTGATAGTCCATCTCTGCCAACATTTCACTGAGAGTGAGCTGGTTGGGAAAGAGGGAGACATTGCTGAATTTAGAATTAAGAAGTATGGACTTGAATACTAGTCTGTCCTTTCTGATCCTGTGATGTTAGACAAATTATTTAACCTGCCTGAGCCTTAGTTTCTCTGTTTTTATAAATTATGGAAAGTGTTTCCTGCCCATAACTGATGATTATTTAGAAAGTAAGCTGGGATAATAACATGTTAGTATTTTATAAAGTGAAAAGTCTTACAAATATAAGGAATTATAATTCTTGAGTTTCACTGTGATGAGGCACATGAAATAGGTTATCTTGAGAGAAAAAGAGCTGTAACAGCCAAGAATGTTGACATATCTTTGGTAAGTCCTGCCCTTGAACATGGCCTTAATTGCTGAAGGAACTAAGGGGATAAACTTATAGGGTAGTATCTTTCCAACAACTTGGATGCAATTGTTTTTTCTTAAGATTTTTTTATTTATGCATACAGAAATGGGGTACAAGCCAGAGGTACACGGGCTGTGAGCGTATTCAGCAGAGACAGAGTGGGGAGCAGAACAGGCAGATCAAGGAAGTACACTGCTGAGGGGAGCAGTGGGCGGCTCAGGAGTGGTCTGCCATGCCTTGTGGATCACCTCCGGGACCGAACTCACACTGAAGTGGCTGCGGCTAGCTTGCAGTGCTGAGTCCTAACCCATTGCACCACCAGGGAGGGCCGGATGCAAGTTTTTAAAGATCACAGCAATTTATTGACTGTTTCAACTCCACAACAACCTGAAGTGAAGGGCTTTCACACTTTGTCTCATAAGCACCAAATACAGACCATGTCACAGGTATTTATATTTCATCAAATTATTAAGGATATTTGCATAGCAATGCAAGTTGCTTATGTAACATATACTTACTGGATTATTTGGGATAGTAGTTAACCTTATGTTGATTGTTTTTATCACTAATTTTATTTAAAATTCAAAAGAATAGTAGGAGATGTTTTCAAGGGGTTCTTAGATTCTACAATTATTTATTCATCCCTCATTTCTTCAGAAATATGTGGCTCTAGTGGGGACTAGCAGCAAAGGCAGTTCTTCATAGTTCACTTCTACCTTCAAAGGAATAAGGGGAAATTTAAGAGGCTCAGGTAGCATCTTGAGTTATTGCACTGATTAATGAGCCCTTGAACTCATCTCAAAACTGTATCTGGCAAATCTAAAATGTAGAGTTGAGATAATTAGTGGCATGGTACAGATGAGATTTCCTATGTAATAGTGACAAGCTAAGTACTTGTGTAGGAATATTTGGCTTGAATTATACTTATAGTTACAGGAGTCCCCTCTTTGACTTTGCATGTATAAACACACACTCTAATCCAGACATTAGATCCAAGTTGCTGAGCATACAGCTATTTATGTTCTTTAAGGCACAGGGCTAACAGCCCATTGAGTCTTTGGGGAGGTCACAGGATGGAACCACTTGTGATTTGATTTACTTTCATCCTTGAATTTCCACGCAAAACAAAACTAGAAAGGGTGTACAGGAGACTGACTTTTGATTATCAATCTGATTTAATTCTAGTTGCAAATCTGCACCACTGGATTCACATGAATGAGTTACATCATTTTTGCCTTTCCCAGGTCAAAATATTAATACTAGTGCTTCCTGGAGTGGCACATAAGTAACTTAATGCACACAAACTAATACAGACACAGAGGGATCACTGCGATGTCTCTGTTTCTCCCAAAAGCTGAATTTCCCATAAGATGCTCATGATTAGATTGTTATTAAATGAATATGTTTCTTTAAACCACTTATATTCATTAAGAAACTGTCATTGTCTCTTGGGCCCAAGCGTGAAAACCAGCAGCCACCCCCACTTCTTCCCATCCTGCCCCAGGGCAGGAAGCTGGACTGCAGTGGGGCATGGTGGCATGGGGTGGGGGTGGGGGTGGTACAGAAACTGAACTTTAGGCTTGAGTCCTTGTTCTATTGTTTACTACAAATGATGTGACTCCACTGAGCTTCATTTTGCTCTGTAAAGTGGAAACATCCTTTTATGAGATAAAATGAGTAAACACATGTAAAGTGCTTAGAACTTCTAATCCAGGAATGACAAGTACATATGACTTCTCTCTGCCCCTCTAGAGAGAGAAATAGAAAAGGGATTACTTGATGAGGTGGCTACAGTTTGGTGTATGCACGGCAGGCTCACAGGGTCCTCTGTGTCATCTCTGGGCTGGAACCTTTGGCCTTCTTCCTCCACCACCCATTCCAATTGCAACTGGGGAATCATCCTCCATTATTTCTGTAAAAAACCAAAACAAACAAACAAAAAAACCCAAAAAACTGTGCTCAGAGAGAACTCAAGGAGATTTGTAGAAATGGATGTTAGTATTTGGCACCAAACTTTCTTCATGGTCACACTTCCAGCACAATTTGTGCTACATTTTTTTCTTGTACCTTAAAGTCACTTTATTGTTATAAAATGAGTTCACATGCTTCCAAAGGAACTCTTTCTCCTCCTCCTGCCCCCTAAACATCTGCGTAGTCTGACTTCAGGTAGATTTTGATAGGAGAGCAAATTGACTAAATCTCTGTTCAGTTTGACCCATATTTATCTTCCTTTGTTCTTGATGGTGCTAGGTGCTGGGAAATGAACAAAGTAAGGTGCCCCCAGTCAGGGGTGTTTCAGAGACTTAAGTGTAAGTATCCACCAGGAGAGTGGGAGTCGGCGGATAGAAGGAAGATGTGAAGGATGCTGGGAGTCTCCTGGTAGCTCTCAGGGCCCCTGCAAGGGAGGTTTTAACGGCTGTACTTCTGTGAACTGGGAAACATCTGTACAGAGATTTCGAATAAGACAACAGATCTTAATAGGAGAGCAGAGAAAGGAGTGACTTGAGTAGAAAAAGTTGAAAGAAATAGCATTTGACATTTAGTTAGAAAGAAGTCTGAAAGAAATGGCTGTGACACAGGAAGTGTTCCGCATTACAAGCATAAAAGGAGGCTTTCCTCTTAAGTGCTCAAAATGGCACATTCAACAAAGACTGGGACTTACCACCTGGGAAGCCCTGTTCATATCAAGGAATCCTGACCCAGTTGCCCTTGAGATTTGCTCTGTTAGAGTTTTGGCCAGAAAATGAACACAGACTGGGCTTCTCTGAGCTCATGAAAATAAACTGGAACATGCCAAAGTTGACTGAATTTCAATACAGAATGATTAGATGCAGGCAGGTTAAGAGTATAGTTAATTACCAAGTATTGGTTTTCCAGAGCTATTATAGACTCTTTGTTGGTAAGATCCCCTTTCTTAACCAACATCCCTGTCTTCCAGTTTCTGGGAAATGTTGGGATCATTAATAGACAAAGAAAGGAATGTTTAATTATGGCCAGAGAATAAAGTGGAAATGTCTTCAACTTTGATATTATAAACTATGAGATTTGAGAAATCTCGTAGGAGAAAGGCAGTAAAGGGTGAGAACAGGATTTGAGGATGTGAGCAGAGTTGATGGGAAAAAAATGGAGATTTTATTAAAAGCTAAAATGATCTAATGTATTGAGGGTTGGTGAAGAATTTTTTTTCGTTTTTTGTTTGTTTTTAAAGATTTATTTATTTGTGCATATAGAACTGGGGTACAGGCCAGAGGCTCAGGGACAGTGAGAGGCTTCACCAGAGACAGAGTGGGGAACAGAACAGGCAGGGGGCGGATCAGGAGAGGTCTGCCGCTCTATGTGGTCACCTCCCAGGCAGGCGGGAATCGAACTCATGCGGAAGTGGGTTTAGATTCTCAGTGTGCTGTGCTTTAACCCGCTGCACCACCAGGGAGGGCCTGATGAAGAATTTCAAATAAATACAGCTATGAGGGTAGCTGATAATTTTTAAGTGTATAAATATGCATATGATATTAAATTTAAATATGAATTTGATGACAGAGATGATCTAAAGCCAAAACTATTTAAGTTATTTCTGCTGAAAAGTAGTTTTGAGGATAGCAAGTATTGTAATTGCGGACTGTATTTTATTTTTAAACATTTACCTAACATTTAACTTTTGAACCTGGTTTATTGTTTTAAGAAAATAAAGAATTATATTTGTATATTCCCTCTTCACATTTTCTTTGGCTGCTAGATTCTGGGGCTTCCTGAAACCCTGCTTTGGGATAGTCTCCAAATCTTCTGGATCCAGGTCTCCTTCCAGCTCAGTCCTGAGTCAGTCTTAATGAGTTTAGTTATTTTCCCCACAGTTACCTGCTGCTTAGGAAACAAGGGCTCTCTCAGCTACCAGATTTCAGGGTAGTAGGCAGAAGGCAGCAGGGTAGTTATAAAGTAATAAAAAGCAACAAAACATTCCAGAACAAATTTGTCACACTTTTTTTTGTTTCAAGTCAAAAACCTCATCCTTACAATTGTCTTAGCATTTTTTGAAGGCTAATGGACTACCCCCGTCAGTCACCTCGGTGTCTTTTCTTGAAGCCTCTTTTTTTGTGCTAAATTATCTTCAGTTTTTGAACTATTTGTCATAAGTATCTTTAAACTCTGTGTCATATTCTAGAACTTTCTTGGTCTCCTTTCTTTCTGTTTGTTCATGCAACCTAATGGCTCGCAGGACAGAGCAGATTCCCTTTGTAGTTACACAGGAGAGGTCAGCCTTACTCTGTGGACGCAGATATTAGAATCAAGAATAATATTCTTTTTTTTTTTTTTAAGATTTATTTACTTATTCATACAGAACTAGGGTACAGGCCAGAGGTGCAGGGGCAGTGAGAGGATTCACCAGAGACAGAATGGGGAGCACAACAGGCAGATCAATGAAGTACACTGCTGAGGGGAGCAGTGGGTGGGTCAGGAGAGGTCTGCCACGCCATGTGGTCACCTCCAGGGTCAGCGGGGATGGAACTTTAACCCTCTGTGCCACCAGGGAGGGCTAAGAAAAATATTCATAAGAGAAGCTATGGGGGATAAATTGGGTAAAAGGATGCTACTCCTAGGTCTGTGTCCTGGATTACTTTCTTGGCTAATAAAATTTACATGTTTATTCAGGTTCCTAAACTTCTGGTCACACATAAGAAGTAGTTGCCGATTTTGGGCTTTTTTTGCTTAGCTGGGAATGAAGAGGCCAGATTTAAGGCATAGGTGAGACCATAATTCATAAGAATTATGAATTAAGAGGGAAAATGGGATTCACTCTTATCAAATAAGAGGAAATTGGGATGATTCTTGATTGCTGATATAGTAGTGAGTCTGCAATACTTCAAAGGATGGCAACAGAACCATAAGGAAAGAAGCCTGATGAAAGATGGGAGGATGGTGTAACAATGGGGCATCTGCTGGCAGGAGGGGGTGCTGGCTAGGGGGCACGCATAGCCTTTACATGGTGGGTATTTCCACTAGCCTTGCTGTTACATCTGAGGAAACAAGATAGTAAACACATATTAGTGTTAGATTCTTTGAGAACCATTAGATGTTCTTTGTATAAACAAGGATCAATGCAAATATTTACCTTTGTCACACCTTCTTTTCCTTATTTTGTAAAAGCTGAATGCTCCTAGTCTTAAAAGCAGGGGCAGCAGGGGAGACAGGTTGATTTCAGAGGGAAAGAAATGTCTTATTTTAAGTGAGCATTAAAACTAGGGTTTGAGGCCCTCCTTGGTGGTGCAGCGGGTTAAATCACAGCACTGAGAATCTAAAGCCGCTTCCACATGAGTTCGATTCCCGCCTGCCCCGGAGGTGACCACATGGCGCGGCAGACCTCTCCTGACCCGCCCGCTGCTCCCCTCAGCAGTGTACTTCGTCGATCTGCCTGTTCTGTTCCCCACTCTGTCTCTGGTGAAGTCTTTCGCCACCCCTGAGTCTCTGGCCTGTACCCTAGTTCTGTATGCACAAATAAATAAATCTTTACTTAAAAAAACCAAAAACTAGGGTTTGAATAATGTACTTTAAAATTGCAGGGTTAGTAAAGCTATGCACTAACATAAAGAGAATGATAGCAGTAATTTTCACAGATGTCATGTGAATGAACTAAAGAAATCAACATAGCATAAAAATTCAGTGACCTGAATATATAGCTTGTATTCAAATTTGAAAACAACACAAACATCTCTACTGTAGGATGACTATGAATTTCTTTATCCTAAATGATAGAACTCACTTAAATTCTTAAAGGTCCATATAATATATGAGCATTTTGCTCAAAAAGACTGCAAATGTACTATTCATCTTTTTGCTGACTTCTGGCTTACTGCTCATTTTCTTTGGCAGCAGAAACCTCGCTTATGAGTGTTTAATACATACTTTCAAAAGGAGCTTTAGAAGGACATTTTCTTGGCCCTTCCTGGTGGCCTGAGGGTTAATTCTCAGCACTGTCACCATGATGGCCCACCAACGGTATCTAAGTTTGATCTCAGCCAGGGACCTGACCCACATATGGCACAGCAGACCTATTCTGTCTCACCCACTGCTCCCCAGAGCAGTGTATTTCAGTAAATCCACCTGTTCTGCTCCCCACTCAATCTCTGATGAATCCTCTCGCCACGTGCCTCTAGCCTGTACCCCAGTTCTTCTACACAAAAACAAATAAATAAAATCCTTAAAAAATAAAAGGACATATTCTTATTGTAGAGGAATTTACATCAAATGTTGGACAATTACTTCAAGGTAACGTAAGCCACACAGAATTTACACACATACACACATACACATATACACACATACACACACACCAGTTCAAGTAGCAGAGATAGTAAAGGAAAGGATCCACTATAAGGATCCCTGGGATCTCCTGGAAATCAGACACAAAACAACCACCAGATTTCAGGCAATCCTGCCTCTGAAATCTTCCCGCTTACCCCCCGAAAGGCATGCTATTCATCACAGGCAGGCAGGTGATGACATGTGTTACTCATGGTGCAGCCTCTGGAATTACCAGGAAACATGAACTGTGACAAACAAATAAACCATAAATGTGAGATTGGGTTTGAGTCCCTTCTGAGTCTTCTTGCATGAAGAGCATTAAAAAATAAAGCCATTTATTTTTTCATTTTCCCACATGGATTTACTTTTTTCTGCTGAAGAACATTTTGCTTCAAATAAAATATCATTACCTACATATGGATTTCTATAGCAAGGACTGTCAAATCCAGAAGTACAATTATTTTATTATGATTTTTTTTAGCACTGTGACCTATGTAGTGGGAGTCTTTTCACACATTTTAATGGAAACACTTCTCATATCTTCATGGCCCAAAATAAAGTAAGGAGTTGTATAGTTTGGTGGCAAATTCTGAGTGTCTAAAAAAGGCAAAATGATTAACTCAAAATACTGAACACAAATAATGAAATAAAATTTATAGCTAAATAGTTTGATGACTTTACCTTGTTGATTCAAGTGTGTATCTCACAGAAACAATTCTACTGTTCAGCAAAAGTGCTGTTTCCCTGGTTCCTCCAAGCTCCTGCATTCCAATGGAAAGTTGCATGTCTCTCTAGAGAAAAATCTTCGAAGGTCTCCATTCTTAAAATAGTTTCTTCAGATTTTTGTAAGGAAGTTCATGATTTTCCTTAAGAATAAGAAGAATGTGGGAATTCACACATCAGTCATCCATTCTGAAAATGCTTTTCGATAGTTTATTTGTTCCATGCATTATAGATATTTGGAATATGTTAGTAAATATAACAAAAATACTTTCCTTCACTTTTTGTGAGTGAAGACAAATGTAAACAATAAACATAATAAAAACTATGTTCTCTATTAGATAATGATAAATGCTGTAGAAAGAAAAAAAATGCAGCCAAGTTTAGATTAGAGTGGTTGTGAAGTAGAATTTATTTTCAGTTTCAACTGGAGTGGTAGGGCCTCTGTGAAGCTATCTGCAGCCACTGCAGCAGGAGTTCGATCCCAGTCAGGGAGGTGACCCACATGGCACAGCAGACCTCTCCTGTCTCGCCCTCTGCAACTCTCAGTGTATTTTAGTAGACCCACCTGTTCTTCTCTCTACTCTGCCTCTGGTGAATCCTGTCACCCGTATCCTGTGGACTTTACCCTAGCTCTTGTATGCATAAATAAGTACATTTTTAAGAAAAATAAACTGGAGTGGTTTGTGTGGAGTTCATTGAAAAGGTGATTTTTGAGCAAAGTTCTGAAGACAAATCTAGCATCCTGAGGAAAGGGGTTTCACAAGCAGAGGCCCCAAGCAGAAAGGAAGGGGCTTGAGATTAGCTCCTGTGGACTCTGTGGTGTTATGGGTTGAACCGTGCTCCCGAGTTTATATGTTGATGTCTAGCCCCTGCGCCCCCATGCCCCAGAATGTGAACTTACTTGGATACATAGTCAATTAGGGTGTGAAGAGTGAAGATGGGCCCTCCCTGGTAGAGCAACGGGTTGTGGCACAACAGGTTAAAGCACAGAACAGCACTGCAAGTGAACCTTAGCCTCTCACAGCAAGTTAGATCCCTGACCCAGAGGTGACCTACATGGCATGGCCAACCTCTCTTGATCCGCCTGCTGCTCCCCTCAGCAGTGTACTTTGTCAGTCTGCCTGTTCTGCTCCCTACTCTGTCTCTGGTGAATCCTCTCACCACCCCTGTACCCCAATTCTGTTTGTATAAATAAGTTTCTAAAAGTCAGAGAACTCCCAGGATTGCCAGTAAACCACTAGGCAATGCAGGGAGGCCTGGGACTGATTCTCCCTCACAGCAAACCCTGGCCACCAACTTGCCACTGGACTGGTATCCTCCAGAGCTGTGAGATATTTATTTTTGTTACTTAAGTCACTCAGTTTGCATAGTGTCTATGATAGCAGTTTCTGC
Organism: Condylura cristata; assembly: GCF_000260355.1. Classification (NCBI taxonomy): domain Eukaryota; kingdom Metazoa; phylum Chordata; class Mammalia; order Eulipotyphla; family Talpidae; genus Condylura; species Condylura cristata. Next base: position 54,775,560 of record NW_004567111.1, on the reverse strand, counting down.
AAACCAACACGAGGGCATTGGAAGGACTCTGATTTGTTTACTCTGAGTGTGATGGATGGTAGTGCAGAATGAAATTTTAGGTAAAGGTAGGACATGGTCTGACTTATATTTTGGAAAGGTAATTCTGTGAAGAAAGATTGTCAAGAAACAATGGGGTAACATTGAAATCATACATACAGGTCAGGGATGAGGATTCAGACCAGAAGATGCATGAGAAGTGGTCGACTTTCATATTGTGTGTATTTTGTATATACATATACACATATATACCCCACTTGCTCAAGTATAAAGATGATAATTGTGTTTATTTTTCTGTTATAATTTTATTTATTTTGTATTGTTTGATTGTGGAAACATTGATTTACAACAGTGAATACAATTTAGGTCTATAGGTTTGCATGTATTCAGGTATGGTTACGAAATCGCATACCAACCCAACTACCCAAATCTCCCATCACAGTACACTGGGTTAGCACTGCTAGTAGACTGGATTTGGGGTCCAAAAGAAAAAGAGCAGCTAGAGTGAGTGCAAAGCTTTAGACTTCAAATACTGGTAGCTTGAAGGTTGTCCTTGCAGTAGTTTGTTTGATTTTGGTAGGATGAGTTCAGAACTTCAGCTTTGGAGGTTTTTTTTTTTTAAGATTTATTTATTTGTACAGAACGGGGGTACAGGCCAGAGATGTGGAGGGTGAGAGGATTCACCAGGGACAGAGTGGGGAGCAGAACAGGCAGATTGATGAAGCACACTGCTGAGGGGAGCAGCGGGCGGGTCAGGAGAGGTCTGCCACGCCATGTGGTCACCTGCGGGGCAGGCGGGGATCGAACTCATGCAGAAGTGGCTTAAGCTTAGTGCTGTGCTTTAACCCGCTGCGCCACCAGGGAGGGCAAGCTTTGGAGGTTTTTAATAGAAGTCAAGGAAATTAGTAAGTAATAGCAGAAAATACGTCTGCAGCCCCTTAATGCCTGTGATAAATGAGAATGAAGAAAATTCCATTAAAATATAGAAAAGTGAAACACGAAAACTTCATGCTGAGTGATAGAAACAGGTATTTCGGGGGTTAGGTGGAGATCGCAGTAGAAATCTGATAAAGAGATAGTACAACCCTGTGATCGGTTTTAATTAGAAATTTCACAGAAACACTTCTGTTCTCAGGCCTATCTGCTCTTTTACATAACATGCGTTATTTATGTTGAATGTGTATTGAAACGGGCTGCAGGAGTGAGGTGAGAGGAGTTAGTCATGAGGAGTGGGAGTGCAAATGCTCTTTGTTTACTGTGCTAGGTAACTCTTTTAGTGTGTTACCTTTTCAGCTGTCTTTATATGCAGTGTTGCTGACTGGCTTACATCTCCACTCAGCTACAATTAATGATGCTGCCTCTCCCTCTTTAATGCTCCCTCTCTCCTGAAAGATCAATATCCCTGACCATTAGCTTCCAAGTTATTTCCATGAGCCTTTCAGTGTTCATTAGCACACAAATGAAAAGGAGTGACCCCTGGCCTTCATTTAAAAATCAAGGAGTCTTAAAAATCAAGGAGTTTTGATTTTTTTAGAAACAGTACCATTCAAGACAAATTCCGAGTGTCAGCAGCACTTTTACTGAGTGTTTTAGAGCTGTTTCCAGTGGGTGATGGTGAAGAAGGCAGCTGTTGGGAGGTAGATGGAGACTGGGGTCCTCGAGGGCCCTTTAAGTGGAAAGCAGCCAGCTGGGGCGGAGGATGCAGGGCTGGGTGGGTGGGAGGGAATGCTGTTAGGGGAAGGAGGTGTAAGGAACAAATGGAGATGGTAGAAGATGTTCTTGAAGGCAGAAGACTGGAGCAAGGAAGTGGGAAACAGACTCAAGTAGAGCATTTCGCTAGTGAGTGGCCATTCACTATAATGTGACTGAGTTTTAGTTTGGTGCATTGGCCTAAAGTTACTATGAGAACTAGATTATTTAATGACTAAGATAAATGCAGCAAATGTTTTTTAGCACCTCTTGGATATATAGTTTCAAGGATTAGGATCTGCTATCTTTGAGACTACCAAAGTTAGCTTTGGTAGCTTCATTCATTTTACCCTCAGAAGTTTATTTGTAGTTTTACAAAATCAGTACTCTGAGCTGGGATCACTCAAGTTTATTCTCTAAAGCTTGACTCACCCTGTTCAACTGTGAGTGAAGGGCCTTTATCCCTCCCATTTCTGACTGCATCATCACTGCATGTTGCCAGATTTCCTCCTTTTTTGAATTTTTGATAGGAAGCACCTTCCTTACAGAAGTGGGTTAGTAATCAACATTGAATGACTCAGAACGTAACAACAGTCAAAATCAGTGAAGGCCAAGTTAAGGAAGTAGCTGTGGGCCTGGGCACAGACAGCAGGAGACTTGAGATCAAATCCACTTTAGAGCCAAAAGTAAAAACATGAGTCAGAACTTATTGAACACTGTGTTGGTGGCTCTGCCTGTGAGTCTAATAGTAGCTAATACCCCATTAGTGCTACTTGCCAAGCATTAGATGTCTGCTTACTTGACCCTACACAAATTTTGTAGATTAGAAAATATTACCCACCCATTCCCCTACAATTCCCCTCCTTTTTTCCTTTCTTTTTCTTACATTGTTGTTCATTTTTGGATGTATCTAATGTCCCCACTTGGTGTACTCTCTATAGTTCTACCACCACAGCACCTGTGAATCATCACCACAGTGCCTTCACTCCCATGTTTTGACTCCTTTTCCTCCCCCTCCATTACATTATTTTGTATATATAGGGTCACTGAGGCACAGAGGACTTATAACTCAGTCAGTGTTGAATTTGTAATATGAACTGAGGAAAGCTGGTCTCAGGACTGATAGTTGACTTGACTGCCACCACATAAAGCCTAGTGTTTGTTCCAGTGTGCATTTTCTTTTTTCTTGCTTTCCTGCTAGGTTATAGCTCTTCAAGGACAAGAGAAAGACATACAGGTATCAGCAGTCACAGCACACTTGTGCACGGTGAGTCTGCCTCTCCCATCTGCATGGCTAATTGATTGATTTCATTTGTCATAAGATTGCTGTGAGGGGTGGACTCACCTAGGATTAATACAGGAAAGTTTTGCAAATAACAGTATCAGCATTCCTGCAGCAAACAGCAAGCTTGGTGGTATAAAGTAAGTGTCTCATAAAGACACTTTATGGTGGTATATTAGTTCTGGGCATAGCTTCAGGATTGATAGTGGTCTTTTGATGATGGAAGACATGACTTCATAGGTCAAATTTCACATGCTACTTTAAGAACATGAACTAATGGAGATACCCATAGCAAGACATAATCGAGAGAATTGCTGCTTTCATTTACATTTTATCTCTATTTATTTAAATCTTCAATAATTTTTCAAAATAATGCTAATGCATAGACGTGTAGGACCTTTGAGGACTTCATGCGTTGGTAGAGGAATTTAGCGAGAGAGAGAGATTTGGGTCAGTAGACAATTTGAGCAAATGGTTATAATTTGTTGCTGAAAGATTGAGTGGTGCTACAATACGAGCAAATGTTTCATGAGGATGTAGAAATAGTTAAGTGAGCACAAATAAGCATACTGCCTACATTAACTTGCTGTACTATTGAAGTTACTACAGAATGTAAGGGTGTTTTTGGTGATTTTTATTTTATAAGAACCCAAGGCTTTCTGATCATGAAGATCTTATTTTGATAATGACAGGATCGTCTATTGTCACAGCATTATCAAATATAATTCTGAATCTGAAGGCAATTAGGGGAATATTGGCACCATTTTAGCCATTGGGAAGTAGGATTTCACTGTGAATACATACGTAATTTCATTCCACCTGGTCAATCAAGGAGACTTGTAGGACCAAACACTAAGTCTCTTGCCAACCTCTCAGATTCTTTGTGTATGGAGGAACATCAAATGGTAGATACATGTATCAGACGGTCTTGTCCTCTTGGAACTGAGACTCTTATGGACAGAGGAGGTCATGGCAAAGAATCATTGCACATCTCACTGGTTTTCATCATCCCCTCAACATCACTGTGGTCTAAGGTGGGCAGGCTGTCATGTGGGTCACCTCTCTGGCCAGGTATTCAACTTATGCTGCAGTGGATGTAGATAGCTTCATAGTGCTGTGCTTTAACCTGTTGTGCCACCAGGGAGGGCCTGGGACCCTCAACTCTTACACTATGGTCTCAGGTCTCCTTCCCACAAATCCAGATTTCATAATCATCACACACACCACACATGACTGGGGAGTTAAAATCAAGGCAGTCTCTTTAAAAGTGTTTGTCTGAGTATTCATAATCTACCAACTGGGAAAATAAGTTGTAAAATTCCAGAAGTAGTCAAATAGTCCCAGCTTTCATGTCTCTATTTTAGCTTGCCTTTCCCTCATTTTACTACAAATAGTTAAAGTCTCCATTTAAATATGTCTTATAAAATAGATATGCAACATGTCACCTTTTAAACTATTTTTTCCTTCTTGACAGTCTTATTTAGATGTAATAAACTCAATAAACTGCACATTAAAGACAAAATGTTTCAACAGGTTGATACATTGGTAAATCATCACCACCATGAAGATAACATGTAATTACATCACTTTCCCAAAATCCTTCCCAACCCTCCCCTTAACCCAAGACGTTAACTGATCTGCTGTCTATCATTATAGTCTTTCATTTTCTGGAACAAATGGAATGATGGCTTATGTGTTTTTTTTTTGAGGCTGTGGATTTGGTTTCTTTAACTCAGACATTCTCGAATCTATGATTTCATTTGAATTTCTCTGATGACTAAACATAATTGAGCATTTTGACACTACTATGTCTTACTAAGTGTCTGTAAGTAATTTGTACAGTTTCCAACTGGATTGTTTATTATTTCTGAGTTTCTAACATTCATACTTATGTTGTAGATGCAAATCCCTTTACAGAATTGTGATATACAATTATTTTCTTTCAGTATGTAGTTTATCTTTTCATTCTTTAAACAGTTGGTAAAAAGCAGACGTTCTTAATTCTGATGAAATACAGTTTGTCAATTATTAAGTTTATTGATTATGCTTTTGATGCTGCATCTAAAATATCCTTGCCTAGTCAAGGTAAAAAAAAAAAGACAAAACAAAAATTTCCTCCTGTGTTCTAAAAGTTTTATAATCTTAGATATTAATTTATGATCCAGAGTATGTTAATTTTAGTACATAGTACAAGATAGGGATTTAATTTATTTTTTCCTTTGGAACCTTATACTTGGATGTATTTGCTAGACTTAAGTCACAAGAGAACACAGCACACCCCTTCCTGCACTACCTTTTGATACTAAAAAGTATCTAAGCAAATATGGAAATTGGCAGTAACTAATTCCTCTTGGGGTAAGCAGTAGATCTTTGATTGTCACTGAGATGGAGATACTTGACAATTTTAAAGTCTTTGTATTCGGTGTAATTTATCTTAATTCTTTTAATAATAACCCCCATCAATAACCCAAATTTTGTTTCAAAATTCAAGCCTCAAAACTCAAAACAGTAGTAAGACAAATAAGGATTAGAGAGCTAAGGGGCTAAAGCCAGTCTTAAAAAATTGTCTACCTGTCTCTCAAGCATCCACTTTTAAATTTTAATTTGCTTTTTATAGAAAAAAAGATCTATGTAATTGTTAAGATATAATGTTAAGTGGTTTTTTTGTTTAATTTTTTAAAGATTTATTTATTTGTGCATGCAGAACTGGGGTACAGGCCAGAGGCTCAGGGGCAGTGAGAGACTTCACCAGAGACAGAGTGGGGAGCAGACCAGGCAGATCGATGAAGTGCATTGCTGAGGGGAGCAGGGGGTGGGTCAGGAGAGGCCTGCCACACCATGTGGTCACCTCCAGGGCAGGCAGGAACCAAACTCATGCGAAAGAGACTTTAGATTCTCAGTGCTGTGCTTTTTAACCTGCTGCGCCACCAGGGAGGGCCAAGTTTTTTTTTTTTTAATGATTTATTTGTCTTAGAAGAACTGGGGTACAGTCCAGAGGTGTATACAAGAGCTGGGGTATAGGACAGAGGTGTGGAGAGTGCGACAGTCTTTACCAGAGACAGAGTGGGGAGCATAACAGGCAGATTGACTGAAATACACTGCTTAAGGGAACAGTGGACAAGACATGAGAGGTCTGCTGCATGATATGGGTCACTCCACTGTCAAGGATCAAACTCATGCTGCAGTGGCTGAGGATATCTTCACAGTGCAGTGCTTTAACCTGTTGCACCACCAGGGAGGGCCCAGTGTTGGGTATTATTAAATACAATGCACTTATTATTTTCTAGATCAGTGAAATTGCACACTACATAGTTTCAGCTAAGTTCCTGGCACTGCTAATAAGAGAAAGAAAAATGATCTAAAACATGGAAAATAAAAATATTGCTGTTTGTGCATGTGTAAGATATGGGAACCAAATTTCTCGATGTGATTGGTGGCATAAATCAAACTTACCCTATGAGTACTTTGAAATTAAGTCCTTATAAGTGTGTGTGTGTATAAATATATATTATATATATGTGTATATATATGTATATATGTATGTGTGTGTGTGTGTGTGTGTATACACACACATAGATGGGAAATTTCTTTGGGCTAATTATAGCTACTTTGATTCCCCTTCAAGACACACCATACCAATACACATACTCTTTCTTTCCCAATGGTTGTCTTCCTATTTTGGAAATTTTCAACAATTTAATTTAAAATGGGAGAGATGGAATATTTAAAATAATAAACATTTCTTGTGTGTCACCAAGTCTGGTAGTGAATCAAGGTATATCTTGATACCTCCTACAAAGAAGCTGCATGGTATACCTGGTCAGTGAGCTTCTTGAGTGTGTGTTTTGACTTCTTTTAAATATCATTCAGAGAGAAAAGTAAAGACTTAAACACTATCTGCTATATCTAAATTACCAACACAATTAATTGCATTGTTATGCAAACCCACATATAAAATAGGTAAAGCTACAGCCAACAGGTAGAGACTGGGCTCCTTGACTCCACCCCCAAGGTGCTTTCTGAGACAAACCCAATGGACCCCTCGCTGCTGAGCAGAGACTGGAAAGACCTAGCCTGCAGGCTAATATTAAGTGCCTTCACACAGCATTCAGGGGTCACCACCATCATAATTCCATCTCTCAGTCTTTTTCTCCCATTTCTTCCCTCCTTGCAAGCTGTTCCACTTTATTTTTTGATTAAACTGTTTTCATGCCCTTTTGTCATGACTTTCTCCTTTTTTAAAGGATGTATTTTAAAGCAAGATCATAAATAGGCAACTTTCATACCAATACTTTCTCTACAGACCATCAAGGACTTGACTTTAAAATTATGGAGAAGTTTTTGACCTAATTCCAACCTAAGGTACTTAAAATGTTATCTTACTTTTTCTACAACTAATCCCCGAGACTTCTGAGACTAATTTTAGACTTGATAACTAAATAGTCTGCATATAACCTTGGAGCTAGGAAATACAGCTTGTGTCAATACTTGAGAGCTGTGTTAAGGTATTTATAATTTAGACTTGATAATGCTCCTGCATGTCCAGGTTTTTTTTTTTTTTTTCTCCCTGTTCATTTTAAAGAATTTATTTATTCATTTTTGCATCAAACTGGGATATAGGCCTGATGTACTAGGTGAGAGGATTCACCAGACACAGGTGGGGAGCAGAAATGGAAGATCCACTGAAATACACTGTTAAGGGGAGCAGCAAAGGAAACAGGAGAGGTTTGATGTGGCATGTGGGTGGTCACCTCCCTGGCCAGGGATTGAACTCAGTCCACTGGGAGATGGCTATCATGGTGGTAGCATTGAGACTTAACCCCTAGTTAGACCAGCAGGAGGCCTCTTTTTCCTGTTCATTTTAAAGTTCAGTTTTTCATCTGCTCATTTTAAAAAGTATTATTTGGACATCTGATGAATGTTTGATTTTTAATCTTTGAAATTAAGAAAGAAAGATTAGCCAAGTCTATGTTTTATTTTTATGTTTTTATAAATATAACATCATCTTTCATTTTTGTACAATCTATGATTTCCTGGTAAAATTCTATCACCAATTCACCCATAGTCCCTTGTATTCTTTCCACTCCTGTCCTGATCCTTCTCCCTCCTCCTCCCCTACAGAATGTCTCTGATCTATACTTTCCTGTGAGAATGGCAATTATTAAAAAAACTAGTAACAAAAAATGTTGGCGAGGATGGGAGAAAAAGGAATTCACCTGCACTGCTGGTGGGAATGCAAACTGGTCCAATCATTTTGGAATGCTGTGTAGAGCTTCCTCAAACACCTAAAAATGAACTTCCATATGATCCAGAAATTCCACTCCTAGGAATCTACCCAAAGGACACTAAAGCATTAATTCAAAAGGTCACCTCCACCACTATGCTTCTTGAAGCACAATTTATAATTGGTAAGCCAGGGGAGCAACTTAAATGCCCCAAAATAGAAGACTAGAAGACAATGTTGTATATTTACACAATGTTGAATACTACTCAACAATCAAAATAGATAAACAAGTCTATGTTTTAAATGATATTCAACAATGAATTAACTATCCTGTGAATATTTACTTGAGACAAACAGTGAAAAAAAGTCCTTAGTAACCGCATAAGCAGTGTGTCAGGTCTGGGTTACCCAACCATCCTAACCTTACACTGGTGAGTCCTCACATTTGTACACCTAGTCAGCCCACTCCACCCATGTGCTATGCCTCTTTGTGGCCAGATGTCACGCATTGCCTCACTGCTGCCTATCCCTACCCTGATGTGCTGGCCTGTCAGTTACTCCTGCCTCCATGATCTTGGCTCTGGACAGCAGGATGCCCACCGGGGGCCCCAGGCGGATGGGCTGCTGTTGCTGACCTTTCAGTTGACATGCTCTGCACTCCTCTTCTGCTCAGCGGGCATCCCAGACAGCTGCTACTGGATTTAGCTCATATTTGATGTTCTAAAAAACTTACATTTAGGTAAAGATCACTAAAAAATGGAATATTTGAGGAAAGGAGAATTTTTTGTGGCACTAAAAACCAACTTTCAGAATCTCAAAAAGGGCATTATAAGCCTCCCCAATCAAGTGTGTGTGTGTGTATGTGTGTTTGTGTTTATATGATGTCAGAAATGAGGTCAGTGATAACACACTGGAAATGTTATCAAACAAATAAATGTAGGATTCCTGGCCAATTTATCACTATAAGAAATCATAAACCTTTGCGGATCTTTCTTGCTTGCATATATAGGAAACACAGCCTTTCCTTTGTTTATACACTTTCCCAGGGCTGACACTGCACATCTGCTTTTTCCTGATTATGAATTCCACTCACCCAGCTTCCCAGTAGGACGGAAGAATAGCTGTGATATTATCCTGGCCCATGGGAAGCAGTTGAGAGTTTCTGTGGCTGTTTAACAGATGGCTGGAGTCAACTTCCAGTTTAAATCCCAATAAGGGCATGGGCATTATCTCTGGGGGAAGTGTGAAAACTAACTTCTAGTATTTTATATTTTCAAATTGGCAACTATCAAAGCTTTATATGATGTGTCCCATGGGGGTGGGTAAGAGCTGGCCTGTGCTGCTCATGCCAGGGAGTACCATTCCCTTTCTGCCACTTCATTAGCGCTAAAAAAGCAATTGCTAGAAACCAGGAAGGGATTGTTTGTGGAGGTAATAGAAAAACTGGTCTCATGTGTACATGCATGTTCTGAATGGAGAAGCATATGAAAAAGAAAACCACCGTCCTAAAACACCCACCCCAACATCCTGAATACAGTTAGAGCCTCTTTCTTTGTACTAGGCATATTTCTGCATTAAATTATAAGCAACCTTGGAGTACAATACATTCAGCAAAAAGTCACTTACTGGTGCCTTTCCTCAAGACAAAGGAAGAGCAGTCCCTCTAATTTGTAGATGAAGGTGAAGTTCTGGACATGGAACATTTTACCAACTGTGAAACATTTATGTACATGACTTCGCTTCCTTCTCAGCACACTTATTTATAAGTGAAGCAGGCATTATTATTTTTTTATTATTATTTTATAGTTGAAGAAACTGAGCTTCATGATATATAAATGGTTTATTCCAAATCACGTAGTAGTGATGAAAGAGCTGGGACATGATTCATATCTGGGTCTTCTGACCCCAAAGTTTGTGTTTCTCTATTGAGTACAATTGGGGAAAAAAATGTGTTTAGGATATAAAGAAGCAGAGTTTGAGAACAAGGGCATGAAGAGTTTGTGGAGGCAGAGGCAAGGTGATGGGAAAAGGTCATAGTTAACCTGGAACCAAAGAAAGGGCAATTGGGTCCAAGCTTTCCATGGAGTCTTCAAGACAATACAGCACTGAAATAACTCATCTTTGAACAGTGATGAACCAAGTACTCAGAGGTGTCCCTCCCTGGACAGAACACCTAAAGATTCTTGAAAAGTATTCTTAAAATACGCTTGTAGGCTGTAAAGATAATACCCATGGGGGTAAAGGTTTAGATTGTGAGTGGGAGAGAATAGGGGGTAGGTAAGCCAGAGACCAAAATCATGAGAAATTATTAATTCAGAAATTATTAATTCAGTAATTTGGTATTGTTGCCAGAATAGCTCTTGGAGGTAACCACTCTGAGCTAAGAGCCTGGGTTTTAAAGGGTTAGTGCCCTAGAGAGAGATTATAACTGGAAACAGAAAAATATGAAATTAGATCATAGAAGCTTATGGTGGGGGAGCCAAAAGGGGGACAATTCAATGGGTGAGTGAAAAAAAACAACACTCAGCAAAGTCAGTAGAGTAAAAAAATCCAATTTCTGTTGATTCCTATTAGAGGTCTACTCTCGTAGAAGCTTTGAAGCTAAAGGTCCCAATATCTGTGGTCAGAAAGTAAATCTCAAAATTACATTAAAGATGATCCCACATTGACAGAGCCTCAGATGCTTTGAAGAAACAAGCCATAAGCTTTCCAAAGAAACACTAGGAAGATTGAATGAGTTCCCACAGACAGCTCCAAGAAATATGTTCTCACAATTAAAAATATCTAACGTGAGGAAATAAGCTGCCATCGCTAAGTCAATAGAGATACAGAAGGAAACCTGAAAAGATGGTTAATATTGGAATTTTCACATAGAAATTAATTGCTATTTCAGTACTTAGAAGTATTGAAAATATCTATAGAAACCAAATTATGAAAAGTGAAAATAATTTGAAGAAGAACTATGTAGGACTTTACTAGTAAAAAACAAAACAAAACAGTAAATTAGAAATTTAAAGTATCTGACAAAGTTGAAAGAATTTAGTGAAATAAGTTATATGTATATGAATTCATATAGAGGTTTTTTAAAAACAGAAAATTGGCTAAAAATTTTATTAGAGCATTTCATTTTCATTTTCATTTTCTTTGGATAAATACCCAGTAGTGGATTTTGCTGAATCATATGGTAGTTCTAGTTTTAATTTTTTAAGACGCCTCCATACTGATTCCCATAGTAGCTGCAATTTAGAATCCTATCAACAGTGTCACAAGAGTTCCTTTTTGTCCACAATCTGTCAACACTTATTATTATCTGTCTTTTTAATAGTTGCTATTGTAACAGTTGTGAGGTGACATTTCACTGTGAGTTTGAGTTGCATTTCCCTGCTAATTAGTGATGTTGAAGACCTTTTCAAGTTCACAGTGCCCATCTGTTTGCCTTTGGAGAAATGTCTATTTGTATTCTCTGCCATTTTGCTAATTTTTTTTTTTTGTCATTGTATTCTGAGTTCTTTATATAATTTGGATATTAACCTCCCTATCAGTTACATGACTTGCTAATGTATTATCCCATTTGGTAAGTTATTTTCATTTTGTTATGCTATGCATAGGTGTTTAGCTGATGTAGTTCCACTTGTTTGATTTTAATTTTGTTGCCTTTGTATGTTGCTTATGTGTGTGTGTGTGTGAAGTTAATAAAAAAACAACACTGACAAGAAAAATGTCAGGGAATTTACTCCCTATTTTTACTAGAAAGTTTCATATCTCACATTCAAGTCTTTACTCTGTTTTGAATTGAATTTTGTGTGTGGTGGAATATACTAGTCCAGCTACATTTCTTTTTTTAAAAAAATGATTTATTTATTTATTTATGCATACATGAACTGGGTACAGGCCAGAGGTGCAGGGACAGTGAGAGGATTCACCAGAGAGCAGGGAGCAGAACAGGCAGAATGAGTGAAATACATTGCTGAGGAGAGCAGTGGGATGAAACAGGAGAGGTCTCCTGAGTCATGTGGGTCACCTCCCTGACTGGGGATCAAACTCATGCTGCAGTGGCTTCAGATAGCTTTCTAGTGTTGTACTTTAATCCCTTGCACCTCCAGAGAGGGGCCCAGCTACATTCTTTTACATGTAACTGCTCAATTTTTTTCTTAGGTTTGCTAATACCATCTGTTGAAGAGACCATACTTTCCACATTGAATATTCTGGACCCTATGTCCAGAATATTACTATCTATATGTATGTAGGTTTTTTGGGGGGTTTTATTTTTTTCCATTGATATATATTTGTGTCTTTAATGGCAAATACCATACTGTCCTGAAATTTCATTGTAATATAGTTTGAAACCAAGGTATGTGATGCTTCTAGTTTTAACTTTTATCCTCAAGATTGCTTAGCTACTTGGAGTCTTGGTGTTACCATACTAAATTTTAGATCTGCTTATTCCATATTTATAATAAATGTCATTGGAATTTTGATAGGTACTGTATTATATCTGTAGACCCAGTAATGTGGACATTTTAACAATATTATTTCTTCCAATACAAATGCATGTATTCTATTTACACTTTTTTCCAGCATTTCTCATTAGTGTCTTATGGTTCATTTAATTATTCTTTATACTAGGCACATATATAAAAATTCTTAATATTTGTAGGGGTCAATTGGGTATTGAACAATGACTACAATTCATTGTGTGCTTCTGTAGTACCAGACAGACTTTTCAAGTAGTTTGTAATCATTACAACACTCTACAAATATGTTGTAAAAAAGGAGTTAATTATAAAAAGAAATTGATATTTAGAGAGTTCCCTTACTTGCCTAAAAGCAAGCAGGTTAAGATTCAAAACTAGGCTTACCTGATTGAAAAGTCAACTCCCTTTCTCCTAAGCCTGGGTGCATTCCACACTGCTCTTTTGCACAACCGTAGTAGTAGAAATGATGAATGGTGGGAGTAACTATAAAGGGAAATCAGGGTTGCTCTCCATTTATTCCAGAAACCGACTCCTATAATCTTTTTTTTTTTTCCCAATGTTTTTCACATGGTGGAAGCTCAATCATAGAGAGGCAAAATTTTCCATACTGTTAGAGGAGGCTCAAGATTTGTTCCCTCAATTACTCTTAACAGGAGATCTAGGCCTCCCAAAGTAACTCTTATCAAAATCAGAAGTGATCCAAACACTGAATGTCCCAGCCACTTGCAATGAAAGAAACAAAGAATAAACACAATGCTTAAGAATTCCAGCAAAATAAATGCTTTAAGCTTTCCTGAGTAGACTCTCTGTCCATCAGAATTAGTATATATTTTATGTAGGAGAGAGCATGGAGTGAGAAAACAAAAAAGGAAAAATTAGCAAAGGGAAAGACAAAGATTTATAAAACTGTGTGAGAGGAGAGTGATCAAGAAATCAAATAGACTCATTATTTTACCGTACTACCAATTTGGTCTTGATTTTTTTTCATTTTAGTCTAACAAGTATTAAGTGGATATATCTTCTAAATAACAATAATATAACATATACTTACAACAACTTATTCAGTAGTACCTTAATGATTATTCATCCCAGTCACCCCTTTTCTATAGTGAAAACAACTGATGCTCAGCATCTCAGGAAGGTAGCATAGTTCCTGGGTAAGAGTGTGGGGCAATGGGAGTAGAGCAGGAACTGGTACCCAAGATCTACAGCTAAAACACCTCTTGCCTCCTCTACTATTTGCTTCCATCAAATGAGAAAAAATGCCTGCTGCTAACTTGGACCTAAACCTTTTCCAGGAATGGAGACCACAGCACTTGTTTGCCATACACAAATCACGCCAGAAACAGTTTGTCTCATGCTGATCAGTCAGCCTCTGAAGGAGCCTTAGTCAGGCCCCATGCTGGGTTTCCTCTGATCTTTGTGAGAAGAAGGGTCTTAAGGCTGGGAATATTAGTATCATGTAATAAATTAGTGTGTGCGATCCTGAACAAACTGAATTAAATAGCACAGGACCCCAAGTGACTCTTCATTTTGGATAAAATGAAGTCCTAAGAAAGCTGTGTCAGAGATGGCCATGGAACAATCTTGGCACACCACAGGGCACTCCAGCCTTGAGCACTGTACCACTGATAAGTAGGCCTTTGGTTTGTTTGTTTTGTTTTTTGAGGTTTTTGCCTTGGCTTACATATACAAGGTAAACATTCAAGATTGCTGCAAATTGCTTATTTCTGCAATGTCTAATAACTGATGACAGAGAATTATAGGACAGTGATTTTCTAATTTGGCTCTGGAGCAGGTGCTTTGTTAGCAATATTGTAATAATTTATATAAATAACAAAATGCTGTTTATTTATGTTTTCATCAAGAAAACTTTCTGTTTATATACAATACTCAACAGAAATAAAGTAGCTCCTTTACCTTACATCCCGGTCTCTTTTCTGGAAAAACTAACCTAACACAATGTGTTGTCTCTAGACTGGACATTTGAAGAAAATACCAGTGCTTTTACGTGCACATGTTGCATATGTTAAGTAGCAGGAAGCAAGCATAGTTTCCTGTCTTGTATATGTTCTTTCAAATCTGCCTATACTTCTTCACTGGTGGAGAGTTCAAACCATCATTTTTGGGTTCCTTGTCCCCTGAGATGGTCCAGGGTGCTGAAGCTCTACATGTTCCAGCTATTGGAGAAATTCCACCAGCAGAGCCTCAGGCTACACAAGACATGTTCGATGTCTGCCTACTTTCTGCTTTCTGTTGAGTATTCAAGAATCTCCAGCAAAGCTGGAACCTGGATGTGAGGATCACACTATGACTTTTCTGGACATGGGCACTCTCCCAAACAGAAGGGTGTCTTCCAGAGAGTAGACAACCTGTCCTACTTCTTAAGGACCCAGAGAGCTGTGTTTCTTTCTCAGACCCAGGATTGCTCCTCCCAGCCATGGTACTTCTGGATGGACACTTCCTCACTGCCTTCCCTTGGGGAGCTGTGGCTCCTAAGGCGAGAAGGTGAAATGAGCAGAGAGGGGGAAATTAGAGGCTGGAAAACCACAATTTAATTGTACAATAAATCATACTGCCATAATATCATGTCTGTAGATTGGGATTTTACCTCATCATTTAGAGAAATTTTTAAAATTCTACAGAAGGAAGTCAAGGGTGACATTGTTTGTTTTCTATATGAAAAATGAAAGCATGTGTGTATATAGATAGATACAAGTGTGTGTATGATATATGTACACTCTACACAAATTTATTCAGTTGTGTGTAAAAAATACATATGCAAATATGTTATATACATACACATGTACAGACACAAGTAAATGTGTTGTTCACACATACACGTCAATGGATTTAAAATCATTATGGAGTTATATATCTCTACTAGATTATAATTTATTTTTGTGTTTTGAATATAGTCCTAAATTCCATCACTTGTAATATAAAGGACTGATGACATTTGAGAACATCAGTCTCCTTTCCACCCCCCAGTTTTCTTTTCTTCATTCCATTTTCTTTTAAAATTTGACTAGCTACACATTTGGTTTTGGTGTATAGTAGACATGTGTTTATTTTAAAATACTTGTCAATCAAAAAATTGCCATTGACAGAAAATTTGGTCAGCAGTGGTGGTGGATGTCTCCCTCTGTGGGAAAGACAAAGCACTAGGCTTGATGGGGGCCTGTGATATGGGGGATATTGTTCTAACTTTGGGGATTTGGCCATCAATGGGTTAGATGGGGAAAACTCTTAAGAAGTAGCCAGATGTAAAAATAAATGCAACTAACAACTGAGAAAAAGGTGAAGGGCAGGCTGGGTATTAAAGAAAATAGAAAAGACTGGAAAACAAAGTGGGTGAAGACAGCCAAATTTGATGAAGCAACCTGGAGAAGAGCTGCATTCTGTGTAGTCCATAGACTGAGAGAGCATGTCCTTGGAAACCCAGGAATTTGTCTCAAAGCCAAGTCACAATGGAGAATATTTAAACTAGCTTTCCTCAAAGAAACCAAAAATTCCTGACTCAACTGCTGGCATCTTTGGCAATCTGGGAAGTTGGAAAGGCAATAAGCTCTCAGACTCAGAAGGAAAAGTTACCGGTGTATCCAGTGGCCCAATAAGCCAGTGCCTGTGAAAGAAGTCAAAGGAGTTAAGGTGATAACGATAAAAAAAACTCAAAGTAATAATTGAAGGAAACTCAACTCACTTGTCAGGTATTAGGACTTACTGAAGTTGAGAACGGGGCTCCCAGCGTGGAAGTGATATGATCAAGGCCACCTCATTCATTTCACAGCCATCCTCAACTGGAACCCAGATGGAAATGCCTCTTCTGATCTATTTGAAAAATGTTTTCAGCAAGGATTGCCTGGTTTTTGTCTCAGCGTGGTGAAGTGATTTCTTAGGTTGAGAAGAAGAAATAAAACATCACTTCTTCATCAACAGCACTTAAGAACTCAAATTTTCTGGAGATTTATCATGCTTGAAAAACAACAGCAAATAAGAATAATCAATCAAGTCTAGATTATCTAGGTGACTACCGGGGCGGGGGGGAGCCAGCAGAATTGTGCTTAATTCATGTCATACTCTAGAAACATTTCTCTGTATTTTTTGGAATCTCTTAATATTGTCTCATATTTCACTCTTGCTTTGGAGGAAAGCCAAAACTTTTTTCTCAAGATTGATTCTCTGTCAGAGACTTCATTAAGCCATCTATTGCATTGAATTGCTGAATCTTCTCAGTTCTACTTTAAGTAGATTTTCACTGTAAACTTCAGTTGTATTTTTTAAAATCAACTCCTGAACTCTGATTTTGTCACTCAGGGCACTGGTTTCATGACAAATGAGCAGATCCTAGTATAAGCTTTCATTTTATATTGTAGGTATAAACACAGCAATTCACTTACTGGAGAAAAAAAAAAACATCAAAAAGGGCAAATAATTAGACATCATGAAATAAGAGGATTTCAACGTGATATGCCCCTGATGATATGGTATGAATTAAAATTCCTGCTATATCATCTGTCAATTTGGTAGATTTGCTATTCACAAAAATTCTCTGTGCTTCATAAGTTAATAGAAGTCAGTGACCCTTTGCACAGGTACTACTGTTGTGCTAAGAGACAGTTCTGGCTCCTTAGAAACAAGAATGTTTGATCCAAGGGAATCAAAGCAGTAGTAACCAGACTAGACTTATCCTGATAGAATTTCCAAAGCTTAGACATTCCAAGAATGTCTGGATTCTTCACCTGAGAGTTCTTAATGTTTTTCAGCCCACTTTCTCAGTTTATCTCAGAGTGCAGCTCTGGAGAAATAAAGATTCTGAGGAAAGTGAAATTAGGAATTCAAATTAGAATTAAAAAAGAGCTTAGTGATTTAAACTCCATGTTTTCTCTTTAGTACTCTCTTAAAAAATAAAAGTTATATCCAGGGCCTCCCTGGTGGTGTAAGGGGTTAAGTTGCAGCACTCTGTAGCTATCTGCAGTTACTGAAACGCAAGTTCGATCCCTGGCCAGGGAGCAGACCCACATGGTACAGCAGACTTCTCCCGTCCTTCCTGCTGCTCCCCTTAGCAATGTATTTCAGTAGATCCGCCTGTTTTGTTCCCCACTCTGTCTCTAATGAATTATCTCACCCCCTGCACCTCTGGCATATACCCCAGTTCTTGTATGCACAAGTAAGTAAATCTTAAAAAAAAAAAAAAAAGTTGAGGTCTAGAGGTAGAACTAAGAGGTTGCTGGGCCTGGTCCTTGCTGAATTAATTCCTTTCTCACAGGTCTGTCATGAGGAATACATACTGTGTAATATAGAGCTTGTGTATTATCTTACAGTATATATTTTATCATGATTACAGTGCTGTGATTCTGAGCTTGGAACAGTCTTTTGTGTCACAATCCTCCTTCCTGCATAACCTGTTTACTTCACTCCATGCCCTTCCTTATCAATTCCTCTGCCTGAAACGCTTGTCCTATGTTTGCTACTTTATCCATTTTTTATCATTTCGCTCAAACACACACTGTTTCTCCCACCAGTATCTTCTCTAAACTCCTGGACTGTATTTTTAGGTCCCACACTTTCATCTCTCTCTTTTCTTACCACATTTTGAAATAAAAAAAAAGTATTGACTAAGCTGAATTGAACTATTTCCTATTTTCACTGTTATTTTTTCCATTTCTTTAGTTTTGTTCTCCTCCATCCCTTTTCAACATAATTGCTCATTTCCAACCCATATCTAGCATGTATATGGTATAAATAACAGCTAATTGGGTAGCAACAATTACCTCTTGACTTTATTGCAGCATGTCCAGGTCTGGCTATTATAAAAGTGTGTTCAAAAGCAAAACAGTAATTGCAGCAGAGATATGATGCCCAGATGAGAAAGGTAATGACATTGTGATTCACATATTAGGCATTTAACAGGAAACCATACATTAAGATAGAGAGATGGGAGAATGAGGGCGAAGCTTGGGGCCAAGGTGATAGCAGGACAGCATGACCCTGGGTCCACCAGTGCATTTTCCCAATCTTCCCCATTAATTGTGGAGAGACCAGGTCCTGGGCTCACGTCAAATCACCTTCCCCACCCCCCAACATGCACACCCCATTATGCTTTTCTTTCCTTACACAGAGAAGGGAGGTCCCAGCCACTGGATGAGCCTTGGCCTTTACCCAACTATCTGGAACCAAAACCTTCTGGTTCCCATTCCAACATATAAATCATTCACAAAGGAATTTCCCAGTGGCCCTGATGGAACGATGCAGAAATCAATAAAGACTGGGCACAAGGACAGATGCTTTTGCGAACTCTGAGTTCTGATCAGGTTACATCACTTTCTGGCTGATCTCGTCATTGCCAAGATCCTGGGTTGATTTATAAGGAAAAGAGGAAACAGTCACCTTCTCACCACTGCTAGCCTATTCCTGTGTGAGAACAGGTTACAGAAACATCTGGTTTGCCTCCCTTGCATTATCTGTTTATTCATGCATGGGGTTTTGTTCCAGGGGTAACTCACATATATACTACTCAGAGTTCTAATAAATTGAAAATTGTTCGTGCTGAGATTTCAACAAGTTATTTTCCTGCTGGGATTGAGTCAAGACTTGTCTGTCCTCCACCGAATATTTAAAGTGGCTTCCACTGTGCCAGGTACACTGTAAACAATTTTCAGTGTTACACCTTCAAAGTAGCCTCTGTGTTTTAAAAGCTCCAGGCTATCCAATTTGCTCTTTAGCGTATATTGCCAATGACAATGCTTTGCCTGTTAACTCTCTAAAAGCTGTAATAATAATAATGACACCTTGCAGTATCTTTCCTCTTGAATGATCCACCACTTGTATTCCCTGTGGCATAGACTGAAAACAAGTGCCTTGTTGCCATTCAAGTAACATTATATCTGGATCTTTTCATGTGCCAGGTCATGAAGCTGTTTCACGTGCATTATCTCACTTAATGCTTCTAACATAATGACACACTCTTGGGAGTAGCTGGTTACCTTCAATTTACACAAGAATGAGTGAATATTGTCTTAAAATTCATCAACACACCCAAGCAATTGATTTAGAAAGAGGCAGAATGACACCCAGAGGAATCCCCTGGGGATGTTGGAGCTCTCCCCACCCTATTTTGTAAATTCTGTGCAATAAATGGGTTTTATTTTCTTCATCTTAAATAAAAATCACTATTAGAGAAAAAGTGATTTATCACTAGATTTACATTAATTTTCTTACCTGCGGAAGTTAAAAAATAATTTTATTTCTAAATAAAAGACACTTGGATATTAACCTTTTTAACCATATGTATCTATTGTCCATAACAATATAATAACACTGTCCTATATCTTTTACAGTAATCCACATTCATGCTACAGGGGATAAGGAAGCCAGCCAATCACTGTCAGCACTTTCTCTGAGCTTTCTGCAGGTGGTTCATCCCACCTGTGAATTTCCTCTGAGTCATCTAGTGTCCCCAATAGAAGGGACTTGAAGTCCTTCAAGCTGTAATACAATCCATTTGGGCTATGTTGAAAACAAGTAAATGAAGGAGAAAGCAGTATTGTTTCAGATGCTGGTCAAGTCAGAGAGGAAAATGATTCCAGTTAACAAGTAGCAAGCAGACCATGGGGTATCAGTGGAGCTTAGAGAGGAAAGAGTGGTTAAGATCAGGAGATGGCAGCTCCCACAGCCTTTGGAGTCTGTGGCAATTTTATTTTGGATGCAGTGTTTTCACACTGAAATAAAAGTCAAGACACACAATAGGACATTCAAATTAATAGAGGCTGACAGGCTTAGAGTCTAGAAAGAAATTGAGATGTGCCAAAGAGAAATTAGACTCAACAGAAATGACAGTTTTAATAAAATAAGAAGCTGTAAATGTGAAATGACATCTCACACCCCTACCAGTGAGTGAGTTGTGGCTAAAGTGATGGGGGACAAAGAAAAACTCTGGGAGCAGTCTAGAGCTTATGATGTTTCTAACGGATCTTCAAGGAAAAATTAACCAATACATGCAGCCTGGTAATTAGGAGGGCAATGACTATCATAATTCAGGCAAACTTATTTCCAGACTTCTCAGAAGAATCAAATGAATCACTGCTTCGATTTTGCATATATGCTTGGCTTGTATGGATAACTCTTACATTTTCAGGCGTTTCAATTACGATGACTTTTGAGAACATCGCTCAAATTTCATGATTGGAATTTACACTTCTATAATTTTCAAAATTAGCTTTCAAGATTTTTTTTGTTATTAAGGCTTAAATTTTAGAGTAGTTTATTACCAAACTGAAGGAAAATTACAGTGATTTCCCATGTACTTCAGTGGCCGTGCGTGCGTAGTTTCTGCCACCACCACCCGCCTTCTTGAGAGTGCATTTGTCAGTATGGGGGGATTTATAGTGACATAGCATCATTACTAAGTCCATAATTGTCATGAATATCTCACTCTGGGTCTGGACAATTATATAATGACTTTCATCCACCGTTATAGTCTCAAATTTTCATTGCCATGAAAATCCTCTGTGCTTTGCCTATTCATCCTACCATCTACCTTGCAAACCTTTACTCTTTCCATTCTTTACCTCTTCCAGAACAGCATATAGCTAGAATTGTACAAAATGAAGTTCTTTCAAATAGATTTTTTTTTCATTTAATAGTAAGTGTTTAAGTTACTTTATATCTTTGTCGTGGCTTTCTAGCTCATTTCTTATTAGCACTATTTTTCTGAATGTACCACAGTTTGTGTACCTGTTGGGCATCTTGGAGGCTTTCAACCATGTGCAGTTTTTCGTGTAGATGTATTTTCAACATTTAGCACTATAGCTATGTGCAGTATTTTCGTGTAGATGTATTTTCAACATTCCTGGGTAAATGCCAGTGATCACAACTTCTGTTTTATATTGTAAGAGCATGTTTACTTTTATAAGAAGCTGCCAAGCTGTCTTCCAAAGTGAGTACAAATGTGCATTTCTTGACTGAATATCCCTGCCAGTATTTCTGTTGTCACTTTCTGGTTGGGCCGTTCAGAGGAGTTTAGAGGTATCTCATTTTAATTTTCATTCCTCTGATGACACGAGTATGCTTTTTTGTCACATGTATTTCTTTTTTGGTAAAGTGTCTATTAAGGTACTTGGATCATTGTTCAGATCAAGTTATTTCTTTGGTTGAGGTGTAAGCATTCTTTGTTGATGTTGCATAATAGTCCTTTATCAACTATGCATGTTTTAAATTTTTCTCCTAATCTATGCCTTTCTTCTCATTTTCTTGAAGTTATCTTTTGTGAAAGGAATTTTTAATTTTAATGAAGTCCAGTATCAATTATTCCATGGATGCAAATTTCAATTTATTCCAGAAAGTTTTCTGTACCTTTGTCCATTATATTCTTTTTTATTTTAAAGATTTATTTGTTTTTGCATACAAGAACTTGGGTACAGGCCAGAGGTGCAGGGGCAGTGAGAGGCTTCACCAGAGACAGAGTGGGGAGCAGAACAGGCTGACTGTTGAAGTACACTGCTGAGGGAAGCAGCCCTAGGTCAGGAGAGGCCTGACATGCCATGTGGTCACCTCCCGGGCAGGCGGGGATGGAACTCATGCTGAAGGGGCTTTGGCTTTTTAGTGCTATGCTTTAACTCTCTGCGCCACCAAGGAGGGCCCTCCCTGTCCATTATATTCTTCAGAAGTAATTCACATTCACCGACCATTATTTGAAGAAATTTCCTCAAAGTAAAATACAGCAGGTGTATAATTCCACTTTATATCAAAGTTCCTCAATCTAAACTACATCAGGTATGTATTTGTGTTAAATATATTTATATCAAGCCTCACTACAAAGCTGGAGGCCTGAGGTTCCATATCCTCAAATTTTGCAAATATTCTCTCATTATGCTTAGATTCATGTTACAAATAATATTCAAGTGTTGAATGTATAAGTGCCAGTTGTCTAGATGGTAGAGATTTGAAAAAATGCATTTGAGCTCAAAGGCCAAATCAATTCAAACAAAGCAATAAAATAAAAGCATTGATTAAATCACATTGGTACATGTACACAGATGTAGTAAATAAGAAGAGATTAAAATATTGGAAATATATCACCCTTTGGGATCTATTTTTATGACAAACTGTCTCTTCCCTGGTAACATCTCCTATTTTGTATCTTTTGAAATTTCAAGTAACATTGATGTCAGAGACGTAGTTGAAATAGACAAAATTTGTCAGACTATATAGATAGAACAGGCTTTGCTGTAGTCGCAAGCACTGAAACCATAGTTACTGCACACAACAATCTATTTTTCTTCTTTTATAAGAGGAATCTAATTTGTGCTCCTCAATGTTCACCTTCAAGTTATGACTCAGGGATCTAGGTCCCTGCAATTTTGTAGCCAAACCAACTGGAACTCATGTGGCTAAGGTTAACCAGAAGGACAAGGAGGCTGGGAGATGGGATAATTCAGAATATTTTAAGTGTAAGTCCTGAAACTAGGACTTTGAACTCAATTCTGACCATATGGCATGGTCAAGAAATTAATCTATCCTTCCAAGTTTAGGAAAATTAGAGAGTATTGCCCTATATGCTCAGAAATCATATGACAATGAAAATGGATCTGGTAAGAATTGTAACACTCTCTGTCACAGCTAGACTGTGGTTAAGTAAGAGGTTAATGAGACCTGATTCAAGAATTACTAGATTAAGTTTCAGGAGAAACTAAGTCTGACTCCACTTCTGAGGATATTTTTAATTTTTTTGGACAAATCTCGTAATTCATAGGACCTCCATTTACTTGACTAAAATAAGAGATAAGACATGGTTATTATGACGATGGTGTTATATATAATAGCTATTTATTGAGTATTTGTTAGTTGCCATATTCTATACTTCACTCCTGAAACCTTTATCTCGTGATTTTCTAGCACATTTTTTTTTAATATTCATAATACTAAGGAGGAAAGACAATTCAAAATCCTCACATCAGACAGAGAGGAATTATAATATTAATAAATCTGACTTCTTCAAATCTTTAGTATATGAATGCTTTAGTGCATATTCAGCAGGAGGAATGCAGGTATGAATGAAACTCAGTAAAACCAATATTCAGAGTGTCTGTCTACTGAATATGTTGGGGAGGGCATTAGATATTGTTCAATGGCTTCATACCTTAAAAGAATGGCCTCCATATTTTGCTAGAGATGTAACTCTTAGAAATTACTTGCATTATATTACGGCCTTTCCTGTAGTGACCTTTGTGATTTTTAAAAAGAACATTTAAAAAATTGCCTTCAATACTTAAGTGGCATGAGTCATCAAGATAGGGGCTACTAGATAACCTCAAGTGTTTGGGTTTTTTGTTCTCTACTTGAGTTAGATTTTGTGCATTAATTTTTCACTGACATTTTCATGGCTCTAAACAGTGTAATTAAAATTCCAAAAAGCTATTTTCCTGAGTTGGCTAAAAATGTATGTCTTAAAGTCAAGATATCCAAACTTGTCCTTACTGTGCCTATTAGATTTCAGAGTAGTTCAGCCTTCTAAGTACATCTCTTATAATTTGTAATAAGGGAAAACTCCCCCAAACTAGGAGTTTTGTTTTGTTTTTAACACTTAGTATACTTGAATGGTTCCCTAACTCTAATGTTTTATACTATTTGGATGAGTGGTTACAATCTGTTAATGTTAATCCTACAAAGAAATTTGAAACTATTTCAAGCCTGCCTCAAGGTCACTTTGTAAACACTTTCTAGACTCTCTAGACATAACCAATCCATTTTCCTCTTTATCCCTAAATTGTTCTTAATAATTGCAGTATTTGAGGAAATTCATTGCTGACAAATCTCTCTGTCAGCTCCCCAATTTGGGAAATAGCTCTTATGATCATTGTTACCCTTTGTGCCCATCTGAGAGTCAGAAATAGAGTAGGTATTTATTCAAAAGTACTTATTAAACACAAGTTAAAATTAAAAATAAAGTTATGCAATTATAATTACAACTCATAAAAATTAGCAGCTTGTGTAAATGGAAGAAAACATAAAATAACCGCTCTTTTTAAAATTCAATCCATACAAATTGTAAAATACGTTCACTTAAACCTAACAATACACAACATATCATGTGTTCTATGCCCCAACCCTCCAGGACAGGCTCTCAAAGTGTGGTTGTAGGTATCTGAGAAATGTGCTAATTGTGTAAATTCCTAAAATCAATAGCAAATCTACTGGCTATATTCCAAGTTGAGAAACCTTCACCAGTGATGTTTGATCACTGTTCTGATGGCTGCACAATTAGAATTCTCAGAACAATCTAGGGAAACATTGGGGTGCATTAGGCTGTAAGTGGCTTGGTGAACGGCACGGGTATCATGTGTTTTTTGCTCAATGCCATATCATATTATCTAGAATAAATAATAATACATACAAAATCAGCATAGTAGATGCTGATTAAACAAATAAATGAATTACACAGATGAAAAAGCAAGTGGAGAGTTTGTAGTAAGTTCTAAGGATTGTATTACTGAAATGAGCATCCCCAGATTCACTGGTTCTCAAATTTTCAATGTTGTTAAAAATCATCTGGAAACTATTCATTCATTTTAAAATAGTAAAATTAATAACTGTGGTAATATTAGGATTTTCCCCACCAGGTATCAGCAATGTTACCTTTTACCAAATAATCCATAATCCACCACCACAGTCTATTGTGTTTCCTTCCCTCTTTCTTCCTACCCACCCAACCCCTCCTCTCTGGATATTTTAGTTCATTAGTCAGTTTTCAAGGGTTAGCTTCTTCTTTTTTTTAGATTTATTTATTTATGTATACAGAGCTGGGGTGCAAGCCAGAGGTACAGTGAGAAGATTCACCAGAGACAGAGTGGGGAGCAGAACAGGCCCACTGACAAAGTACACTGCTGGAAGTACATTGCTGAGGGGAGCAGCGGGAGTGCCAGGAGAGGTCTGCTGCCCCTTGTGGTCACCTCTGGGGCAGGCGGGATCTAACTCAGTCGGAAGTGGCTTTAGCTTCTCAGTGCTGTGCTTTAACCTGCTGCGCCACCAGGGAGGGCCTCAAGGGTTAGCTTTTAAAGTTAACTTTCACTTGTTATTATTTTGGTTTCTCTATATTCCACATATTAGTGACACTCCATTATTTATTTTTCTCCTGTTGACTTATTTTACTTAGGATTATCTCTTCCAACTTCAACCATGTTGTTATACACACATACACACACACACGTATATGAGTTTATATATAGTTATTTATATATACATATATATATACACATTTATAAAATATAATTTTATATGTATATGCTGAGTAGTATCATAGTATCCCATTCATACAGGGACCACATCTTGATCCACTCATCTGTTTGGGGCATTTAGGTTGTGTCCATATTTTGACTATTGTAAATAGGGTTTCTATAAACATAGAAGTGAAGGTTTCTTTTCTAACTAGTTTTCTTTTGGGGGGGAGGTTGAAGGGTGTCCTAGATACCTAGGAGTAGAATTGCTGAGTCATATGGCAGATCCATTTTTACTCTTTTGAGAAATTTCCAAATGTAGAAAGCCTATTTAAGTTTATTTACCAAAGTTCATTATCTGAAAGTTGAGTCAGTAAGTCGGGAGTGTGAAGGAACTATTTTTACCATGGTTTTTAGCATGATCAACTTTTCACATTATTAAGTGATCCCAAGGAAAATGGTTGCTACACACATTGAAAAATATAGGACACCATTCAAGCAATGGTTCAAGGACTAAAATCTAGAATTAAAAAAATCTGCTGTATAGGTTAGTTACTAGATATGCAGATGTCAATGCATAAGAGTTTATATATAATATTTAATACTCAGTATAAACAACATTGGTTACAAGATAATGTGCGCTTGGCTGTGTCATTCAGGAAATTGCACAGCATTTTGCATGTTGTGTTCACATTATGAATAGTGTAAGAAATGTTATTTAAATTCTCTTCTATTCTTGACCTTAATTCTCCTCCTGGCAGGAGAAGAAGATGGTGGGGTAAATGTGGGTTGATGCTGTTCATCCTCTCCTGAGCATGCTTGGCTAATGGGTGAGGAACTATAAGGAAGCTTAGTTGGTGAGAAACTATACTGAAGCCATCCCCTCTCAAAATCTTTTCTTCTTCATTGGCTGTTGTGATTGTTGCACTACTTTATACTTTTGAAGGCTCTTGTTTTATGTGAAACTTGGTTTCTTGCCCTTTATATGACTTCTGGCTCTGAGTAATCCTCTTAATCCGTTATTAAGAGCTATACCTAACTGCTGCTCTGCTTGCTACTTTCTAGGCTTTTGAAGTTTTTTGGATGAAGGAGAAAAGTCCTGTGGGATGTGAGTAGGTGGGAAGTAGGGACTAAATGAGTTCCTATAAGGACAGCAGTGGGAGGGGGCAGCAGAAAAGTCAAATTGAAGTTTTCTGCCTTTGGGCTACTCTTACCACAGAGTAATTCATATGTACCTTTGTCTTTATCTGCCACTTGAAAGGAAACACATTACAAAAAGAAATCCCAAAGGAGCTCTTGTACTTGATGGATTTAGAAAAAGTTTAATTACATTTACAGCATTTCCATCAGGTAAATAGGGTAAGCCATTCCATTTGGCTTACATACTGTGATATAGAAAGTTGCTCCATGAGAACAGTGCTGTAAATAATGATAATAATAATACAGCAACAATAATTTATTGCATGCTGTTCTATCATGATAGAACATACGAAAGTCAAATGATTTAGTGAGATGGAAGCAGGAAACAGCAAGGTAGTGTAGAGAGTATCTCTGTGTCAGATTTGAATTTCAGCTTGGGTGTTATTATTGATAGGTGAGATTAGCTTAATCAACAATTTCAGTGACAATTCATTTTTAATAACTTTATTTTAGAAAATAATATATATATATTTTAAACAACAGGCATGACAACATTGATCCTGTCTGGTTCAGCCTTGCTGAGAACCAAATGAGAGTTGTGTTAGGGGTCGTATTAGAAAGGAACATCATTAATACATATAATTACAAAGTTATTACTATAATAACAAAATTATATCCTTTTTTATTGTTCAAATGAGTAAGTTGTATTTAGAAATAATTGGTGATAAAACTCATACTTTTGTTAGGGAAGAACCTTGAGTTGACTCACAATCTAATTATTTTTTCAACTACATATTTGTTCTGAAGGTTAAAATTATTTTTGTCCCCAAATATATACCCATAGGCATCTAATATTTGATTCAAGGTAAATTTTTCTACTAGTGAGATTAAGTAACTTTTTAATTGCCTTTATGAGGCCAAGAGAGGCATCATCTACATTTTTTAAATATAGAGTTTTATTTACAAAGTAAACCCATTGATCTTTTTTTTGAGACATATCTTATTATCCAAGAATTATTTAACCTTTTCCTGTATCTTGGCAAATGTGCTTTCCTACAGCTTATTAGTGAAAACATGTAGCCAGGAACACCATTAATACTGAAGGAGATGATTATTTGGAGGGATTACAGCATTTTGCAATTCTATCTTTTGCTAATCTTTTGTTTTTGAGAGATAATTTCAGTTGCTTGTTTGAGAAACACATAAGCTTATGGCAACAAATAAAAAAACAGCTCTTCAAGACTTAAATAGGAACTGATCAAAAACTGTCCCACTTCCACTTTTGTTCATTTAGGTATTTTTCCCCCCATTCCTGACTAATTTTCGTGAGATAATCCATGCCTGCATAAATATGTCTGTGTTTGTATGTCCTTTTTAGAAAATCACAAATGGTAGCATAATATATATGTTGTAAAATGTCCTTTGTTTTTCCATCTTACCATGTCTTTTTCCCATGATTCTTTTCAGTCCAAATTTCTCTAAGATGAATAATTGTTCTATTGTTTTGTGTGCTTAGTTTTCTCTGAAGTTATTACTAACTCAACTCTTTGCACCTGTCAGTTGTCTTAATGTGCTCTCAATGTATTTAGTTCATCAAGTGTCTTGAATGATGTCTTCTACAGAGATTTCTCTCAGCACCTTCTGATCAGTTCTTTTCAGACCTATGCATGGTCCAAGCTATGGTCCTGGGATCTTTAGCAGTCTGGGGATTTCATCATGTCTCCTCTGTGTATCAGTTCAGTTCGTGTTCTCTATGCTTTTTTTTTTTTTTCCTTACTTGTTGCATTCTATCATTTTGGTGAAGTTTATTCCATCACACTTTCCTGAAAAAAAAGTGTAGGATATAATTTGGTTGAGGTCTCAGATATCTAAAATATTTTTTTTTCTTTGTTCACATTCCATTGATAGTTCCACTGTTATGGGCTGTTACGCAGAAAGGAGCTAACACAGTGGGTTTGATAATGCTGACCTCACAAAGGCCTGGCTTTAAGGCTTCCCTCGACTGCTGCCTGGGAATTTGAATTGTAAACAGTTTCTTAGACTCACATAAACATTCCCTGAATGACAAGAGAGTTTTACTATGCCTTAACTGTGTGCAAACTTTATGGTTTATGCTGAACACCTGTTTTTCTTTGGAGAGTCTGGAATTTTACAGTGCAGGCAGTTCCCAGGAAACAACTTAAAAGACACTGCATCACTGGGGAGTAATATGTATATGGATGGTGTATATGGTAGATGGTGTATCTCATGTGATGTCACAGTTCTCTGCCAGAGGAAGGAGCATGTCACTTGTGACTTTAATGGGAGAGGACTTGGGAGCTAAACCTGGTATCCTCAGGATTTTGCCTTCTGTATTTTCCCCTTCGCTTATTTTGCTCTCAGTTCTTTTGCTCTTATAAACTATAGCAGTGTGTACTACCTTCTCAATCCTGGCAGACCTCGTAGAGAGTCACAGAATCTGCTTGTGGTTTTTGGGGACACCTCTGATACTGTTAAAAACTGTTTCATTCAGTGTCTGTTTGGCACTGACCACTGCCTCCAGCCTCCACACTGTTCACTGTACTAGTCTTTCTGTCTATTTACCTGCTCAACAGATAATAGGACAAATAGTGCCATCTTTAAGGTAGAAAATGTGCAAAATGGGTGAAACATTTTATGAAAGCCAGGAGGGGAAAAAAATAGTATTAAAGACCACCAAAGCTACCTACAGGGACACTCATTGATTCAAGGTGGGGCAATTTGAATATTAAAGCATAACAACTTTGACTGTTAATAAGATATATTAAATACACACATCTATGAGTTGTTAGTAGCAAAATGTAAAAGCTCACAGAATCACACTGAAAATTGCTAGAGCACCACCAGCTCATTATTTTAAAAAGTGGTCCACAAAAAGAATTAAGATTTTTTTTAAAGATTTATTTATTTATTCATACAGAACTGGGGTACAGGCCAGAGATGCGGAGGGTGAGAGGATTCACCAGGGACAGAGTGGGGAGCAGAACAGGCAGATCGACGAAGTACACTGCTGAGGGGAGCAGCGGGCGGGTCAGGAGAGGTCTGCCACACCATGTGGTCACCTCCCGGGCAGGTGGGGACCGAACTCATGAGGAAGTGGCTTAAGCCTCCCAGTGCTGTGCTTTAACCGACTGTGCCACCAGGGAGGGCCCAAAAGAATTAAGATTTTTATCTAGTCTTCCTGACAAAAGATAAGAGAAATAAAATACTTGAAATTTCCAAATATAAATCCTTTTTGTATGGTGCACATAAATAAGTTCATGCAGAGTAAATAAAGAAGACAATCACCAAAATGCAAATTACCAATTTTTTCAGTGTAAATGTTGTGCTACCAAGTTACATTTTTCTATCAACTATCTCTTCCTTAAAGTTTATGGTGGCTTTTATATTTGTAAAATATAAAACCTAGTGTTGTCATATTCTGTCTCTTACTTCAATTATAAATCATGTGATTTTCCAGTATGAGGAAACTTTAGTCCAGAATGCAAAAAAGAAGTATCTTGATCAGAAGAATCAAGGCAAGGAATAAAAAAGGAAATCTTCACACATTGAGAGAAGATTGAAATAGTAGTGTTTCAGAAGGAATAAATGCATGATGGAGACAGTCTATAGGTCTCTCATTGTGCACCCTAGGAGACAATGCTGCCAAAGTAAAAGAACAATAGATCTTATCACAGTTACCATCTGCTTTCATTGAGACAGAAAAGCTCTTACAGTGGGCTAGAAGATACCCCTAAGAATGCTGAGCACAGCAGGCTATCACTGAGAGGCATCTGGTCTCATTGCCATGTGCAAGCTGCTCTGTGAAAGGGAAAAATTGGTAAAATAACAATATCTAGATTTCTAGTTTAAGACAAAGTAGGTAAAAAAAATAGGACATTGAATTGTAGCCTCTGGTTCTATTACCTTCTACCTAACAATGATGTACTTTCTTCTGCTGCTCCATAAATTAAAATGTTTAACACATCCACTTCTGCCAAACATATATTTACCATTAAGGTAAAGTTCATTACATTCTGTGGTATTTCTTTTTTAAAAACTTATTCATTCATGAATACAAGAACTGGGGTACAGGCCAGAGGTGTGGGGGTGAGAGGATTCAGCAGAGGAAAAGTGAGGAACAGAACATGCCAATTGCCTGAAATACACTGCTGAGGGGAGCAGTGGGAGACAGGAGAGGTTGGCTGTACTATGTGGGGTCACCTCCCTGGCTGGGGATTGAACTCATGCTGCAGTGGCTGCATGTTCTTCAAAGTTCTGCCCTTTAATCCCTGGCACCACCAGGGAGGACCCTCTGTAGTATTTCTTTATTGGGAATTTTAGAGTTTATTTTAAAACTATGTCACATATTTAATGTTTTATTTCCGTATTTTGTACTACCTGTGTGAATATTCAGCCTTATCCTTATCCATAAACCCATTATTATGTTTAATAGGTAAAATCCCATCAATAAAACTCTCAGTGATCCAAGAAATGACCTAAGAATCTATGAAAATACATGAAAGAATCTTAAATGCATACTGCTAAGTGAAAGAAGCTAGTCTACAGAGACTATATTCTATGTGATTCTATCAATAGCAATTCTAGAAAAGACAAAACTCTGTTGAAAGTGAACAGTGGCTACACTTTACACTTTACTTGTGGGAAGAGGGAAGTAGGAATGGTAAGTGAAAACATGGAATGCAGGGTATGTTTACATCAATGAAACAAATTCATATAACTTTAATGCCACTTATAGGGCATTGTGTTTTTGTTAAAACCCATAGATTTGAACAACAAAAGATTTAACCCTAATTAAACTATGGTTTTCAGATAATAATATAATAATACTAGCTTATCCTTTATTTTTTTTTCTTCAAAAAAAATCATACAAATACAAAATATAAATAGTAAGAGAAACTGGAAGGGAGGACATATGTACAGTACCTGTGTTTTCTGAAAAAAACATAAAACTATTCTAAAAAATGAACTTTAAAAAAAGAGCTCCAGATAGCTGACAAAATATCTTAAAACTATAAACAAATTAATAATTAAAAGACAAGCAAAAATTAAAAAATGTTCAAAGTTTTAGGTAGTTCACAAAAATCATGTATTGGATGACTGATATTTGAAACTGTGTAAACACATCAATCATCATGGAAATACGTGTTATAGTCACAGTGAAATATCACTGAAGAACCACTGGAAAGGCTAAGTTTGAAAGACTCATCATACCAAAAGTTTGAGTTCTTGATTATTCTGGGAGGGAGGTTAAAATGGAGCTCTCACTGTGGCAGTGTTGGTCACTTTACTAATTGTATGCGTACCCCCTTATGATTTATCAGTTTCACCACCAGGAAGTTAAGCCCTATTTCTATAAAAATACTTTAAAATGGTGAACATCTTTATAGTAGCCAAAACCTTAGAAACAACCCCAGCATCCGTTAGCAGATTAGCAGAAGAATGTACAAACAGAATAATGGGTATATTATCTCCATGTTATGGAATACTACTCAGCAAAGAAAAGAATGCTCTATTCATAGCTATAGTAATGTGTTGACATCTCAAATTTATGCTAGTGACAGAAGCAAAAGAGTATACTTTCAAGAACAGTAAAAGTGATCAGTGAAAAAACAGAAGAGTTATTGCATGCAAGTAGCCAGAATAAAATGTTTTATAAATAAAATTTTATTAGACCACTGATACTCTTTTTACATATGTTATCTATGACTGCTTTCAAACTATAATAGCAGAGGTAAGTAGCTTTAGTTTACTTAAAAGCTTGATCTTGAGGAAAATTATAGTTAAAAAAGCTCAAAATAATTACTATCTGACCCTTTCCAGAAAAAAAAAAGTTGCTGACCTCTCTCTGGTATAGATGGCCAAGAGTAACAAAATATTGATAATTATAGATGCCAGGCAATGAAGATCCATTCCACTCTTCTCTCTATCTGGTCAAAAATTTGGGGAATATAATTTGAATAAGAGCTGTGAAGTTTTTCTGGTTAAGCTATTTCTTTCAAGGAAGTTTGCAGAAAGAATATTCTGTAGTGAGAAAATAAATGTGCCAACAAGCGATATCCCTGATTGTAGAAAGCAGAGCATTTGTATGAAGTTTTATCGTGTGAAATTCTGACTCAGAGAACTATATTCTATGCTTAAGAGAATGTACTGCTATACCGCCAGAAAATTGAAAGAATTATCTACTTCATCCCTTATTCCACCAGCTGAGATAAGGGGTGTAAAATGGTTCAGAGAGTAATAATCAGGCCACAGGGCTAAGACAG
The DNA here is from genome assembly GCF_000260355.1 of Condylura cristata. NCBI lineage: Eukaryota > Metazoa > Chordata > Mammalia > Eulipotyphla > Talpidae > Condylura > Condylura cristata. The sequence continues at coordinate 54,742,234 of NW_004567111.1, read as the reverse complement.
TGCTTTGACTGGGTGGGAGCTTTCATCTGGATTTCTGGGGCCTCCTCTTACTCATTCATAGCATGCCCCTTTTAGATAGCTATGCAGTGCTTCTGTAGGTTTCATGCAATGAAGATTAGTATGTCCCCCACTTTGGGTGGAAGTAGGGACAGTAGGCTGTGCTTTCAGAGCCTATCAGATCTGAATGTGGATCTGAGGAAAGGGAGATAGGAAATGTATTTTATAAGTGAATTCTCTTCTGGGTTAAATAGCATTTTTCTATTTTTCTTTCACTGGTCTTTCCTTTGTCTCTATGTGAAGCCATTTTGGAGTTGCAGATCATGCTGTAATTCTGGATAAAAGATCCAGAAATCATTTGATCTGCTCTGACTAGCCTTTGGACTTGAGCAGTCCCCAGACTTCGAGACTTGGACAGTATTCTGTCACTAATCACCATGTTTTAGTTTGCGATATATGTGAAGGGACAATACAATAATCTGTTCTTAATTTTATTTATAATATGCACTATTATTTATTGCTTTTATTTCCCTTAGCTTATATAACTTATACAACCCCACTGTAAGTCAGATATTATGGACATCTTTTACCATACAATTGGGAAGATGATAGGTTAAGTGAAAAAAAAACACGGTCAGAAAACAAAGTTCGAGTCAGCTTTAGCTGCTGTCCTGGTACAGCCTATTTTAGACTGTTGTAGTAACATTTTATTTCGTGCAGCAAACACTAACTGACTTTAGTTTTAAACACAGGAAATCCACGCTTCTTATGGCACAGTAGTGTAGACCTGTGGAAATGATTGTGCAGGTTATGAAACTGCGCGAAGTGACCAGAATCAAGGGAAATTTTTAAAATGTGCTATGACTTTTAACATCTTTTTTTCAAAATGTTAAACTATTTCAGTGTTTGTTTCAAATGTATAGTTACTTAGCAAATTCTAAGTAGTAATTCTAAATGGATAGTTACTTAGTAAATTCTAAATCAATAGGCACATAAAAATCATATCAAAGATAGATTGAACAGTGCCTGCAGCTGCCTTCTATAACCTCCATCCTTCTCCGTGTCTTAATAACTTTGATAACTTGATAAGAGAAGTGGCAGAGACAGATCATAGCACATGCTTGGGGGAAAAAAAAGAGATGAGAATGTGGCAGGGGAGGGTGAGAGAGAATCAGAACAGACATCCTTTGAAGAACTTAGCTGAAAAAGGACAAAGAAAGGGAATCAGCAGGACAAAGGAAGATTTCCTTTCAGGTGCTTATGACTTGGCACATGCTAAATATAAGAGCCTGGCCCTCCCTGGTGGCACAGCTGGTTAAAACAGAGCATTAAGAAGCTAAAGCCACTTCAGCATGAGTTCAATTCCGCCTGCCCCAGAGGCGACCACATGGCGAGGCAGACCTCTCCTGACCCACCTGCTGCTCCCCTAAGCAGTGTACTTCTTGGATCTGCCTGTCTGCTCCCCACTCTGTCCCTGGTGAATCCTCTCACCCTCGCATCTCTGGCCCGTCCCTCAGTTCTGTATGAATAAAAGAATAAATCTTTAAAATAAATAAATAAATAAAGAGCCAAGTTGTTGGGGATAGAAGTGGATGATTTAAGTCTAGAGCTATGAACTAATGGAATTTGTAAAAAATAAAATAAAAAAGTAGTGATTTAAGGCCCTCCCTGGTGGTACAGCAGGTTAAAGCACAGCACTAAGAAGCTAAAGCCACTTCAGCATGAGTTCGATCCCTGACCCGGAGGTGACCACATGGCGTGGCAGACCTCTCCTGACCCGCCCGCTGCTCCCCTCAGCAGTGTACTTCATCAGTCGTCCTGCTCTGCTCCCCACTCTGTCTCTGGTGAATGCTCTCACTGCCCGTGCACCTCTGGCCTGTACCCCAGTTCTGTATGCATTAATAAATCTTAAAAAAAAAAGTAGTGATTTATGAGGAAGGCTACAGATTCAGGACACAACCTTCACAATAAGATAGCTTTTATCTGCAGAGGGCAACAGGGACAACAGGGAGAGAAGACCTCAAGGAGGCTGGAGAAGGTGTTGAGTAACTGATAGAGACTTTGGGAGAACAAAGAGCTTGTTAAACTATGCTTTATCAGGTCCGATTTACTCATTAAACATTGTTTTTTTGTTTTTTCGTTTGTTTGTTAAAAGCATTTAAATTTAGACATTGGCAAAGGAAAATATAAGTATGATTCAGCCCTGGTTTGAGACAATTCTAGGAATGAAGTCAATGTGTATATATAAAGTCATGCGAGATGCTGCCTCTGCTCAGGCATCACCCAGCAGCAGGACAGGAGTGTTTGGGTCTGAGGAGTGAACAGGCTTGTGGGAATGCAGGGATGCAGTTTCATAGGCATGCCCAGAGGGCGGCTCTGTGGCTTGAAAGGACACTGCTTAGCCTGCTCTGACCTAGGTGTTTTTGAGGATCAAACACTAAGTCAGTGGAGGAAAGAAAGGTTTCTACATGAAAGGCCTAAGAATTTACCTTGCAGAGGCATCAGGAGTTCTGTTTTGTTCATTTTTATTTTTAAAGATTTATTTATTTGCTCATACAGAACTGGGGTACAGTCCAGAGGCTCGGGGGCGGCGAGAGGCTTCACCAGAGACAGAGTGGGGAGCAGAACAGGCAGATCAACGAAGTACACTGCTGAGGGGAGCAGCGGGCGGGTCAGGAGAGGTCTGCCGCACCATGTGGTCACCTCCGGGGCAGGCGGGAATTGAACTCATGGGGAAGTGGCTTTAGTTTCTCAGTGTAGTGCTTTAACCCGCTGCACCACCAGGGAGGGCCTGTTTTGTTCATTTTTAAGTTGCCTTTTTTTTAAGATTTTATTTATTTATGCATATAGAACTGCGGTGCAGGCCAGAGATGCAGGAGCAGAGAGAGGATTCACCAGAGACAGAGAGGGCGAGAAGAACAGGCAGATTGATGAAGTACACTGCTGAGGGGTTAGAGGAGCATAGGGCAAGACAGGGGAGGTCTGCTGCACCATGTGGGTCACCTCCGGGCCAGGATCGAACTCGCAATGAAGCAACTATGGCTAGCTTGCATCCTAATCCATTGGGCCACCAGAGAGGGCCTTAAGTTGCCTTTTCAATAGACTGTTGTTAGAGATGTTTTAGGTTCAAAGCAAAATTGAGCAAAAAAAGCGAGTCTTCATCCACCCCCTGTCACCACACTTGTTAGAAGTGGTATGCAGGAGGAGGTCACCATGGCAGTGTTTTCAAACACTACCTCTGGTAAGGGCAGTCCATAGACAGCAAGGAGAGACAGGCAGGCAGATGAGCGGGAAGCTTGTTCTGGGAAGGGCTCAGTGAGTTCTGGTGACCTTGGGAAACTTTTTACTTCCTGAATCAAGGAAACATGTTTGACTCAGGTGGAGAGTGCAAGGGGCAGAAAAGTTGGGTTTTGTATAGTGAATCAGATGCTGGGTCTGGGGCAGTTTTTTTTTT
>NW_004567111.1:54716587-54738253 GCF_000260355.1 Condylura cristata | reverse complement strand
TATAGAATACAAACTAACATTGCATTCTTACCATTTCATGCCCCAATGAACCACAGTTTTAGACAATTCCAGACTATATTGTTTGCCATTTGTTAGTAAAATCAAAGCCATGTTGCTTTTATAGAATTAAAAACAAATCTTTATTTATTACCATTGTCATTGTATAAGTGCTGAGAATTTTCTCTTCAGGGAAACTAAATATATTTAAACTATTCTGATCTTAATACTTTGAGCTTCATGACATTTCTCAGATGGATGCACTCGTATCCTAGTAATTCTTTATTGATCAAAATTTATCTTAGTTACGATTTGAAATGTCACTAAATAATTTGATTGCAATTTTCTTAGGTAAAATACCATGGCACACTAGAATAAGGTGATCTAATTGATGCATTGTTTGTTACATATAAAATCTCCAGAGAGATTTTTGACAATATAATCCTCAATCAATAAGAACTTATGAGAAACAGCACGATCTCATGCCTAATGATATAAAAATATTTTAGAGTAATAGCTTTTCATGAACTTGATGTCTCTTCACCAATAAGCATTATTGCTATACTGACAATAATCTAAACTAGGTCATGAAGCTACCTTTTAAATTCTCTGAGCAAGATTAAATTGTGTTCAGCATGGCTTTGTTTTCAAGTAAACTGCTGTTATAGTCTAGCTTTTAGTTGGCATTACTATAATTTGAGTTGTTAAATAAAACTGAATTTAGTCCCTCCTTTAGGCCTGTGGGACACTTGGTTTAAGTGACAAGATTTCTGCAGATTATGTTATGTTATGTGCCTTATTTTATCTCTGTCTTAAAATGCTATCCATTCCTGTGATTGTTCTCTTTTCTCTGTTACACCAACCTTCAAACAGTGCGCATAAATTTTTCTAATAGGTTGGTGATTCCCCCCCACACACACACAAAAAGTGTGTCTAAAAAGTGGAAGTTTTGCGATTTACATCATGACAATACACAACCTAAAAGTGAATAAAAGTGAATACTAGCTGTTCCACTTTTAAAATTGCTTTGGCTCTTGAGGTTTCTATGGGCTACCCATTTCTGAGGGTTTCAAATTTCTGGTATTTTGCCTGATTCTCCCTCAAGACTTCATCTTTTATATACCTACTTTTATACTTTTTATGTTCTATTTTCCTATGAGGGAGGTGAGTCAGGGTTTTCTCCAGGAGTTGCCATTTCCTTCATTTTTACTAGGAAGAAAAATTTAGTGTCTATTTCTTTCCTACACCAAGGTAGTGTGGCTTATTCAAAAAGGCATTTTTGTGCTAGGTACTATCAGTGTTTTTACAAAGAGATGACAGACCCAATTATGTTTCCTCTCCTCCAAGCCTATTAGCTGAAAGATAGAAATACTAGAAAAAAATTCTTTTTCTCAGCTATGCCACACCTCTTTAAAAGGCCAGCAATCCATTTGAATACCTAAAAAAATTATTATTTATGTATATAAACCAGGGTCAGAGGTACAGGGGCGGTAAGAGGATTTACTGGAGACGGAGTGGGGAGCAAAGCAGACAGAGTGACGAAGTACACTGCTGAGGGGAGCAACAGGTGGGTCAGGAGAAGTCTGCTGTCCATGTGGGTCATCTCCCAGGAGGGGATGGAACTCGCCCTGAAGTGGTGTGCTTTAACCTATTGTGCCACCAGGGAGGCCCCTTCTTTCTTTTTAATGTGTAGAGCAAGCCTTTGACCATGACTGATGGTCATTTCAGGGAACCAAGAAGGTATGTCATGGAAATATCCCCATAAAGAACAAATATTTTTTTTCACATATATATTTTTTATTTTAAATGCTCAATTGAGGTAGAATTGCATACCAAATAACTAAAAATCTACAACAGAGAGGAAACACAAATCTAACTAAGATGTAGTGATGGCTTGTTTCTTTCTTTCTTTTTTTCCTGAACTACCTTTATTTGTTGAATAGTTAGCAATTTAACTGACACATAGTCATTTTCAAAATACAGAGCAGGCCCACATATGCCACTATAGTGCTTTAAAAATAACTGTTACATTAAGATATAGGTCACATATAATAAAATTTGCCTCTTTGAAGGGTAAAATTTAGTGGGTTTTACTATGTTCAATCACAACTTTCTAGTTTTTTAAATTTATATTTATTTTACATCCTTGTTCATTTCTGTAAAATATTTGCTTTCTTGAATTAAAACCACAATTAGATACCACCTCACCCCAGTGAGAATGGCACATCTTCAAACAACTAGCAACAACAAATATTGGCGAGGATGTGGGGAAAAAGGAACTCTCCTACACTGCTGGTGGGAATGCAAACTAGTACAACCACTATGGAAAACTGTTTGGAGGTTCCTCAAGCTGCTAAACATAGAGCTTCCATATGACCCAGCAATCCCACTCCTAGGTATCTACCCAAAAGACACAAAAACACTGGTTGAAAAAGATACCTGCACCCCCATGTTTATTGTTGCTTTATTTACAACTGGAAAAACATGGAAACAGCCCAAATGCCCAAAAGTAGATGACTGGATTAAAAAGATGTGGTACATATATACAATGGAATATTACTCAGCAACCAAAAAAAAAAAAAAAACAAAAAAGAAAGAAACACATGTCTTTTGCAGCAACATGGATGGAGCTGGAAAAGATCATGCTTAGTGAAATAAGGTAGAAAGAAAAGAAAAAAATACTGATATACTGATGGTTTCATAGCAGGAATATAACGGAACAGGCGAGAAAATCATGATGAACAGCTATATACCAAAGACATTTTGTGGGGATGGAGTGGGGAATGGGATCAAAATGGTGGGGGGGAGGGAAATGTACTGGACTATGCTGATGGCACATGGTTGATTTAGTGATGGGAAATTCAAGAGGATTGCAACTGAGATGGAAAAATGCACAAAAATATGTAAAAATAAACTAATATAATAATAATAATAAAGAAATAAAAAAAATTTCTTTCTCAGATGAAATCCCTATAAAATTCTCATCACCAATTCACCCATGCACCATACTATAGTCTCAAGCACTTGTTTTGATTTCTCTCCCTTCTCTTTCCCATCCCCTGCAAAATGTCTCTAATTTATAGTTGCTGCCATATGACCCAGCAATTCCACTCTCGGAATCTATACAAAGAGCACAAAAACAGTAATTTGAAAGGATATCTATACCCCTCTGTTTCTTGCAGCACTATTTATAATAGATAAATATATGAAAATAACCCAAATGCCCAAAAATAGATGACTGGATCAATAGAATACTACTGAGCAATCAAGAATGATAAACTCATGCCATTCACAGCAACATGGATGAAATTAGATGGGATTGTGCTCAGTGAAATACATCAGAAAGAAATAGAAATATATATAGGATGGTTTCACTTATAGGAAGACTATAGGGGAACTAAATAAAGGATCATGTAAAACAAAACAAAACAAAATGAGCACACAACTTTTTAGCTTTATTTAAACAATATTTTATATTGAGTTACTATTGGTTTGCATCACTGTTTCCCTAATAGAAATGTAGGGGGCCTTTCCCCATCTGCTTCAGGCATTGTTACCATATTGCCACCCCACCAAAGAACCCAGAGTCCACCCTGACTTTCTAGTTTTACAACACTGACCAAGAAAGCCCCTAATCACTAGTTATTGAGTTACACTTCCTCCGTGTCACACACTCTGGTAGCTGTAAATCTATTTTTGCTCTATATGAATTTACATATTCTGAACTTTTCATGAATGAAACTTTAAGATATAAGGCCTTTGTGACTAGAGCCTTTTGTTTAATGTTCACCCATGTTGCAGTGCTTCCTCCCTTTGTGTTGATAAATCACACCCCATCTCATGCATATCCCTCACTGGTGTGCCCACTTACTACATGGCAGACATGTGTGTTGTTTCTCCCTCACAGCTGTTACAAATAATGCTGACAGGGACAGTATGGTGCAAGTTTTTGTGTGGACATGTTTTCTCTTGTGTATACCTAGGAGTGGAATTACTGGGGCAGATGGTAACTGTGTCTTCAAGTGGTGGAACTGCCAAACTGCTTTTCTAAGTGGATACATTCCACTTTACATTCCTTCTAGCAAATGTATGGAATTCTCATTTCTTTATATTCAAAACTGCTGTGAAATTGATTATGTCCTTGTGTTTTTTTTTTTTTTCATTTTCCTAATGACTAGTGATAAGTTTGGTCTAGAGTGGTTATTATTAGTCATTTTTTTTAAGATTTATTTATTTATGCACATAGAACTAGGGTACAGGCCAGAGGTGCAGGGGTGATGAGAGGATTTATCATAGGCAGAATGGGAACAGACAAGGCAGACTGACAAAGTACACTTTTGAGGAACAGAACCGGGTCAGGTGAGGTCTGCCACGGCATGTGGGTCACCTCCTGGGTGGGGATAGAACTCATGCTGAAATGGCTTTAGCTTCTTAGTGCTGTGCTTTAACGCACTATACCACCAGTGGAGGCCTATTATTGGTCATTTTTATCTCCTCTTTAAAGAAATGTCTATTCATAGACTTTGTCGATTTTTTTTAAAGATTTATGTATTCATACAGAACTGGGGTATAGGCCAGAGATGCGGAGGGTGAGAGGCTTCACCAGAGACAGAGTGGGGAGCAGAACAGGCAGATCTATGAAGTACACTGCTGAGGGGAGCAGCGGGCGGGTCAGGAGAGGTCTGCCACGCCATGTGGATCTCCTCCAGGGCAGGCGGGAATCGAACTCATGCGGAAGTGGCTTAAGCTTCTTAGTGCTGTGCTTTAACCCGCTGCACCACCAGGGAGGGCCGACTTTGTAGATTTTTAATCAGGTTTTAATATTGACTTATAAGAGGTGTAGTGTTTGTATATGTGCGTTTGCCAGCTCATTCCCCCCCACCCCAGGTTAATGGGATGTACTTGTTACATAACATATGTAAGTTTAAAATGCACAACTTGATTTCATATATATTACACATTCCACATATCACACAGTATTTTTCTCTCTCTGACACTTTGCTGAGCATAAGTCCTCAGGGTCCATTCAAATTGTGATAAGTGGAAGACTTTTCTTCTTTTTTATGATTGAGAATCATCCCATTGTTTCTATGTATATGATTGAGAATCATCCCATTGTTTCTATGTATATATAAGAATCACAACTTCTTTATCTGTTGACACTTAGGCTGTTTCTATATCTTGGCTATTATGTGTAATGCTGCAGTAAACATGAGCGTGAAATTTCTCATCAAGTTTCTATTTTCATTTCCTTTTGATACAGAGCTGGAAGCAAGATTGGTAACTTATATGGTAATTCTATTTTTAATTTTTGGAGGAAACACCATATTGCTTTCCACAGTGGCTGCTTGCCAGTACTCGTCATTTCTCATCTTTTTGACAGTAGCTATTATAACAGATGTGAGGTAGTAACCGATGGTGCTTTTGACTTCCCTATTTCCCTAGTGGTTAGTGATGCTGAACACCTTTTCATATTGCATATTTTCTTTGGAAAAAATGTCTATTCAAATCCTTCACTTTTCAAAATATTGTGGTTGTGTGCATTTTGCCAGTGACTTGTGTGGGTTCCTTGTACTTTCTGGATGTGTCATTTAAAATACTTGTCAATACCAATATATTGTCATTTAAAAATAGTCTGTCAAGTTCAGTGTCAATGTCAAGAAGTGTTTCCCTATGCTTTCTTCGAGGAATTTAATGGCTTCAGTCTTATGTTTAAATCTTCACTCCATTTTGAATTTGTGAGTATCCTGGGATTGGGGTCCAAATCATTTTTTCTACTTCGAGTTATCCAGTTTTCTTGACACCAGTTATTGAAGAACTGTCTTTTTCTACTGAGTATTTTTGATTCCTTTGCCACATACTAGTTAACCTTAAATGTGAAAAATCATTTCTGAACTGTATATTCTTTTCCCTTGGTCTGCAAGTCTTTTTGTGTACATATCTTACTGTTGACCATTATAACTTTGTGTTGTATTTTAAAATCAGGGACAGTGTGACACCTCTAGCTTTGTTCTTTCTCAGGATTTCTCTGGATATTCTCTGGATATTCTGTAGTTCCATATAAATTTGAGGATTATTTTACCTATTTCAATGAAAAAATGCCACTGGTGTTTTGACAGAGATTGCTTGAATCTATAGTTGCATTGAATCTACAGTAGTAGAACACTTTTACAATATTAACTCTTCTTATTCATGAGCATGAAAAATCTTTATATTTGTGTCTTTAACTTCTTTCATCACTGTTGTAGTTTCCAGTGAGAAAGGAAAACAAAGCAAAATTTATTCCTGAGTATTTTATTGCTTTCGCTGTTAATATAAATGGATTTTTTAACTTTTTCAGATATTTTGTTAGCATATAGAAATGTAACTAATTTCTGTACATTGATGTTTATATTCTGAATATTTACTGAATTCATTGATTCATTCGAACAGTGCTTTTGGCAAAGGCTATAGGGTTTCCTGTATCTACAATTTGCATATCTACATATCACCTGCAAGCAAAGATAATTTTACTTCTTTCTTATCTGCTTTCTACTCCTTTATCTTGCTTGAGTGCTGTTACCTAAAATTCCCTGAATCTTTACTGAATAAAAGTGGTGAGAGGAACACTGTTGTTTTATTCCTTATCATAAAGAAAAATCTTTAAACCTTTTATTATCACATATGATTTTTTGCTGTGTAAAAATTTTTGCTGTATCATTTATGGTCTATGTCATAGTGAGGTATGTTTGTTCTCTATTTAGTTTATTATTGAGAATCTTTTTTATTCGTACAGAACTGGGGTACAGGCCAGAGATGTGGAGGGTAAGAGGATTCACCAGAGACAGTGCAGGGAGCAGAACAGGCAGATCGACAAAGTACACTGCTGAGGGGAGCAGTGGGCGGGTCAGGAGGGGTCTGTCCTGCCATGTGGATCTCCTCCTGGGCAGGCGGGGATCGAACTCATGCTGAAGTGGCTTTAGCTTCTCAGTGCTGTGCTTTAACCCGCTGTGCCACCAGGGAGGGCCCTAGAATCATTTTTATGAAAGCATGTTGTATTTTACCAAAATGCTTTTACTGTATCTATGGATATTACTATAAGATTTGAGTTTTCAATATCTTAATGTGGGTATTACATTGATTGACTGACCTGTGTTGAACCAGCCTTGCATCTGCTTGATACTGGCTTGTGATTTTTTAAATGTGTTGTTGAATTTAATTTGCCTATATTTTGTATGTTTCTAGGAATATATTCATCTAGGTTACCAAAATTTTTGGTGTAGAATTGGCCATAGTCAGTTTTGAACCTTTGTATCTTGTGATATCAAATTTTTGTCTCCTCATTCTGATTTTATTTATCTATTTGTGAATTTTTTTTATTTGTCAGTGTTGTTTATCTTACAAAAGGAATGTTTTATTTTCTATGGTTTTTCTGACCTCTATTGCACTTATTTTTGCCCTGATCTGTGTTATTTCATGCCTCTGCTAACTTCAGTCTTAGTATGTTTGTTCCTTGGGTTTTTAAGTTAGGTTGCTACCATGAGGTCCTTTCTTTGATTCTTAAATTTGACATATTTTACTATAAACGCCTCCTCATAGAACTGCTTCTGCAGCATCCTTTCAGATCGTGTGCACTGCAGTTCCATTTGTTGCTAGTTGTTTTTGATTTCCTCTTTTACCCTGTTTACAGGAAACCCCTGTTTATGTTCCACATATTTGTAGACTTTCAAGTTTTCCTTAGTTATTGATTTCCAGTTTCATATTTTTGTATTGGAAAAGATACTTGGTATGAATTTAAGCTTTTAAAATTTGCTGATACTTGTCTTGTGCCTGTTACATGATATACCCTGAAGATTACATGTGTTTTTGAGAAGAATATGTATATTCTGCTGATAGAGTGTCATGTATGTATGTGTATGTATGTGTGTGTGTGTGTGTGTGTGTTAAGTCCTTTTGTTTTAAGCTAGAGTCTAAGTCCACCATTTCTTAATTGGTTTTCTGTCTAGATGATTATCTATTATTGAAATTCAGATAGTTATATAAAAGGGACTTTAATAAGGTAAAATTAAAAATCATCAGGCAGATATAGATCAGAGACATTCTGTAGGAGAGGAAGAGGGAGAAGGGCCAGGGCAGGAGAGGGAAGAACACAAGGGACTATGGTGATGGTGCACGGGGAAAACGGTGGTGGGAATTTCATGGGGAAACCATACATTGTACAAAAATGAAGGATGCTACAATTAATACATTTTTTTAAAAAAATCAAAAGTTAAAAGAGGGACTATTATGGAAACTTTGTGATAACATTGGAACACAGATCCTGTCTTTTATATTTCCCAATCTTACTGTAAATCTTCAGGTCACCCCGTGATTTCAAGATGACATTTTTTTTTTCCCTGTAGCATCTAGGCAGGAAGAAGTTAAAATAGGAAGATCTAAAAGCCACATGCAAGATAAATCAATTCCTATAAAGATTTTATATATATATTTTTCCTTCTGGGAAACTATCCAACAACTTCTACTCATTGGCCATGACTAACACATAAATACTCCTAGTTTCAAAGAAGAATATATGTGGCCATATTATCAATGAGATTTTTTAGTTGGAAAAATTGCCTAAATCCCTAACATTAGGATAGTTTCAGTAGGAAAAATGGGGAAATATAGATATTGATAGATAGCTAACAGCCTCTGTTCTAAACGATCAAAATATACTGGGCACTAGAGAATCTTAAAGCTTATCAGTTATATCTAGGTCTTGAATTTTACTGAGATGAGCAGTTTGGGAGATTTTTTTAATGGGAGTATCATATGGTATAACAGCATTGTTGTAGCCTGGAATTACCTAGTAGAATAGTTTTAACAATTTGCTTACAGGAAGTATATCTGAGAAGTAAGAAAGTGAGACCAGAGAAAGTAAAAATAGGAATGGGAAGAAATTTTCATAGCTATCACTGAAGTCAGTGTTAGGTCATAAAGATATGGAGCATTACACGGAAGTTGTCCAATTTAGTACTTCTTCCACCATTTAGTTCATGCCTTCCATTAAGTGCTATCCATCACACATTTTTCAACATGGGTGCCAGCTAATGTGTACAGAATATATAATGTGAAATATTTATTGGAACTAGCTATAGTCACCTTAGCTACAATACTTCCAAGGTTGAAATTGATATCCATCATTTCCCTACTTAATCCTCTATTCTGGATTTCCCCTCCCCTTATGCAGCATTTCAGTTGGTCTATACTGTTTATCTAGTAATCTAAATCTTTATTAAAAAGAAACTGAACCTTTAATTGGCTTTCTCTTTTTGAACTGGGAACACCAAGATTGTCTTTTGCCATTATTTTTGATCATGAAAGCAGAAAAAGCATCTGATTGAACACTCTGAGTTTCAAGTGCCTCTTTCCTGCCCTAATTGTATAGCAGTCATGCTGTCTTATCATGGTAATTATGGTTTGTTAACCCTTCTACTATAACAATTTCTTTCTTCTTTTCTTTGTTTGTTGATTCACTGGCCTGAGGAGCTTGGAGTGATAGGGTGGTGGTCATAAATTAAATTCAGTGGATTCATTGCCTGCTCTGTACTCTGGAACCAGTTCTCCACTGGGAATCAGGTCTTCAAATACAGTAGAATCTAAATTTGTTGAGATTGGAAGCATTAATGAGCACCTGAGGGTCATCCAAGGACCCCAGACAAGTGCTATTCATATGATAAAATTGTATACAGGTCCTGCCACCCACCAAACAAAGGAAAAGAAGATTTTGTTGGAAAGATATTTAACAGAATTAGTGTATATAGAGAAAGAGAAGCAGAGTCATAAATGTTTCCCAATGAAACACCCAAAGATACCCATCCCCTCATGGACAAGTGCCCAACCAAACAGAGTTGACCCAAAGTCAGGCCACTGAGTCCCAAATGCTTACTATAAGTTTAAAGTAACTTCTGGCAGGGAAGCACAGACAAAATTTCTAAAGCAGGTCCTAGACAGTGACCTCCTAGAGGGTCCTCCCTGGTGGCACAACAGGTTAGGACACAGCACTGCAGCCACTTCAGTGTATGTTCGATCCCTGGCCCTGGAGGTGATCTACATGGAACGGCAGACCTCTCCTGACCCACCTGCCACTCCCCTCAGCAGTGTACTTCATCGATCTGCCTGTTCTGCTCCCAACTCTGTCTCTGGTGAAGCCTCTCACAGCCCCTGAACCTCTGACTTGTACCCTAGTTCTCTATGAATAAATAAATCTTAAAAAAAAAAAATAAAAAGATCTCCTAGAAAGGAGCTATTACATCAAGGTAATGGCTGCTTTTATCAGCCCTCCCCCCATGTCTCTTCCCAATGTGTCTCTTCCTAGTGTGTCTACATGTCTTTGTCTCTCCATTTATCTCTTCCAAGTTGCTTTCCGGTGGTACCAGGGTGCTAGTAGGCTACAGAAGAGCCTGAACCACCTACCTTCATGTGCCATAGCTTTACCTGGCCATTCATCTCTGCCCCTTCATCCCAGAAAGCAGTCCAAGGTGGATGCATGTAAGTGGGAGCAGAACAGTATGTATTTTTTCATGATATCCTGGAAAAGGGCATCCTAAATCATGGGGTATTTTCCCTGAGTTGGCAATTTAGCCAAGCTCTAATAGGTCATTTATCATTCCACTACGTCATTATCTCTTGGATAGATGCCTTGGACAGGCATCTATTTTTGTATGTGTATGTATATGTATATATATATATATATTATATATATGCTATAAATCTGTTCTATCACCTGAGGCAACATGTAAGTTTTCATGCAAGTCAGTCCTGAAATGATGGATCTCATAGAGACACTGAAGGTGAGGAAGTCATGCCAGTATCAAGCCTGCCAACAAGTTATCAGTTGATGAAGTTGAATCACTATCTCTGTAGAAAAAAGTGATCTCAGATAATCAACTTGACACTAAGTACTGTCTACACTTTTCAAGGGGGTGATGTCTATTATGGATTAAGTATCAGTATTGTTGTTGGCAATCTAACAACGGAAATGACGAGATCAATCTTGTTGGAAATGAGCCCATACTGTGGTTCTTTACATAACTTTCATCCCTGCTATTCATGTCAGCCCATTCATAAGTCCTTCACAAAAGCACAGGGTGGCTGAAGATAAATTTCTGCAATCTGAGTCTTCCTATTCTAATGGTCTTTGAGAATCTTACCTGCAATACATCTAATTTAATGAGCATAACTTTACATATAAAGATCCACATATTATGCCCACTTCTATGAGCCCCTCCTATAAATAACATTTCCTCAGATTAATGTCTCCATGGAAGTCTGAAGCCTCCCAAGTACTACCAACTATATCACTCACCCCAGCCTCAGAATTTGAGTTTCTTTGTATTCAGTCAGTGGTGGCATAAATCACATAAATCAACAGCATTGCTTTTACATACACCCCTAGGTAGGATTAACTGACACCATTTTCCTTATAGGCAACTCCTGAGTTGGATTGTAATGTTAGAGCCATGCACTTTTATCTTATACTAGCCAATGTAGCTTACCCTTCTGTAAATCCGGGACAACAAGTTTTTCCCTCTTCCTACAGTTGATCATAGGGAATGCCTCAGAAGGAATTGGTATGAGGAGAGCTATGGGGAGAAGGGAGAGGGACAGAGATTGAAAGAAACATCTGAGGCAGGAAACAGGAGTTTGAACTACTTGTTTAACCTGTATCACATGATGAATTTCAGTTGTCCTCCCCAGCTTTATGACTTGGACTTGACATTACCCAGTTCTTGAAGGGTCCCTCTAGTTGTACTGTCACATGCTACTTTATGTTCAGATGCTCAGTCTCCACTACAATTCAGTCACACATCCAGAACTGGATCTCAGAAGAGAAGTTGCCTGCCATCAAAGATACAGCTTCATTCTAGAAGTCCAGTGCTCTGCACTCTATGTTTACTGGGGCTTCCCACAGACTACACACAGCATCGCCATAAGAAACATTACGAAAATTCTTATCTGTTGGGTCAAATGGTCTTCATGACAGGTGCACAAGCAGCACAGTGCCACTAAAAACTGAGATTTCTGACTGACTTATTATATGATATAATGAGATGTGATATATTTATCTCAAAAATCTAAAAAAGCTCCACAAAGCAAGCTGCTTTTCTTACTGATAAAAAGGTCAATAACTTATTTTTAGCCATGAAAGGATGTACCACCATGCCTCATAAATTTGGACTTCTACAAACTGCATGGTTGTCACTAACTCTATTCAGAATACGTGATGCCCTCCCCCCGCCATTTGTTCTATGATTATGTTACAGGAAATTCCTTTTTATATACCTCTTAGTCCATATAACTTTAAAAGTGTTACCTATGCTGGGACCATTGTTATATTCTATGGAAATTTAAAAAGAAGGCTCTTGTAGCATCAGTGTTCATAGACAGCCTGAGGGCTGGCATAATCCTGGGACAGAGCAGTGGATGTATATGCTGTCTGTCCCTCTTCCCCTCATATAAAAGTTAGCTCTGTTTTGATTGATGGGGGTTGTAGAAAACATACTTACTAAACCCTAGCCAAAATCCAAGGGACTATATAATCTGTTTCTAAAACAACTTAATTTGAGATGTTTACTTGGTAAAATAGTCTGTGCTTTTTTTTTTTTCTTCAAACTTCTGTCTTCAAAGAAACCATATCTTTAAATTAAATTGAAATATGATGGGACCCATCAATTTTAAGTCTTGAGGCTGACGCTGATTTTAACAATTCCTCCTAATACAAAGTATTGCTTCTGATTTACAGTCTTGGCCACAATTGACATACAGTTTAAGGGACTCCCACTTGTTTTTTCTAAATTGTTAGCTTTTATTTAATGGGTCAGAAAACCAATGTGAGAATTCTAACAGTTGTTTAGTACATACATTTAAAATATATTCAGGTAGATCCATGATCTCACTAAACCACTGTGAGACTGATTTATACCTTTATTTGTTGACAAGCTTATTTGTCATATGTTATATTAACCTACAGTTCTAACAGGGCAGTAATTATGGTGCTGGGGTTTCCCAGTACCAGTGCTAGTTCAGACCCTGCATTGCCCTTGAAATATCTTGATATTTTCTTTTCCCCAGTGCACTGTTATTCTGGTAAATTATATCAGAAACCTTTTGGAGAAGGACTGGAGAAACCTTCTTAGCTCCCTAATAGGACCCAGTCTATACTTATAAGGGGACCCAGTGCTTTGAATCTGTCAACTGATCAGTATCTGGAATAAGGGAAAACCAAGAGATATCTCAGTAAAATGACAGATTTTACCTTATGATAATCAGTTCTTGATTTTTTTTTATCTCATAAAAATGAAATAATCTTATTTCACTGTCCAGTTTACCCTTTCAGGCCCATGCTATATTAATAACGATCACAGAGTTCTGTGGCTTATAGTCCATTAAGGTCATTAAATCTACATTGCTTTGTATGCATTATGCTATCACTTGTTTTTCCCATCAAGATTCTATAATGACTATTTCAAGCAGGGAGCCAAGTTGCAAAGTAGAAATACCTCCTGTCCGTCTCTGTTCATAGGGCTACCATTACTGAGCTTTCAGATAACTGTATCTGTTAGCAGAGGCTCCCAGGATGCATTTTGTTTGTTTGTTTCACATGATAAATATCCACATGATAAATAGCATTCTCACTATTGAATTTTAAGATCCTGCTTCAATATTCTGTCATGGTAATTTCAGAATTTTAGCATTACTATGGGCACTCATGTTTCTGGTAGCTTTGCTAGAATATTAGATGTTTAGTTATGGATAATCTTCCCAAGTCAATAAATCTCCATCATTCTATCGGCTGTGGTTAAAAACCCTCAAGAAAATCACTTACATGTAATTATCCTGGTTTCTCCCAAGACATTCAGTCAAGTCCTGTACACTTTTTAATATGTAAACTGTTTCATCCTAGAAGAGAGATAAGCAGTCTTGTTCTGTCTGTACTGAGATTGGATCCAATGATTGACATGACAAGGGTATTAATATTGAAGTGGGCATAGAATTAAACTGCCTCAGCAAAGTTTTAGAATTTTCTCCAGAGAGGGAACCTAGGGGTAAATCTCAGTATTATTACTGCTGTAGCATGACATTAATCCCCAGGCCAGGGAGCTACTCCACATATGGTGCAGCAGACCTTTCCTATCTCACCCACTGCTTCCCTTAGATGTGTACTTCAGTAAATCCACCTGTTCTGCTCCCCACTCTCTGTCTCTATCTCTTCTGTCTCTGGTGAATCCTCTCACACACCCACATCTTTCCACACACATACATACATACCTCCCTCTGGTCTACAGCACAGATATTCTATGCAGAAAATAAAAATAATGAATAAATTTTTTTTCTCCAGAGAAGCAAAAGGGGACTACTTCCATCCTGAAAGGTTCAGGGAAATAAGGCAGTTAAGACTTTCAGCCTCCTGAACCTAAATATGCCACCCCGTTCCATACCCCAATTTTGATAAAGAAAACCTATTGAGGCTATGAATTTTGTACTTCCATACTTACAGTTAAAATTGGGTCCTTGTTAGTAACACCATTTATTCCACAGCAATATCTGGACATTTATTTCTTGCCATATAAAAATGTTGATTTTCATAGTTTAACTTCATTTGATAGTTGGATGACCTGTTTATCATTTAGTTTTTCAACATTTCTAAAACACTTAACAGAAATTATCAAATTGTACAACCCTTGATGTTTCTATTGCCACCTCTACCTATAGGTACCAACAAATCGAATGCTTCATTTTCCACTTGCTTCTCTTTCTAATTCACCATATGTTCAGACACATAGCTACTGCGTGTTGGGAAATTATCACCACCTGACTTAAACTGGCAGGAGATTACTATTGCCTTCTCATAGGTATTTTCTCCCCTTCCAAAATTCCATCCTTATGATTTGCTATATAGAATTACTTGTTAGCAACTCACTTAGCCTGGGTTCCTCCCCAATCAGAGCCTGAGATGAAAACTTACTGAGGTTGGTTTACCTAGGGAGTGAACAGAATCAAGGGATGACAAGGAATAAAATAGGAGATTATTATGAAATAGAGAATTTTTGAGAGCAGGCAATTGGTGTATGGTCACTCTGGTATCTTTTATAGAACAATATGAAATGGGAATCAAAATTGTCTATAATGTGAGGAGGTCCCAACCCCCATTTGTTTGGCGTTATCTGATATTATTAAAGGTATTTACTCCCCTGTTCTGCTGGCTTCACTATTCTTGATTGCCAAGGGGATGCCTGTATATTCCCAAACTGACATCTGAGGTTCTTTGGAGCAGAAGCAAGGGATGTATTACACATCTGAAATTTCATTGTAAAGTTAGTTGAAAATTGCAAGGAGGAACATACTATACATAGATCTATCTCAAAACTGACATTGGGGATATTTGATATCTTTTGTGTTCACTTGTCTTAGGTTAGATTTCAGGGTAAGAGGAAATTTCCTTATGACCCGCTACATATTTTTGATCTCTTATAAACAACAGATTTATCTTTAACTTTTCCATAATGCAGTCATTCAGGGACCAATTCGCTTGACAAGTTGAAAATTTCAAGGAGGAACAGACTATACATTGATCTATCTCAGAAATGACATTGGGGATATTTAGTATCTTCTGTGTTCACTTGTCTTGGGTTAGATTTCAGGGTAACAGGAAATTTCCTTACAAGCCCTTCACATGTTTTTGTTTTCTTGTAAACAACAGATCTATCTTTAGCTTTTCCAAAATGCAATCAATCAGGGACCGATTCTTGATAACTGGGAAACTCATGAACATCTGTTTCCTTCACAATACTTCCAGTGAGATGCATAATAAACTACCTTTACTTACCTGAACTCAGAAATAAAATGACTGTAATAATGATGGCCACTTCCATTATTCATACAGAATAGCAAGATGGAGAGACTTTACTTATGGCTTGCTAGAGTTAAGAGTGGTGGAGATAGAAACTTACAAGCTTGGATTTACCAGAAACAGGGTCAAGAAAGCCAAAGGATGAATGTATAGACACTGCAAACAATCACAATCCCCCTAGTGACTAGATGATATTTTGAGCATGAATCATTGAGTGGTAAATGCACTGAGTCAAGGTGACTGGTAATGTCATGAATGTAAGGGTCTCAGGTGAATAGTAGTATGTGATGGCTCAGAAAGCAAAGCTCCCTCGATTTTCACAGGGGCTAAAAATAGTTTACTTTTGGACCTGTTTACTAACCAGATGAAAATATATATATTTTCAGGATGGTAAAACAGTAAAGCTAAAATCCTAGTTTTGTTCATCACACTGTTTAGTTGTGTAGTGTCATGTGTGCTAATACTGTTTCATTCTTACTGTTTCATTATTCTGCAGTGTGCAGAATAATGGCTGCTTACAGATGTCCACATCCTAATAACTTAACTCTCTTCATAGAGTTCTGTCATCTTACCATACATGACAAAAGGAACTTAGCAGATGTAATTATGAAACATGGAAATTAAGCTATTGAGGTTGACCTTTAATCATAAAGCCTCTTAGAGAAATGAAAGTCACAGATAAAAGATGTGATGGCAGCAGATGCCAAAGTGAGAGATCTGAATGTTACATTTCGAGCTGATGGAGGTATGAATGTAGGAGATTCAAGAAGTAAAAAAGAATAAAGAAAAAGATTCTACTGTTGAACTATAAGGAATATTGCTGTGGTGACACATTAATTTTAATTTAATAAGGTTAATTTTGGATGTTGGACCAACAGAACTGTAAGACAATCAATTTGATTTGTTCCAAGTCACCAAATTTGTAGTACTGTAATTTGGTTGTTATAATTTTGGTTATAATTGCAATGGCTGATACTTGTTTATTGCTTGTTTGTTGCCATTTTCTTTCGTATATGTGGAGCAAGACTTACTTCAATTGAACATTTATTCTGACATGTCATTTCTTACTAGAAACTCTCTCCATTTGTATGTTGATAAGCTAATTGAAAATGAAAAATTCGATTATTTTTACTTCCTTGGCTTCTGCTAAAACTTTCTGTGAAGATAGCACTCAACTTCCTCTCATTTCAGTCTAACTTAAACTGCTCTTCTCAGTTTTCTAAGGATGCTTTCAATGTAGAAGCTAGTCCTTGCACAAAAGAAAGGAATAAAAATTATCCAATTCCAAAAGGCCCTGCCATAAATACCAGGGCAGAGTTCAGAAAATCCTTTAATCTTCTGGCCAAAAGTTCCATAACCAGGAGGTCTAATGGAAGATAAATCTGTCCTGTCCTCTCCTATCTCATCCTTTTCCATACTCCTGGGCATATAGTTCTTTCATTCCTCTGGAAACAAATTTACTTCCTGATCCATGTTCTTGTGTTATCTAGTTGCTGTTCTGAGAAGTAGAAAAAGTGCTACTAAGATGCTATTGTCTATCCTATCCTAATTTATGGCAAGAGCTACATTATTGATCACTATGTCACATTTATTAATAAATAAATATATCTCTTTCAGTACTGGCAAAAAGGAGACACTAAGTAAATGTATATTGAGTAATGTCCAAAATTCCACTTTTGTAAATGTTCTTTCTGTCCCAGAGTCTTGGAAATTTAAATACTCTTTTGTGAGATTAATTTTTAGATCTTGTTTGCTAATCATTTGGAAGAAATTAATTGCTCATTAACTCAAGACTCATTGGAAAGTGAAACTAACATTTATTAAACAGCTTTTACATCCCACACAATTGCATTATATTATCTCAAATCTGAAAGCAATCCTACACAGAATCATTCTCTTCAACGTACATATAAAATCTGACTTACACATAGCTGATATAGAAATAAGTGTTCTTTGTTTCACCACAATGAAAGAAAGAATTTTGGGGAGTAATGGGTGGTGACACATAATTCATCATTCCTCTTTGCAGTTAAAAAGTAGGTCAACTAAGAATAACTCAGACAAACAAGTCCATTTGAAAGTTTCTTTGGGATTTGATGCTATCACAGAGTGGCATTTTACTAGGATTATGAGTAAGATCACAACTGAGACGAAAGAAAGTAACATTTTGGACACAAAGCCAGCGTTAAGCTCTTAACTCTACTTCCTTCCTAGGTAATGTCTTGAACATAGCTATCTCAAAAGATATATCTTGGTATCGTTAACTATTTTATTGAAGAAAAATTGTTCAGAACATTCTAAACTTATGGCCTTCTACTGATTAGAGCCTTTCTGTGTATGGCATACATCAGTACCCTTGTTGATTGCGACTATCATCTATCCTATTTCCTCATCTATAGTATTTCAACATCTTAGTGTTTAGGGAAGTTTCCAAAACTCAGAAGATGAAAGAGGTGTCCTCCCTGGGGGCACCGTGGGTCAAAGTGCAGCACTATGAAGCTATCCTCAGCCACTGAAGCATTATTTCAATCCCCAGCCAGGGAGGTGACCCACATGGTGCGACAGACTCTCCTGCCTGCTGCTCCCCCTCAGCAGTGTATTTCAGTCTATCTGTTCTGTTCTGTTCTCTACTCTGTCTCTGATGAGTCCTTTCTCCCCCATTGCACCTCTGGCCTGTGCCCCAGTTCTTCTATGCATAAATAAATAAAATTTTAAAAAAGATGGATAAGCAATTCAGCTAGTATTTACAGTATTTTTCTATAAACTTTTTTTCTTTGTATTTTATAAGATCTCCAATTTTACATCTAGCATTATTTGAATAACATTCTGACTTAGGAAAAGAATGCTTAACTCCAAGTTAAGAGGCAGTTAATCTTAGTGTAAAGATTGTCTTCTTGTCAAAGGTACAAATACTGTCAAAGCACTTTCTGAATTATTGAAGTTCAAAGAAAAGACAGTGGTATTTTAGAAATTCTCTTGTGGGAGGCTGTATATTAAACAATTTCCAGTAATAAAAAAAGTGGTCCACTAGAATTGTTTTGTAAGGAAGACTATGATTGTAATTTATGTCATTTGGCATATATTCTTCAAAGTCTGGGTTTATTAACTTTTTATTTAATATCTTGCAAGTATTTTGATTAAAAATAGAAAATTTATGGCCAAGATTAACACTTGCAATAGTATATAAGAATTAAGACAAGAGTGACATTATCAAGATGACATAATAGGAGATATCTGTCCTCATATTCTATAAAAATACTAATTTTACAACCATTCACAGATAATGTACCTTCTTGAGAAGTCTGGAATCAAGTTTAGAGATTATAGTTTCTCATATTAAAATGAACATTTACAAAGATAGGAAAAACAATTTTAGTTTATCAGCATCACCACACCTTCAAATTGATAGAGTCCTGAAAGTCATACCCTTGCTACATATTTTTCTATGACAGAGAAAACAAAGTTAATATTTGTCTTCTCTAGACTGTGGGATACAACTAGGCTTTGTATTTAAATGTGGCACAGAGGAATCTAGTTTGAGCCAGGGATAAATTGTCTGACTTTATATATAAACATACCACCAGTCTTAGGTTTAAAGTATTATTAATATTTTTATTAGGATTTTATGGTGTTTGCTTTTTATTTTGCTAGGATTTTGTGGGTTTGATTTTTCTGACATGTGTTTGAATAGAGATGTTATATACATAACACATATATATCAGATATGTATGATAATAGATATCATATTTAAATAAATTTGACAGTACTATTAAACAGATTAGAGAAAATGAAAGACCATTTATGACAATTTTGTGTAGTCTCCAGTGCAGAAATAATGAGCATTGTATTTGTGGCCACCATTGGACACAAACAGTAGTGATAGGTAGGATCTATGCTGAAGTAAGAGCCTTTCTAGTTTGCAATTGGTAGTTAGGTTGTAGGAAATGAGCAAGCAATATTAAGACAAAATCTCTCCCCTAAGTTACCCAGGTTGGGACAGTGTGTAAGAACATGACATTTGAAATCAGACTATAGTTAGCCATTAACTTCTTAGGATTTCAGTTCAACAGTAGAGTGGAGATTATATTTCCTGTACAGTCTCCACTCTAATCTCTATATTATTCTAATTTAGTATATGTGAAGCTTAAAAAATAATATTCCTTAGACTAGAAGGAATTATAGTTGCAAATTCTCCATGCAATGTCTGACAGCTCATCATTATTATCTCAAAAGGATATTGTCAGTATTAGCTACCACACAACAAAGAAATGTGACCCTAATTTATTTTTTTTTAAAGATTTATTTATTTATTCACACAGAACTGGGGTACAGGCCAGAGATGCGGAGGGTGAGAGGATTCACCAGAGACAGAGTGGGGAGCAGAACAGGCAGATCGACGAAGTACACTGCTGAGGGGAGCAGCGGGCGGGTCAGGAGAGGTCTGCCACGCCATGTGGTCACCTCCGGGGCAGGCGGGAATTGAACTCATGCGGAAGCGGCTTTAGATTCTCAGTGCTGTGCTTTAACCCGCTGCGCCACCAGGGAGGGCCTGACCCTAATTTATAATCATTATTAAGGTTACACTTTAAGTTTATTAGCTCAATTTAATTGTTTTTTTTTTCAGTGTCTGAGAAACTTTATGGATTTACATTTAAGTACTTAGGAGTTATGGGAACAAGGAGGATGTATGATGTTAAATCTCTTCATAAGTCTCTTCTCCAATAAGCAGTGCTATGATGAAGGCAGTAGGTATGGGATCTTATTTTAAGGGTTTTTAACTTGACTTATTTAAGAAGCTTCCTTTTTAGGGAATTTAACACAAAAAATAGTCCAAAGCAGAGATGATGAAGGCACATCTCTGTCATGATCCACGGGTCTAAAGTGCCATGCTGTGGAATTGAAACCATCAGAACAGATGTCATCAAAATAATCAGTGGAGAGTGAGTGACTCTATTCCTCCCCATGACAATCCTTTGCATGCTTGTCTCTTTCCTCCTACCTCTCTCTTAACATTTTAAGCCCCTAGAATGTTTATTGATGTCTACTGATTTTTGAAAGTTTTTATGTTGTCTAATGGTCTGTTATATAAAAATCCTCTATTAAGCATTTTGACTTCACTGCACATAATTCTCTCAAATTCCCTCTATTTTGTTGAAGAAAAAAATAGCTGCATTTCATCTTTCTTGTGGATGAATTATACTCCATGGTATAGATATAGCGCATTATCTTGATCAATGGTCCATCTATGGACATTTAGGCAGCTTGCATGTTCTGACTATTAATGTCCCACTATAATTGATGATGCTACAAACACTGTGAGACATGTCTTTTGTTTTGATTTTATATTCTTTGGATATTATGTCCAAGAGTGGGATTGTTTTGTTAAAGTAAATCCAAATGTCTGTCCAAAATGGTACTAGTTTACATTCTCACTGACAGTGTAGAAAGTTTCCCTTTATTCTGCCTCTTCTCCAACACTTGTTGGGGATGTGAGAGAGAATCTCACTGTGGTCTAACATCCATGTCCTTCCCTTACTAGAAGCAATGACGAGCAATATTTCAAATGTCTTTTGGCAGTCTGAATATCTTTCTTAGTGAATTGTCTAGTCATCTCTGCTACCTATTTTGATTGGATTATTATTATTATTGTTGTTATTGTTATTGTTATTATTTTTTAAAGATTTATTTGTGCATATAGAACTAGGGTACAGGCCAGAGGCTCAGGGGCAGCGAGAGGCTTCACCAGAGACAGAGTGGGGAGCAGAACAGGCAGATCGACGGAGTACACTGCTGAGGGG
>NW_004567111.1:54683107-54715857 GCF_000260355.1 Condylura cristata | reverse complement strand
GGAAGTGGCTTTAGATTCTCAGTGCAGTGCTTTAACCCGCTGCGCCACCAGGGAGGGCCACTGTCACCATTTATTAAAGATATTGTCACTTTCCCATTTTATGGTCCTAGCTGCTTTATCACAGGTTAGCTGCTGGTATGTACTTGGAGTTATTTTTGGTCTTTCAGTTCTCATACATGATCTGTTTATCTAGGTTTGAGCTGATACCATAGAATTTTTAGTCTGGTTGCTTTATGGTAAGTTTGAAGTCATGTAATGGGATAGCTCAATTTCTCTTCTGTTTTTTCTCAGGGTTGTTTGCAATGTGAGGTCTTTTGTGGTTCAGTATATAGAGTTCAGTTTCATTGAAAAATATTGGTAGGATTTTTATCAGAATTGTGCTAAATTTGTCCAGTGAAATGGCATGGAAAACTAATGACCAGACTCTTACTCACATGCAATTTTTATTCTTGTTATAGAGCATTTAGTGATTTTTAAGTCTTCTACATAAATGAGCAGAAGGAAAGAGGAGGAGGAGGAAAAAACTAATAACTCAGTGACTGCTCTGACTTCTTAATATACATTTAAATTGTTTTCCTTGGCCCCTTTCATGAAATAATAAAATACCTCTTAGTTTATTTTGCAATAACTTACTAACATTTGCATGGCATATGGCTGTAACATTGCATGTTAATTTCCAGTTCTTTGAGCTTATCTTACTGAGAAGAATTTTCTTCATAATGACTTGAAGGTCAGCTCTAAACTCTCCCTGATTCTCAATTCCCCACAGTTAGAGTAAGTAGCAGAGAACACTAGATATTTATGTTACAGCGTCTGAAGGACTCATTGACAATTCAGCTAAGACTTGTTTCTGGAGAAAATTAGAGACAATAAATAGAAATAAGAAGTCAGATATGGGTTTGATTCAAAGAGCAATACTGTAATAACTAGAGCTGTAAAAGAGTAAAATTCAAGGAGCGATGTTGAAGTGATCAAAGCAAAAGTTGGATCGTTACTGATAAGGATGCTAGAGATGGAATTAATGAGCTTAGTAATGACTGAGC
Source organism: Condylura cristata (assembly GCF_000260355.1). NCBI lineage: Eukaryota > Metazoa > Chordata > Mammalia > Eulipotyphla > Talpidae > Condylura > Condylura cristata. Next base: position 54,714,814 of record NW_004567111.1, on the reverse strand, counting down.
TAGAAGAAAACCCATCTGTTCTAATGTTCAGATTCTTAGTCTAAATTTATGACAATACAATCAGCTTACTTTATTTTCTACATATCCTCCTTTATCCACCATCTATTCAAAGCATTTCCATCCTTTAAGAATTAGTTAAAACATTATTTCTCTAGCCTTTTCTTTATTCAATCACCTTCCTTTTCTCTGGTTACTTTAACATTTATAGCCCATCTCTTCAGAAATTATCTATATACTATTATTTGTATTGTTACCCATAATTATCTATATACTATTATTTGTATTATTACCCAAAAACAAATGTTATATCCTCTACAGAACTGATATCTTTAAATCATGGACATTATAGTTTATAGATACTAGGGATTTCCTTTAACAATTAAAATTAATTTTCCTTGTGTTGAGTGGGAATAAATAAGATTGTTTTCAATGAAGTTTCTCTTTTGTCACCAAAGACATACTAAAAGCATCATTAAATGCTTGCTTTGATATGAAATGCATCATCATGTCAAAGACAAAAAATTTTATAGAGTGACTGTTTCCTTTATAAAATGTATTATGTGGCTAACTTTCTAGAGCCAGTCTTTAGAAATGCTTGACTGTTTCTTTAGCATCATAAGTGCTGAGTATCTCTGTTCCTGATCTTTTATAAATGTCACTTCATGACAAAATAAAATAATGACACAAGCAGCTTCATAAAAGATAGCATATGAGCATGCAAGACTACAAAAGTTTAAAAGTCAAGGTAGAGGAAAGGATTTCATAAACTTTTAATAAAGAATGGTATTATTTTGACTACCAAATATTTTTTTGATTTTCTTAGTATAATAAATAAGGAAAAAATTATCCTTTCTTAGAACTTTTTAAATGCTGTTCACCTCTTTAAGACTGATTTTTGCATTACACAAATTGAAGATAATGTTTGGCTACTCTTCATGAAAATATATATAGGAACAATTATTCCTTTAGCAAAAGGTATGAAAAAATGGATGAAGGATCAAAATCCTTTGCTATATAACTGCAGTGTGAGCTATAGCAAATACATACTAAACAACTTACTACATTCTAATAGTTAATATTTTTCTTTATTTCCATTAGTTTTGGTTTTGAAATAAATTTGACAGTATTTTATTGAAATAAAAGAAAACCATAGACTTAGATCTGAAGGTTTTCCCAGGCTTCCCTCTGTCTGGAGCACAGAATCAGACCTGACTCAGAATTAATACTCCTTAACTAGCCGCAAGTAGTCTAATTCTCCTACCTCTCCTCCCTAAACAGGTGGAATTCCATCTCCTTTTTAATGGTAGTGGAACTGAGTAGTTGAATAAGTCTCTCTAAATAGTTTTAGGCTATCTAGTCTAATCCCTCATTTAAGGCAACTATTAATTTTCTGTCCAATTGATATCTGTCCATTGATGAAAGTGGTATGTTGAAGTCCCCTATTATTACTATGTTTGCCAATATCTGGATACTCTTTCATTTGGTGCATTTATATTGGTGTGTGTTATGTCCTGATATCTTGTCCTTTAATCATTACAAAACATCCATTCCTATCTCAAACTTTTTTAGCTTGGCTTCTATTTTATCTGCTATAACTATGTCTTTAAGGGTACTAGTTGCTTCTAATATTATTGTCTAGCCTTTACTCCATGCCTATATTTAGTTTTGGAGCTAAAATGGTTTCCTTGAGAAAGCAGAAAGTTGGGTTTTGTTTCTGATATAACTAGTCACTCTTTTTTTTATTTGTTAGCTCAATCCATTAGCATTAAGGGTCAATATTGATTTGTGAAGATTTACCAGTGCCATTTGGTCTTTAGTTTTTTGATCTTATCTATTTCCTCTTTTTTTTTTTTAGACTTTATTCTCTTGATTTAACTAGAAGAATCCCTCTAAACTTTTCTCTTACAGGAGATCTAGTGTTGGCAGACTTTGGTTTCTGTTTTCCTGAATAGGTCTTTTTTTCTCACGTGAAAAATTTTCAGGATATACTATTCTTAGCTGTTAATGTAATCACATATTCAAAATATTCAAAGATAAAAATTATCTCCTTGACTATAGTGTAGTGTGTTAAAAAATCTGAAGAAAGCATGATGGAAAAGCCTTCATTAATTACCTGCTTATTTTCTCTGCCTGCCTTTAATATTCTTTTTAATCTCAAATTATTGGTATTTTCACTACTACATGCTTTGGTGTAGGATCACATGCCACTAAGTAACAAGGCATTCTATTAACTTCATGGACTTGTCCAATTCACTACCATAGGTTTAAGAAGTTTTCATCTAGTATTTCTTTGAATAAGCTCTTTACTCCCTTTAGGGATAACTACTATCCTCATGTTTCTTTTTCTGACTGAAGTAGATAGGTCTCAAAGTGTTTCTTCATTTTTATTTTCTTTAAATTTCTCTTCTTCCACCTGGCTCTTTTGTACATTACTATTTTCAAGGTCACTGACTGAACCCTCTGTTGGTCTAATTTTGCTTCCATAACTTTCTCTAGAATTTTTTAGTATCCTGTTACTGAGATTCTTACGTTTTGGAGATTCAATTTCTACTTTAGGTTCATTCGTTTTATTTTCCAGGTCATTCATTTGTTCTGAATGTTTTGGTATTTCTTTGACTTGCCTTTCTTTGTTTACTTTCATCTGACTTTCTTTATGACAATTTTGAACTCTGATAGGGAGATGAAATCTACCATGTCTTTATGGTTGAATCTAATGAATTATTCTCTCCTTATGTTGCCATATTCCCTTCAAGTCTCAAGATGCCATGTGTTATTTCTTTGCCCATTTTGCTGCTTTAAGTTTTCCTGTTTCTTTTATGTATCTGGCAATTTATAAAGTTGAACTACTTTGCTTTCCCAGCAGGTGGCGATGTTGTTTTGATTTTAGTTTTTTTTTTTTGTTTGTTTTGTTTTTGGTTTCGGCAGGTTTCCATAGCTATTAAGACCTATGTTTGTTCAGGTGCTAAGTCACAGCCTGGGATAGGACCTCCGTATGGTCCATGAGCCTGGTGCAGATGCTGGGGTTTTGGAAGGCTGGCTATTGTTTGCAACATGTTGCTATCCATCCTCTCTTGGGCTCCAAATCTGAGTTCTTCAGTTTCTGTACTATCATCATTGCACTTCACATGGTCTATACCAGTCCTGAGGATGGGTGAGGAGTGCAATCCAGCACATAAATTTATTTTTTAAACTGGAGATCTGGTCTAGCCAATGGAATCATTTCAACCCCTCCACATTTCTCTTCAGTTAAGGGTATATATATCCACACTCTTCAGCTCTCATCTTCCTAGGACCCCAGCTAAGCTAGCTGTGCTGTTGTGACCCTGGCCCAGATCACACGTTCCAAGCACTTCTCTCCATTCACATCTTATTAAGTGAAACATGACTTTACTCTTATTAGCTCTTTGCTATCCCAGGGGTGTTCCAGTTTTGCACTAAAGCACAGAACTCTCTGGATATAATGTCTCTCTGCTTATCTATTAGATGATCCTCACTGGAGTGAAGCAAAGAATCTCCTCTTTTGCCATCTTGGTCCTCTTGCAAATGCTGGTAAGGATGTGATAAACCAGGATTTCCAGTGGTAGGACTATAAAATGATGCAACAATTTTCAAAAACATTTTGCATTCCACAAGACTAATTAAGCATTGCATGATGATATATACTTAAGAGTCAAATTGCTAGTTCACATGTGCAAATAAATTGAAAACATGTTCAGATAAAAACCTGTACATGGAAGGTCAGAGTCACACTATTTACGATAGCCAAAATTCAAACAACTGATGTGTCCAACTGATGAGTAGATAAAATTTGATAATACACACAATGGATTATTCAGTACTAAAGTTGAAAAAATTCTAATAAATGTGTGTAATACATGAAAGCATTAATCAAAATGAAAGAAGCCAGACACAATAGATCATGCATTATATGATTGCATTTCTATTACTTACCCAGAATAGGCCAATGCAGAGGCACAGAACATAGTCTCTGGGAACTGACACTTAATGGTTGCCAGGTTAATGGTGACTAACAGTTGGAGGTAGAGGCAGGGAGTAATGACTGCTTATTGGTTTTCTTTTGAACTGAAGAAAATATCCTGCAGTGCAAATGGTTGTCCAACTTTGTGTTGTATGAATTTTACAACACAAAATCGATAAAGATAAGAATAATATAGGAAGTTCATGAAAAAATAGGACAAGTTAAATTATAAGCTAAGAGGGTAGAAAAATATTTTGTGAATTGTAAAATATGTAAATTTTATAAATTGATTCATTTGATTAGTTTGAAAAGAAATGTAACATTGCATTTAAGATAAACTAGTACATTCATGTTTGGAAAATATCCTATGCAAAAGTATACGTCAATTTTTTTTGTTGTTGAAAATAAAAATGATGGAAAAAATGAATCAAGATAAGACTAATTCAAAGAAAACAAGTTTATTTATATACTTATCAGACAAAATACTGTATATTTTAAGGCAAAAATCAACCTTATGGTGAATAGATATAATGACACGATATTCAATTCAGCAAGAAGAATAATACCATTAGATGTTCATGGATATGTAATAACAGGTACCTAATCAAAATATATAAAGAAAAAAAAGATGTCTTATAAAGAGAAATTTAAAAGTTCATTTTAGTAAAACATTTCAACAATCTAATCTGAACAAGCTTGAAACTAAAGGAAATAGAAAAAATCTGACTATTCACTAACTACAAACCACATTTTTTTCGAGGACATATATGGGCAACTGCAAAAAATGTATCTTAACTGATTGATCATACACTAACAATCTGCCAAATTTTAAAAAATAGGAAGTTCTCTGTCTACTATTCTGAACCCTTTGATATTGTGTCCAGTGTATGTATAAGCTGTAGCATTCAATTATCACAAATCATGCCTTTGAGTCAAATCTGCTTACTATCAATTTAGTTTGGAGATACAGTGGGTTTTGTCATGGGATACTCATCAGAGAAAACTCCATAGCTCTCACTGACCTTGTTTAGATTACATAATGAAATAGGACAGTACTCAGTATTGCTTATCCCTTTAATCCCTGTTGGGTGAGGCCCTTAACATTTTCCTTCTAAGGAAGCAGCAAGTCAAAGTAACTGGATATAGTGTCTATAGCATGTTCCAAATTGCCACATATTGTCTTACTTTAAAGGTAAGGCAATGATATTACAATGTTAATAATAGCAGCAGTTACTAATGATGTAATACCATAAGTACTTAGGAGGTGCCTGATATATTTGCAAATTGTAATAATATTAATTTTTCTAGCACTAAGTCCCAGATAATATTCTAAGTGTTTTACAGGCATTGCTTTATTTAATCCTGTGAAACCATATAAAGAATAGAGTACATTTTTTTCTTATAAGAATAAATGGAAGCTCAAAAAATTTAAAGAACTGGTCCAAATTTACCAAGGTAATATATGGTATCACAAGAATTTAAGGGCTCTGAGTTCACATCTAAGATGTTAGCCCTCTTCATAAATCACATTTTATTTATTTCTCATTCTCTTCTTAGTAACCACACGTTATAGGGAAGGTAAGTGAGTTTCAAGGACATGCCATTTCCCAAGAATTCAGAATCTGCTTAGTGTTAGAAAAGTCATTGGGAATCCAGTTTGTCTGACTCCTCAAGTCTGTGCTATTATAACCTCTGCATATCTGTTGAGAATAGAGCCTTAGTGAAAACATCCTTAATCAAACTGGGGAGGGAAACGTGATCTCAAACAGGATACTTAGCTAGCAACTCCTGATTTATCCTCCCACTACAATGAGATTTTTTTTTTTTTTTTAAACTGTGATCCTGGCCCTCCTTGGTGGCGCAGCGGGTTAAAGCACAGCACTGAGAATCTAAAGCCGCTTCCGCATGAGTTCAATTCCCGCCTGCCCCAGAGGTGACCACATGGTGTGGCAAACCTCTCCTGTCTCGCCCACTGCTCCCCTCAGCAGTGTACTTCATCGATCAGCCTGTTCTGTTCCCCACTCTGTCTCTGGTGAAGCCTCTCACCTCCCCTGAGCCTCTGGACTGTACCCCAGTTCTGTATGCACAAATAATAAATAAAAAAATCTTAAAAAAAAAAAACAAAAACAAAACAAAACTGTGATCCTGTACTAGAATTACATAAATACTAACAGTTTTAAAATAATGGTTGATTCCATTTGAAAACAGTCTTAACAGTTGGTTAAGTCAAAAAGCTTTTTGAAAGGAGAATTATAAATAGTGAGGCATCTGAAGCAGCTTAAGTGTTTTTATTTTAATTCATGACATATAAAATTATAGTTACTTGCCAATCTTTGGATAGAGGGTCAAAACCTTGTCTTTGAATATAGATATACTAATTGAAACTCTTTATGTTGTGTCTTTCTTGCATAAACCATATTCTAATGCATCTGCCAAAAATTTCAAGATTAAAGTAAAACCAGAATTTAAACAGATTTGTGCAGCAACCTAAGTACAACATCTCATTCAATTTTGACAAATGCTTCTAAAACATTTATAGTTGTCTGGCACGTATATATTATATATAGGACACAAGCATATATATTTAATGATCTATATCACATGTGCATATAATGTATATAAAGAATAACACATTAGTGATTTGTTTTTATCAATATTTTTCAAGCATTTTCTTTACAGAATAAAACACTGTTTTCTTTGCACATATATTTATTGGTTCTACTCTTGAAATACAAATTAAAACTATATAAACTAATTAGGGTAACAGTATAACAATGTATGTTAACAGGCAAGAGCAAGTAAAACTGACTCCAGGCAAGCACTTAGCAGATGGGAGATGTCCAGTCTTTCAGAAGACTGTTCTATATTCTATATTCCTAAATTCGAATGTGTTACATCATCAGTTCAGTTCTGTGAACTGAAGATTGCTTTTGAGAGTGTCATTATAATTTTAATAAGTGAGCCGTGACTTCTTTTTTCTTCTATGAACTTTGCTACAATTTCCGTTAGGTGAAACACCTCAACTTTCTGTAGTGAGCTATGTTTCAGGGCATTCATAAACACATCCAGAACCTTCAACTATTGGAAACAGTATTGTGAGAGAAACAAGCCAGGTGATAGTCACCTCAGATCAGTTTTCCAGCCCTTTCAGTGAGTAGTATTTATGCAGCTTAACCTGCTGAAACTGGTAGTCCTAACCATGGGTCTAAACCTGTGTACACTGCTATAGATTACCAAACCACAGAGGATCATTCCCTCTGCCTCCTAGAGAACCAGCTCTATCTGCCCATAGTGGTCCCTTGTGGTGCCTCTGGTCTTTGTCATTGAGGAGCTGCTGACCTAGAGGAAATCACTTCAGCTATCTGGATTTGGGTTAGATGACTAGTGAATTTTATACTAAAAATCCTATATTGCTTTGTGTGTTTTTTGTTCATTAATGTTTCTACTGTGTTAAGGGCCATCTATATATTTACTTTAGAAGGTGCTCTCTTCTCTGAAGGCCAGTTTTACTCTTCTGTGTGTGACGGTGCCCATTGTGGGACCGTGGGAAAGAATACAAAAGTTGTGCTGATATCTTCTAGTTTAAGACATCTTTCTGCTTCCTTCCTCTCCCCATTGTTTGTTCTCTCTAGGTAGAGGAATGCATTAGCTAGAGATTCAAGGTATAGAGAACTATTCTAGGCTTTCAGCTCTCATATTTCCTTTTCTTTTATACTGGTGGTAGTGCCTTTCATGAAATTGGCATGGTATGATCTGAAAATCCATTTGAATCTGGTATAAAAATAAGATGAATTGGATCTTCTCAGCTTTAGAAATCCTTATCTTGCCACTCTCTTTTCTGACCAGTCAATAGGGGACAAGAATTCTCTGTGGCCCAGCCTGGGCTACTGTGACTCCATGTGGGTATTATACTCCAATAGCTTATGAAATTGAGAATTTGCCTTACTCAATTGGTTATCACTAATCAATCCTCTCCTCCAGCATTTCTAAGGAAGAATAATTATTTAAGGAATAATTTATACTATTTCTGGGTTCCTTTGGTAAAATAACTCCTAAGCCATACTATCATGGAAGATTTTCCATTGACAAGCTAATGATGATCAAATGGACATTGATTCCTTGAGAGTGTGACACAGCTGTTCTCATTATCTTCAATATATTATACTTAATACCTGATAAATATTTGTTGACTATGGAATGAGAGTATGAGAGTAGGCTAATAGTTCACCAGGTAACTTTTTCACACTTTTACAGACATAGCTATCAATGCTGATACACTTCTGGCTAACAGTTTGATTCTATAGCTTAAAGAATCACTCAGACAAATTTTTAAGTCTTTAAGAACTTGATTAACTACATGGACATCGGTAAGAGTCCATAATTTACATAATTTCTGCATATATGATACATATTGTACATATGTGGCTCAGAATTGCATACAAGGAGTTATTTTTATAAACCAAAGACACCTCAGTTATATTCTGCTGCATATTGAAATAATTGAGTGGGAATAACTTAAATGAACAGATTTCAATTTTTTTGTGTAATATGCAAATTTAGAATTGGGCAAAGCCAAAATGTACAATAGCATATGTCTCTTAGCATTATCTTCCTTCCACTAATTCCTTGTTTGTCCATTTCTGAATTGTTTCTCTGGTAGTTCCTATTTCTACTCATTGACCAAGGGCCTCATATTCTCGCTATCTCGACTCTTCATTATAACTCTTATTCAGAATATTATCTAGTAAACTTATCAATTTGAGGGGTAAACAGTGATACTCTGAGAAAAATTTAATTTCCCTGTGCAGCGAGAATTTATCTTACCATATCTTTTTACTTGCACATTTCTTTTTAAAAAAGATTTGTTCATTGAGGTAATGTTGATTTACAACACTATATGTGTTTCAGGGGCATAAGATTACACCACCATTAATCATTGCACCCACCACCAAAACAACCATATACGAAGACTTTAACCAAAGAAATTAAACTTTAACTGTGGAATGTTATGGATTAGTGTACTTGAGAAATGATGTCATAAGCAGAGTCAAGGTGAAAGTTTTGTGTATTTGAAAGTCATCATTCATGCATTTCTGAAATTGAACCCTAGCCTAGAATCTGTCCATAGTATCTGGTATTTTAGTCAAGTCTGGAGACTGACTGCACACTGGAGATGAGCTGTGGGCTCATCTGCATGAATAGGTCATGGAATGATTTGATTAATGATACGTGCTCTTGAAAGAAGAACATGAATTTGAATATAAGCTCACATATCGTCTTTAGGTAAAATACAATAGCAATAGCTTTCTAAGCTTTTGTTTCCTTGCCTGTCAGATGCATTAGAGGAGAATGGGAATTAAAAAAGTGATGATAAAATATAGTAAACCTACAACATATTCACTAGTATGTGTGTAACACACACAACAGAATGAAAGTCAAATGTAGCATTTGAGCTCCAATATTTTAGAGGACTAACAAGTAAGCTTGAGGAAGTACTAATTTCAGCAATTATGGGAGACAAAGAAAAGGCATCCAAATTGTCTGTTTGCAGATGACATGATCAAAAAACCTGTTAGATCTAATATGTGAATTCAGTGAAGTTACATGGTTCAGAATCAATTTATCAAAATCAGTTGCATTTCTATATACTAACAGTAATCTATCCAAAAAATTTAAGCAGAAAATTTTATTCAGAGCCACATAAATATACTTAAGTATGTTTAATCAAGAATATAAAGGACTTACACCTGAAATCTATAAGATACTGATAAAAATAAATCTAAGAGGACACAAATAAGAGGAAAGACCCCCTAATTATTGTATTTGAATAATTAATGTTATTAAAATATCTACTATCTAAAGTGATCTATAGATTCAACACAATCTTTATCAAATTCCAATGGTACTTGAGGGGAAAAAATCCTAAAATTAATAAATAAATATTTTATCTTGAATGAAGGCTAAATATTTTATATTGAATAAAGGAAGTTGAATAGCCAAAGTAATCAGCAATTTAAAAACAAAAACAAAAACAAAACTAGAGGCATCACACTTCCTGATTTTAAATCATATTACAAAGCTACAGTGATTAAAACAGTGTGATATTGACATATAGAACAACTGAACAGAATAGAGTCCAAAAATAAACTCACATTCAATTAATAAATCTTCACTGTGCATACCAATGTTTTTGGAAAAATAGGACATCTACATACACGTAAGAGAATGGAACTAGAGTCTATTCAGACATTACATATAAAAGCCAATAAAAGTGGGTTAAGGACTTAGTTCCATAATGCTGCACATTACTAGAAACAATAAAACTCCTAGAAGAAAACATGTGAGAAAAACTTAACTTTGGTCTTTGTAATGAGATTATATATATATATGACATCAAAAGGAAAAAAATAAGCACTTTGGATATCACACTAAAAGGATTCTTCATGTCAAATAAAACAGTAGGAACAACATTCTATGGAATATTTTCAAAATATATATCTTATAAGGGATTCATATACAAATAAGCAAGGAACTCCAACCAAATAGTAATAAAACAAATAAGTTGATTTGAAATATGGGCAAAGGGCCTGATAAAAAAATTTTCAAAGAAGACATACAAATATCCAACAGACATATTAAAATGTATTCAACAACACTAGTCACAAAGGAAATACAAATTAAAACCACAATGACCTGCCAGCTCACACCTGTTAAAGTGGTTATTACAAAAATAAAACTTACAAATGTTGATGAGAATATATAGAAAGGGAATATAAATTGATAAGGCTATTATGGAAAACAATATGGATGTTCCTCAAAAAAATTAAAATTAGATCTATTGCATAATCCATAATCCTAATTTGGGTGTTTATATACAAAAACTGAAATTAGGATCTTGAAGGATACATTTGTATAGCTATAGTCATTATAGCACTAATCCTATTAAACTAAGATCTGGATATAAACTTACTGTTCATTAATAAATGAATAGTGTATACATACATACGTACATATAATATGATGGAATACGATTCAATTTTAGAGAAGGGGGAAATCCTGGCATTTGTAACAACATGTATAGACTGGAGGTTATCATTCTAAGTGACAAAGACACAAAGTAAATCCTGAATGACTATGATTTCACTTATATGTGGAATCTAAGGTAGTAAACTCATAGAAATAAAGAACAGAATGATGACTTAGGGGGTATAGGGGAGGGGAAATGAAGAGTGAGATTAAAGTCTACAAAGTGTTGGGTGTATAACATGTTTGTGAGATCTACTATGCAGCCTCCTATTTAAAGCTAATAATACTATACATCATATTGTTAGTCTGTTAAAGGATAGAAGAAAATGTTCTTCTGTACACAAAATAATAGAAGCCATATTTATGGCACTGAAGATGGTAATGGTTTCACAGATGTGAATTTCTTACTGAGTTGTATGGATAGTATATGTGTAGCATTTTTTTTTTCCCTAAGAAGGTTGTTTTAAAATTACAAAGAACAAACTGGATTGTGTCCTAGGTGGGGAAGTGTGAGTGGCAGAGATGGGAAGTGGAGTCATTGAGATGTTATTCTGGCAGGCTGACTAACCCCAGAATGAATGCAATAGGGGCTGGGCAGAGCACTGGTTAGAAATGAGGGGGCACAGACTCCTCAGATTCCACCTTAACTTCTGACTCATCAGTTTGTGATTGTAGGTGTTTAGATTCTAAAAACACACAAACACTACAGTCAAAAACAGGAAGTTATATTGTAAATTAAATGTTTCCATGGAGTAGGTAACAATTCTAAGCTGTTTGTATTTGGCATACATTAAAATAAGACATTCAATAGATTGTTTTCTCTCAGTGATTTTAATTAGATAGCAAGGGCATACATCATCTCGAATTTTATTTACCAATCCTAAATTAGGGGAGTTTCTGGGAAGCATGAAGACAAGATGAAAAAGCTAGAATTGAACAATATTGATTTGGTGCTAAAGCAGAACAGAGAAACCATACTGAAATATTTCTGCTTAGTGACCACTAAAGAGGACTGAGATATAAGTCTGGATAGTCCTATTCTTCAAATCAAGTATCATTATATGTAGTTTGGAGAGATCATGTTGCATAGTAAATTTTTAATTGTTTGGAATTCCCTAAGTATTTCTCTTGAAAGCAATGTTACAGGAGAGATTTAATGCAAATAGGCATTCCAAGAAAATTCTAGGAGTAATACAAATGATACAGTCTTCTCTACATTTTTAGGATGGAGCATAGGAATTTGTAAGGAGCAACGATCTGAATAACCAGAGAACATTGTATTTATCTTTCTATAATTTATACACCAATTCAGGAAAAGTGGGCCAGTGCATTTAAAGCTGTTTTTCAAAGAAGTATTGAAATTTAAAACAAAATGAAACAAAATTTTAGTTTCTGTTTCTATCCTGACATTCAGCAGATGAATATATACTCTCCTGATTATTGATTTGTTCCATTCTTCTTACAAGAGGCTAAGGAAGAACTGAGAAATTATACATAGCTAGACCTAGGCAAATGTACACAAGAACCTCAATTTACTTACCAAATCTTATTATTTATTTTTTTGGCTATAGTTTTTTGTTTTTTTTTTCTGTGAATGTCATCACCAACCCAAGAATTCCCAGTGCTCTTGACAAACACATAGATTCCTTCCCTTATTCTGACTTGCAGGAGAGCTTTTTTCATTAGAATGTAGCCACACAGCATGCACTGGGTCGTCAGGGGAGGAGGAAGTGGGCACTTCATACAGGGAGGACTGAATAGTTAGTGCTCTCCTTGAAGCTGGGGGACTCAGTCAGGATTTTCTCCTTTTCTGCAGCTGGTGTAGAAAGACCATGCGGGAAGCAGTTCCCGCCATGAACAATCACCTAGTGCCAGGAGAGAGGGTGGAGCAAAGAGTGAGTGAGCAATTTATGCCTGGCTTTGTGACAGCATAAAAGAGAATCTCGAGACTGGCAAAGGTGTCAGCGCAATGTTCTGAGTTATGAAAACATACAATTTGAAAAACAGGCATTAGTCACAAATGAAGAGGTTGTGTTGTGTTTGCCTGTAATGTTTCTGGTATTACTACTGCTCTAGCAGCAAAGCTTGATTTCCAGACTGACTGGAATAACACCTGTGCCTAGGTCCACCAGTTCTTAACTCTCCTGTGAGTTTATTTTGCCTAAAAATCATTTGTAGTCTACCCAGGATACCATCCTATGTGTAACATTAAAGTTTGGAACTCAGCAAACTTTTGCTTGCTTATTTTCCTGGAATTTACCACAGTCATTTGTCAGTTGGGGTTGATCTGAACTGATTGTTTTCTAAACACAAATCATATCTTGTTTTTTTCTTTAAACTTTTCTGGATCAACTTCTTTAATATTAAAGCACATTAACTGTTGGAAATAAGTTTGGAAAAGATTACACCTGATTGTTTGCCTGACTCAAACTTGTCTTTGGCGATGTATGACACCATCTTCCCATTATCACTACAGAGGGTTGTGGCTTTTTATTTTGTTAAATAAATGTTTTTGCTCAGTGTATGCTTCATTTTCAACATGTTCTCACAAGATCGATCGCAAGGGTGGATGCTAATGTACCACTCTATATTATGCAAACTTGTGGATAAAAAAAAACAAAAACAAGCCTCAGAGGGATTAACTGAGGAATGAATATCTTTATTTTGATATTTCTAACAGTTGGAATCAGAATTCTCTGACATGGAAGAGGCCATTTTCTAAAATTCGCTCTGTTCAGAAACAAGGAAGACAAGGTTAAGTGGCCCATTCACGTTCACACAGCTAATTGGTGGCCAACTAGAGGAGGGATCTCAAGGTGTTTAATCTGTATGTCTGTCCACAGAATTTGGAAGTAGCTGTTTTATGATGAACTTGGGTCACACTTAATGGACATTAGGGAATTAGAACTGGATCTCACTGATAACCAATTATTAGGCACATGGTTACCCTCTAGAAAACTTGACATTTCCAGTTTCTAATTAAAATCAGAAATTATAAGTACTCTATTTAAAATGACAGAAAATTATCAAAAATCTTGAGTTTATAAAATCAGCAAAGATGAGAGAAAGGGAAAAAGGAGGGTAACTGTATGACTAATAGGAACATATCCTCATCAAGCGTATAGTAGATAAGTCCTTGCATCTACTCCCAAATGCAACCAAGGACACAAAGTGAAATTTCTGTGTGGGTTTTATTCTAAAAGTTCATTTTCAGATAAAAAATGTGTTTACTCATAATGGAAACTTCTGAGCTGTGGAAGATTTTTCTGTTGTCTAACTGAAAACTTTTCTCTCCTTTGCCTTTCCCAACTTTGTCTTCTACGATGGTTTGCCTCTGGTACTACCACAGAGGCTGAAAGTCTAAATAAACCATTTTCTAGGTTTCTCTGCAGTTAGGATCTGATATTTTACTCATTACTGGGCAATGTCAGAAAATATTTCCACTCTGACAGAAAAAGAGTGGAAGGGAAAACTTCCCTTTCTGCCTTTCTTTTTAAAGATTTATTTATAATACAAGAACTAGGGTACAAGCCAAAGGTGTCAGGGATGAGAGGATTTACCAGATTCAGAGTGGGGAGCAGAACAGGTAGATCTACTGAAATACATTGCTGAGGGGAGCAGTGGGTGAGACAGAAGAGGTCTGCTGTGCCTTGGCTTGGGATCAAACTCATGCTGCTGTGGCTGGGGATAGCGTGAGAGCACTGACTAACCTGTGTGCCACTAGGGAGGTCCCCTTTTCTGCTTTTCTAATGCAGGTATCTAAGAACAGTTTTTCAGGGTGGGTGCAACCCCATCTTGCAACCATGGAGAATGAAGCCTGAGATTATCAGCCAATATGCCAAGGGTGGTTGAAGAGGGAAGTAGAGAGATTTTGATTCCTGCAGATATGTTCAACCACTGAGTTTACCTCTGGTCCTTCACTGTGAGATTTTTGTCATGCAACAAGCTGAAACCAGTTCTGATGAGAATTGATTATGTGTGTCCCTTCCCAGTTCTACATGGGTAGATGATATTAATTATGTCTAGAAAAGACATTCTATGGAAATTGTAAATGCAATAAATAAAAAAAGTGTAATCCCCCTGGAGAGTCATTTGTTAGACACTTACCAGCATAGCACTAGATATATTAATTTTTTAAGATTTAAACAACTTCTGGACCTCCCGGGGGTAGGGGACAAATGGTTAAATCTCAGCACTATGAAGCAATTTGCAGCTATTGCAGCACAAGCTGAATCCCTTACTAGGTGGCTGACCTACATGGCACACAGACTTCTCCTGCCTTGCCCATTGCTCCCCTCAGCAGTGTATTTCACTCAATCCACCTGTTCTGCTCCCTACTCTGTCTCCAGTGAATTCTCTCACTCTCCTGTACTTCTGGTCTGTACCACAGTTCTTAGATACATAAATAAATTATAAAGAAAGCATTAAAGCCACTTCTAGTGGTATTTACTGGTACTTGAAATTGAGAGACTGCTAAGTGATACATTGGTTTGTACTTGATGGGCTCATTTATACAGTTTAAAAATGAAAAGCTGAATAGAGTTTACCATCCAGATGGGAGACCAATGTCTCCCATCACCAATAGAGAGAAACTATTCACACACTTCTCACTCATTTGGGACTCCTACTATTTTATTAAATCAATGGTTTGAGATTTGGGCAAGAATTCTTTGGGTTCCTCAGGATTAGTGGCATCCAGGAAGCAGGGACTTTTAGAAGAAAGAGGCAGACAGGGCCTTTGAGAACCCCAGATTCCTAAAAATCACCCCAAGCTGTTCCAAAGCTTAAGAACCACTGTTGTCTATGAGCTCATAGAGCATGGACTACATTTGGGTTCTCATTTCCAATCAAATACAAGGAGAGGAAATAGGGAAGATAACGTTTTGTGTGCATAAGAGCAATTTACCGAGTTTCTGTAAACTGTGTTCCAGTTTTAGTGGTTTTGCTTTCTGCAAATCATGCTGATCTGTTGTTTGTTTCCTGAATTTTAGGATAAAAGCATTGAACTAAATGTTTTATAAGACCTTCCCTTTGTGACATTTATTTCCTGTAGATTTT
This sequence comes from Condylura cristata, assembly GCF_000260355.1. Classification (NCBI taxonomy): domain Eukaryota; kingdom Metazoa; phylum Chordata; class Mammalia; order Eulipotyphla; family Talpidae; genus Condylura; species Condylura cristata. The sequence goes on along the minus strand of NW_004567111.1, from coordinate 54,698,751 downwards.
CTGCTCACATGATTTTATAAAGAAAGTTGTCATTCATTTTGCTTATGCAACAAGTGTTTAGGGAGGGAGCACCTTATTTGCATAGTACACATCTTGGTTCAGTTATACCCATGTGACCATGGGAAAGGCACACACCTGGCCAGAGCAGAGCAATGGGCACAACATGCATCTAATATGTTTAGAGTATGACTGATGAAATTGCTTGTGTGGAAGTATTTTACAAAGTCATGAATTCTTATATAAAGGCAATCACTAGTGGGCTCACTATCACAGGAATGGTTTCTTTCTTTTGGAGAGTATCTGGCATCCACCTCTACTGCTCCCTTCTTTACTAATTTCCCTGGGAAGAAACACTGCATTGTGAGTTAACTTAGATGTACAGTTGCACCTGGTGTCATCCTCTAATTATCACCTCCAATTACTGTATCTATTATGAAATATGGCAATAAGACACTTCCTTGGGACTGTGAATGTTTGAATATTTAGCAATGGACTCAAAGTTGTGGTGAATGTTTAATGGAGAATTTCATTGGAGACAACAACAGCCCACAAGGATCATGTTGTCCTTGTCTTGTTTTGTCGAAACCTATGGTTCCTAATTTTTGGCAACTAAGACTCTTGATTTTTACCCAGTTATGTTTTGCTTTTCCTTGTGAGAAAATATCTTGTCCAAAACATCCAGAAACACATTCTCACTAACAAAGTTGTGGTAGGTTGTTTTAACATTTGGCATCTACCTAATTTAAAAACAAAATTTACATCTACAAAAACAAAGTTGAGATCAAATGGTGTGACTCATCTATATTTAAGAAATCTAATGAAGATAACTGTAAACTTAGTGTTAAAATGCAAATTATTGTTGTTGATTCACTTAGTGACCTTAATTGTGTCTGAGAGTCAGACAATATTAAATTACTTGAGGGTTCTGGTGTGAGATGAGAAGGACTCTGAATCCGATAAGCACATGGGTTATAACCCTCTTGAAAGATTGATGCCACAAATATCTTTGCCAGAATATGAATAGATACTAACAATAAGTCCAAAAGGGAGATTTTATAATAGATGCAAGAAACATAAATTCAGAGTTTGAACTCTTATTTTTGGCTATTCTTAGACTTTTTTTTCTCTAACAAACTGTTCTTTACTTGTCAAGGTGAATCAACTGTCTACTGTCAGTGTGATTGATAGCCTAATACCATTAAAAAACAATCTATAATGTGCTAGAATGACATTGTGTATTAATCTGCAGCATAAAAGATAATGTTATTTATTTGGAGGCAATATGGCCAAACTATATTTAATTTCATATATTTTTTTCTAATGTTTTCTTAGTTCTTTGAAATTTGATAGTTATTATATGGTACACAGGATAATCACACATAGTTGTTGATATCCTTATGGTGATTAAAAGGCATTTTTTTCTTTTTTCTTTACTTTTTAAGGGTCTGTTAGTTCAGAATAACAACAATAAGTCCCATGCATTTATTAAACACTTTGTGTGTATGAGCCACTTGGAACTTTTCACACATTAACCAAATCCTAACAACAACGAATTTTTTAACTTTCAAATCTAAGAGTGAGTTACAACTCAAAGATTAAGAACTATCCTTTGATTCATACAGTTTCAAAGTGACACCGACTAGTGACATCTCTCTAGACATTTTACCCTAACATGCTGTTGCCTAAGGAGAACATGATCTAACTTTATTCCACCACTGCTCTTTCATGGACATTTTTGCTAGGATGAATATTTTGTTTAATTGAAGAACTATTGTTTTATATCCTTGTTAGTGTTTTGGAAGTATATAGTATTACTGCCCTCAGAAGTATATGCCTGCCACCAAAGTATCCATACATAGTCCTCCATCATGGTTCACTGTGCTTCTTCCTTCTCCTTAGTTCTATGGTCAGCTTTCAAGGATGAGTTTTAAAGTTTTTCTTGGTTTGATCCTTTGCTTGGTTTTTCTATATTCCACATATAAGCGACAGTATTCTATAGTTTTCTCCTTCTGCCTTATTTTGCTTAGCATAATTCCTTCCACCTATACTCATGTTGCCACAAATAGCAGTTTTTCTCTTTGAGCACTGAGTTATACTCCATCATGTGTATATGCCACATCTTGATCCTCTTATCTGTTTTGGGGCAGTTTTGTTGTTACCAAAGTTTGATTAATACAGTGTTTCAATAAACATGGAAGTGCAAGTATCCTTTTAAATTAGTGCTTTCATATTCTTGAGATACCTACCTAAAAGTGGAATTGCTGAATCATAGGTTAGATACATTGTTCATCTTTTCAGAAACCTCCATCCTGCTTTCCATAAGGGCAAGGCCAGTCTATAGTCCCACAAAGAATAAGAGGTTCCTTTGTTCTCTCTACACTCACTTTTATTGTCTCTGGTGCCTTTGATCAGGAGTAATTTCAATCGTGTGATGGGTACCTCACTGTAGTTTTGATTTGCATTGCCCTGATAAGTGATGCTCATTTTTTCATGAACCTGTTTCCCATGTGGGTCTTCTTTGCAGAGGTGTCCATTTCTCTTCTGCCCATTTTTAAAATTAGGTTATTTGTTTTTAATGTATGAACCCTTTGACATCATCCCCCCTGACAGATGTATGATGAGCAAGTATTTTCTCCCATTAACAGGGGTATCTTTTTTGTTTTACTGAGAGTTTCTTTTACTGTACAGAAATCCTCAGATTTGATGCAATCCCAGATATATTCTCCATTGTTTTCCTGTTACTAGAGATGACTCCACAAAGACCCCTCTGAAGTTTTCATATCTTCTGGAATGTTTTCTGTATATATTTTATGGTTTCCAGTCCTACATCCATGTTTTATTCATTTTGTATATGGTATAAGATTAACTACCATAGTTAACCTATTTTTCTTTTTAATTTGGGCTGTCAATTGTGATGAGTTGTAAAAATTTGGTACATATACTAAACACCTTATCAAATGTGTGACTTGAAAATTTCTTCTCCATGTATTCTTTTTTTTTTTTACATGAAATTATCTTTAAAGAATGAAAGATTTAATTTTGAAATATTAGTGGAGTTCAGTTTATTTTGTTATTGTTGTTACTCCTTATTCTTTTAGTATCACATCTAAGATACTGCCTAAATAAAAGGCACAAGATTCATACTTATATATTTATAATCTCTTTTGAAATTTTGTCAATGGAATGAGGTAAGATTTTACTTCAGTATTTTGCATATGGATATCCATTTGTCTTAACACTATTTAACAAACTTTGCAAAGTGGATTATATATTAATTTCCTAAGGCTGCTATAGCAGTCCCATAGACTGATTTGCTTAATGCAATAGCAATTTACTATCTCATAATTGTGAAGCCTAAAAGTATGAAGTTACGGTGTTTCTTCCGAAAAATCTTTCCTCACTTTTTTTTAGTTTTCTAGTCTTTCCTTATAATCTTTGGCTTATATACATATAATTTTAAAAAAAGATTTATTTATGCATACAGAGCTGGGGTACAGGTCAGAGGTGCAGGGGTTGTGGGAGGATTCACCAGAGACAGAACAGGCCGATCTATGAAGTACACTGCTGAGGTGAGCAGCTGGTGGGTCATCTCCAGGGCAGGGATTGAACTCATGATGAAGTCGCTGTAGTTTCTTAGTGCTGTGCTTTAACTTGCTTTACCACCAGGGAGGGCCCCATATCATTTTTATCTCCCTCTCTGTCATTTTTCTGTATGCCTATCACCTCTTCTTATACATATACCCGGTATGTTGGGTTGGAAGCCCAATTTATTCCAATATGAACTCACCTTAATCAATTACCACCATAATGACCCTATTTCCAGATAAGGTGACATTCTGAGGTACTGGGGTATTAGGATTGTAATATACCTTTTTTATGGTGACAATTCACCAAAAAGTGTAAACTATTGCCCAAATTCAAGTCCTTCTCATGAGCAAAATATAGCCTAACACAACTTTCCCAAAAGTCTTAAAATTTTCAGCATCAACTCTAATTCCAAAATCACATCTAAATACCACCAACTCAAAGTCCCAATTCTCATCATCCTAATTAGCCGTAGGTATTACATAAATTGCCCCCTTCTTCATACCTGTGAAACCAAACAGTGAATCTGTCTCCAAATTGTTGTAGTAGCATAGGATAGACATTCCTATTCCAAAGGGAGAAAATTTAGCGAGAGGCCGTGGGCTCAAAATCCAGACAAGCAAATTGTTATAAGCTCAAGAACTGAGAATACTGCTCTTTGGCTTAACACTGCTGCTTGGTTTTCAAGAGTGGCAGCCTTACCCTCCCAGCCCCTTGGGCAGCTCTACTCTCTCAGTCCTAGGAAGTCCTATTTGACCAGATCTATACATTCATAGTTCTACTCTCAGGTTTTTACTTTATTTCATCCTGTTTTTGTCCTTTTAAATCAAGACTAATAGTATTTTTTGTTAGTATAAAGCTCACAAATATCCTATTGGTATTCAGTGCAATTCACAGGAGTTCAGACATCTGACAAGAACCGTTTCCATGGATATTCACTAGATGGTTACAACCCCAATTCTGGTTTTTGTTGAAGTGTGACATACCTAATCATATACATGAGTCACTTACCTTAACCTCTATGAAGTTGCTGTCTAACCACAACTTTGGCCTTGTTTTCAGAATATATTTTCTGAATAGGCTTAAAATGTTCTAAATCATGGCATTCTGGTGTCTTTTCCTCTGACAATTATATTTCAATTTATCTCTCTCCACTTACATTTTATTATAAGCAGAAAGGAGAAACATGACTATTAGTTTTCTAACTCTGGCCTGGTAATACCTTCAGCTAGACATGATAACACAATACATTGATTGGCCCGTCTATACAATGGGTCCTCAATTGGAGCTGAACCAGTGCTAACAGTGTTTAAGTTATTCAAATAGGCCTCTTTTAGGGAAGTACTTGGAGAGGAACATTTCTGTCTACTACCTCTGCACTGAGACAGGTAATTATGGGAAGAGGGAGTCATAGAGGAGTATTTATGAACCTGTTAAGAACTATTTCCAGGAGCTAAGCCTAAGCACTGACACCATGATGGCTTGAGTTTGATCTCTAGCCAGGGAGCTAGCCCATATATGGTGCAATAGATTGCTCCTGTCTTGCCTGCTGCTCCTTTTAGCAATGAATTTTGGTAAATCTACCTGTTCTGCTCCCTGTTCTATCTCTGGTGAATCCCTTCACCCTTCCCCACTCTAACCTATACCCGTTATTCTACACAAAGTGAATAAAAAATTAAATCTGTTAAAAACACTATGATTGTCAAAATGTTCATATTACCTGAAGCCATCTACAGAGTCATTCTCATCCCCTAAAGTGCCAATGATGTTTTTCACAAAAAATAGAAAAAATATTCTAATATGTGTGTGGAACCATAAAAGTCTCCTAGTTTCAAAGCAATCTCTAAGAAAAAGAACAAAGCCAGAGTCATCATACCTCTTCAAACTGTGTCATAAAGTTATACTAATAAAAACAGCAGGGTACTAACACAAAGAGACATAGACCAATGGAAAAGAATGGAGAGCTCAAGATTAAATCTTTGCATATATGTTCAATTAATATTCAATAAAGGTATAAAGAATACTCAATAGGAAAAAAAATAGTTTCTTCAAAAATGGTACTGGGAAAATCAGATAAACATATCCAAAACAATGTAATGGGTCCCTATATCTCACAGCACTCACCATAATTAAGTAAAAATAAGTCACAGATTTAAACAGTCCTGACACCATGAAAATGCTAGAAAAAAAAAAAAGAGAAGAAACCCTTCAATATTTATCTTTACTTTATGGCAGGCAATATAGAGATGTCTCCAAACACTAAAACTTTGACCCAATAGCTCCACACTAAAAACACTAATTTGAAAGGAAATATCACTCCCATATTTATTGCTGAGTTATTTACTATAGCTAAATTACATAAAAGCCTAAGTGTCTCAAAACACATCAAGATGTGGTTATATATACAGAATGGAATATTACTCAACAATCAAAACAATATAAATTCATGCCATTAGCTGAAAGGGTTAATGCAAAATAAGTCAGCCAGAAAGAGAAATACCTAATGGTGTCACTAATATGTGGAATATAAAGTAACTAAACTAACTAAAGTAACTAAACTAAGATTAAGTTAAAGACAAGCACAAAATCCAACTCTTGATAGCTGACTACTGATTTGAAACATTGAGTGGGATGGGATGAGAAGAAAGAACAAAAAGGGAAGGAAGCAAAATGCACTATGGTGGTAGAGTATGGGTGATATGATGGTTGGTACACTGTGTGATGGGATATCTAAGTATTACCTCAATTAATAATTAAAACTATGTATAAAAATATCTTGACTGTAAGGTTTTGATATGACTTCGAAAACACAAACAACAAAAGGTATTGCATTAAACAGAACAGCTTTCCTAGCAAAAGAAACATTCAACAAAGTGAATAAGCAACTTTACAAAATGGGAGGAAAATGTTCAGACCACATATTCAGAAGTACTACAGGTTCAAATCCAAAATTATGAAGAGCTCACATGAGAAGAAATAAAGCAACTATACTAAAGTAAAAATCAAAATCATCAGGCAACTATAGATGAGAGAATTCTGTAGGGGAGGAGGACCAGGACAGGGGTGGGAAGAGCACAAGGGAATACGGTGATGATGCTTGGGTGAACTGGTGGTGGGAATTTCACAGGGAAACCATCCATTGTACAAAAATGAAGGGTGATATAATGCATATAATAACTCATATGAATCAATACAAAAGCAATCTGATTAAAACTTACAGCTTTCCCAGAAAACATCTAAATGGAAACATGGTCCAAACAGTATAATATGAAAGATGCTCAGCATCATTAGTCACCAGGGAGATACAACTAAAACCACAGTAAGCTGTTAGAATGACCATCATTAGAAAGACAGTTGTTACCAGAGGTGGTAAAAAGGAAATCCCTGTGCACTGCTGGTGAGACTGTAAACTGGAGTGAGCATTATGGAACATAGTACTGGAGTTCCACAAAAAGTGGAATAGAGTTACCATATGATTTAGCAATTTTGTTTCCTGGGTTATAAAGAAATAGAGGCAGATTTTAAGGAGATATGTGCATTATCATGTTTGTGACAGTATTAATTAGAGGAGCTAATATATGGAAACAATTAACTACCCATCAATGAATGAATGGAAAAGAAAGATGTGAGCTAAATATAGCCACAATATATATATATATATATACATATATATATATATCCACTATATAACATGTATACTATAGATGAGCTTTATTAATTAAAATAAATACCTTAATAATTATTAATTAAAATATATAGAACATCCCATATAATGGAATACTATTCAGCCATAAGAAAAGAAGACATCCTGCTATGTGGCAGCATGGATGAACCTTTACATATTAAGTGAAATAAGTTTGGGGAATAGGACAGATATTGTTTCAAGGCAGAGACTTAGAGACTTAGACCAAAAGGTAAACCAGGGATAGAATTCACAACATAATGAACATAGACAATAATATTGTACTATAAACACAGAATCAAACTTGCTACAAGGCTACAAAATTATTCTAACCACTAAAAAGAAAGTATAATTATGTAATGTAATAGAAGTGCTAATTATCTCCACAATGGCAGTCATGTTAAAATATATATCTTGAATTAACTTGCTGGGCAACTTAAATTTACAGTTATATATCAAATATATAAAAATGTTTAAAAATTATTATTTGCTAATTATTTTGTTTAGTTTGAAGGGGCTCATGGATGAAAACCCCATTGACTTTCAGAGTTAGGTGTTTCATGTTCCATCCCTCAAGTGGGAATTTATAGAAACTGGGGCACTCGATGGGAGTTATGGGAGACGGTGGGAGTTATGAGTCCCCTGCTGACTCCTATGAGTGAGGTTCAGAACAGCCAATCCTACCATTTAAACACGGATATTTTCTCATTTGCCTGTTGTCTAAGAGTTGCTCAGCTTTTAGATTTACTTCAGAAAGAGTTGTTCCATGTGTAACTGCAGATTCCTTGAGTCTAAGATAGGTGACCTGAGCAATATTCTGTGTTGCACTCTTGGACAAACACCTTGCAAATTTTATATTCTGCAAGCCACAGGCTCTTTACCTCTACTATAATAATGATAATATTTATCTTAACACATATTAAGTGATTGATATTAATGTAGTATAAACAGACTTCTACATTTTATTGACTATTTAGTATGTGTAATTTGCTATGGTTTTATTGAACATTTACTACAACTGAGCTTATAGAGTAACATATCGACCCGGATATAAACTTGCTTTTATTCAACTCTAAGTTTTTTTAACCAATCATTGTCATTTGACACTCTGTTGTTTTCATCTGTCCCTTATCCTCTCTAAAGTCCTATATTAGTGTTCAATCTTAATGAAAGGAAAGTTTCTCTTTTCATGTTGTCTTTCTCACTGTCTCTCAAATTTTTAGGTTTTACTAATTATTTCTTCTGTGTGAGTTTACTAAGTGTATAGTATCTCACTTTTTGTGCTGTAAGCCCATGATATCTTATTTGCATAATTATATTTGACACTGGTTTTAATAAGAAAAAGTGTCATATATGCAGACAAAAACATGTGAGGTTCCATCATTTTTTTTATAAAGCCAAATTTTCTACCTAATATATTTCTTCTGACTAAAAAAAAAAAAAAACATAAGTCTGCTGGTGATAAATTTCTTAGCTCTTGCATATGAAGAAAAATTATTTCGACTTTATATTTGAAAGTATTTTTGCTAACTATATATTCTAATTTGATTTAATCTTTTTTCAATACATTAAAAAGGTTATCCGTTTTTTGTGTGTCTTGCATTGTCTATGAGCAGAAATCTATCATTTTTTTCCACTCACATGTCTTTTTCATTTGACCACTTTAAAAAAAAAAAAAAAGGCCAGAGGCTCAGGGGCGGCGAGAGGCTTCACCAGAGACAAAGTGGGGTGCAGAACAGACAGATCGACGAAGTACACTGCTGAGGGGAGCAGCGGGCAGGTCAGGAGAGTTCTGCCATGCCATGTGGTCACCTCCGGGGCAGGCGGGAATCGAACTCATGCGGAAGTGTCTTTAGCTTCTCAGTGCAGTGCTTTAACCCGCTGCGCCACCAGGGAGGGCCTCATTTGACCACTTTAAGAAATATTCTTTATTGCTGAATTGCTAAAGCACTTTGATCGTGATGTGTTATGTTACAGCTTCATTGTTTTTATGCTTGGAGTATATTGAGTTTCTAAGATCTGTGGTTTATAATTCTCAATTTTCTTCTTCATTGATTCTTTGAGGAGTACAATCTAGTGTATATTTGCTTAAATTTTGTCTAAAACTCTATAATCTCTATTCTTCGTTACTGGATCACTGCTTGCTTATTTTTGAATAGCTTCTAGTGCTAGGTTCTTAAGTTTACTATTCTTCTCCAACAATTACCATTTACCTTTTCCAGGGTATTGTTCATTATATGACTTGAATCTGGATCTCAAAATGTCTTTCATGTTATTTAACACAGTCAATCCTCTCATTTCTTGGACATACTAAATTAAGTCATTATTGTTTTATTTATTTTTTTCTACCAATTCTATCAGCTGTGTCAATTTTGGGTTATTTTCTCTAGATTCATTTATTTATCCATACAAGAATTATGGTATAGGCCAGAAATGCGGGGGTGTAAGGATTCACCAGCGACAGAGTGAGGAGCAGAACAGGCAGATCTACTGAAATGCACAGCTGAGGGGAGCAGCAGGTGGGACAGAAGAGATCTGCTGCACCAGGTGGGTCATCTCTCTGACTGGGGAATTGAACTTGTGCTGCAATGGCTATGGAAAGCTTCATAGTATTGTGCTTTAACCCCTTGCACCACCAGAGAGGCCCCTATAGATTTATTAGTCTCACTATGGCTTATCTTTTCCTGCTTCTCACAAGCCTAGTACTTTTTGTTAATGTCAATGAGTATGAATTTTATCATTGTTAGGACCTGGATAAATATTTTTGAGCTTTACTATAGGATATGAATAAGTTACATTAAAAGTTCAATCACTTTAGGTGTTGCTTTCAGGATTTGATATTCAAGGTCAAATCAATATTTCACCTACAGTGAAAATACTCATTATTCCCCACTGAAGCAATCTCCTCCAGAGTATTACATTTAGTACCCCCAAATGATGAAGTGCCTCGTCCTGAATAGAACAGGAAATATTCCTGGCCTCCTGTGCACTCTGATAATTTTAAGCATCTTTTATTTTAGTCTGGCTTGTTTCTTTACATATATGCATGATAAGTCTCTGATAAACTCAAGGCAGACCCTCTGTACATCTCTGAAATCTGTGCAGTTCTCTTCTCTCAGCTACTTACTGGCTTTCCCAGACTCCCAGCTCCATCTCTTCACCTTTTGGAGATCAATAAGCTTATTTTGATTCCCCCTTTTTACCCACTCTGCACAAAATTTCTCCAGGAAGCTAGCTGGGGCTGTTGAGATGCTATATTGTTTGTTTGTTATCTTGCAGGGTATCCTTACTATAATTTATTGCATGATGTCCAATATTTTTAAAAGTTAAAATATATTTTTTGCTTCAGATGGGAGGTATAGTAAATCTGTCTTTATTGTATTGGAATTGAAGACAGAAAAGCCTTGTTTTTGCAATATAAATTATTTCATTTCCTGATTGTTACTGTTTCTCACCCATAATTTTTATATCTCATTTGATAACTACAATCACCTAGGGATCCTAGAAGATATGATTGTGTGCTTACTCACCAGGAAAATGCATAGACTCACTACCGACGGCATGACTTATAATTACTAAGTTACCAGTATGAACAGGTAATGACAAGGATGTGGCATCTGCTTCACGATATACTCAACCCCACTGAACCTCTGGATCTTAGAAGAATCTCAAGAAATGAAGGAAATTACTATGTTGGTTGAGATTCTGTATATAGTATTATACCCTCCAATACAGCAAGTATATTTTACATCCTAGAACTCCATAAGAAGCATTTCTCTGAGACAAATGGAATATCAGGAAAGATGAACTTCATTTTGATGAAGGGGAGAGAAGAATGATGATATATACATTTTAAGACATATTAGAGTGGGGTGATATTAACATAAGACATATATTTATACAAGTAAGAGGTCACGAAATACAATAATTATGATTTACACTGGAATTCTTATGGGAATGAAAGCAGTCCTTGAGGAAATTAGTTTAGACAAATATAAAAGCCAAAAACAGTAGGAGAAAGCAGGATATGCCAGCAAGCAGAGAAAGAACAACGTCTTTGGCAAACAAGGCAAGTTAGATTCACAAAACTGAGTTTCAAGAAGTGGGTTGTCAGCAATATTTTGAGCACAGAGGACATATTATGTTGGGAGGGAAATTCACAGCACACATGCTGACACTCCTACCTCCTGCATCGTGAACATCCAGTACTGTGCTGCAATGGGATTCTTTTTAATTGGATCCATAGCCTCACAGTTCTTCTCAATTTAATTTTCCAAGCGTGCAAGATGAGCTCTGTTAGACGATTTGATGTAAAGTTAGAACTCTGACTTGCAAATTGACCTTCATATGATGAATTTCATGCTCAGAAATCTTACTATGATCCACCTTGTCTCCTATATAAATTATGCTCCTTTCTATTTAGTAATTCAAGAAAAACTTGATTCAAGATAGCACCTTGTATTTGTACAGTGCTTCACTGTTTCTAAATGATGGCTACATCTTATGAAACAAAGTTTCACAATAGACCTTATCATGGAAGAAGCAAAAATTGTAAAAATTACATAATATATGTATTAAATATATAAATCACTTAACTATAATCATCATGTGTGACTGATATAATATAGCTACTAAACAATAAAACGAATAACTATGTCTGGTATCCAACGTAGACTCTTTCAATTCAGTTCATTTTCTTATCGCTGCCCAATGAGAGTTCTGCTTTGCAAACCCTGCTTCTATCTCAGCTCTGCATGTGACACAGGGGAGGCTGAATCCTTCTGTTGTTCTGCTAAGGAAGGTTAAATTATCGGGGTTTGCTTGTAGATCAGTTACTCTGTAATATTCTATTTAACAAAACTGAATTTTTAACTCCATGAAGTAACAAATTTTATATATGAGGAGACAGGTTGGAAAGCTGAAAGAACTTACCCACAATTTGACAGTTAATTGATGGAGTTGGAGTTCAAACTATAATGGGGTAAACTAATTGCAAGAGGCTTGTCCTGCAACCAAACCTCCCAAACTAAATGTTCTAGCAGCTATTAATTCCTGTAGTTGTTCCTTAGACATTCCTTAGACATTGCTCCCACTCCAATATCCCCAAGAGAGAAAATATCTGGGCCTTTTATTAGTTCATGGCTCGCACTGTCTTCTTGCTAAGTCCTAAACAACTAAAGCACATGCAGAAATTCATCAATCACTCTTGAAAGTCAAAATGGTTTCTATAACTTAGCAATTAGTACTGGGACCTTTGGACATTTGAGGTTCTATATTGACTGTGGTGTCCTCAATTTGGAGCCCTCATTGACAGGTGGGAACATCATTATCCCTTTAACTGCCTGTTTTTTTTTGTTGTTGTTGTTGTTGTTTGCTTTTGTTTTTTGCTGGCATAGAAACATCCTTGTATCATTTGTGCATATTTTTTTTTTTGGTTGAAGTTCATGTTTTGGCAAATTGACAATGCTTGGGTAACATCAGCTGCATTTGCCTTGTAAGGATCTCAGGAGCATCACAGTTGTTATATATGAGTTTGTTAACTTTTTCATCCTTAAGGGAAAACCAAGGTAAAGACAAAATTCCCTTTGTTGTAAGGGGAACAGAAGTGTAAGGAACTGAGGGGGTGGACAAGTCAAAGTGGATCCCACTTTATTGCAGCTAGATTTACTTTTGAGTACATTGATGTGCTAGTGAGGTTGAGAAATGTGCAAATTCAGGACATAAAATCTGAACTTCAGTTTGTGTTTCGCTGGTGGGGACATTGTTGCATTGGCTATTCAGGCTTCCTTCCTATGTTTCAGGAGGTGAGAGGAGGAAAGTAAACAATGAGATCTGAAATACAGCTGCAGAGGAATATAAATTTCCTGATTTATCAAAAAATTCTACTTGTATCTAATTATAATTAAATGTAAAACCTACTTTCTCACCAGACTTTTAGAAACGTAGATGCTTTCAGACATGATGTTGTCTGGGGGCTTCTCTTACCCATTTTTATAGGTGCTCTGTTTTGGTGAGAATAATATATGGAGGAGCAGATATCTGAGACATAAACAGCCTCACTTTCTTTTTCTTCCTATTGAATATTAAGGGAAAGTAAATGCTGCAATCCCCTCTCTTGATGGTCCTCATACCATTGGCTCTCATCCTTCCCACAGCAAAGGCATGAGCAGAGAAGACCCACTTGCTTGGATTTGTTTTGTTTCAGGCTCACCATCCTATGGAGACTTTAATTCTTAACACAGGTTCTACATATTATTCACCCTTATGCTTCCAGTTTCATAATCAACACTGATAAGGTTTTAGAATCTTCTGAATTGAATGGAAGTAAAAGGCAACACATTGATTTTAGGTGGGACTACCCAGAGAGCTTTTTCTCCACACAATGTATACAGTGAGCTCTGTTGATTTTGTAAAGGATGGACCAGGAAGGAATCCAACATTTTCTTTGACCATCATCTTTGATTGTTTTGACTCTTTCTGTAGCCAGCTGCCCTCAGATCTTCCAGTCAATAACTCATCTTTCTGTGGTTACCCCATTTTTGTCTCTGTCATGATATCCAGGGATGTAACTCAGATATTTTATTGGATTTGATGCACTAATGTAGTAAATTTACTCAATGAAGAGAACATGTGTTCTCTTTTCAGGAGAATTGATAAATGAACCCTCAAAATATAAATGATCTTGCCAAATTAACCTGTTCTATTCATTCATTCACACACTTTCTTATTCTTTCAGCTAGCACTCATTCTCAACTGATTTTTTTTAAGTTTGACTTAATGTCTGCCTTCAAGCAGTTCACATGTAGGTGTCCAGCAGGTAAGTAGATGCTTACAACAGAGTATAGATTCTGAACAATTAAATGTTGATATGGAAATCAACTGTTGTTTTACTCAGTAGTTTCCCTATCTATGGGACTTTCATTACCAAACTGGGACATTCAGTCACTCTGGCTGTCACAGTACAAAGGCACAAATATGTTAAACTGCTTGGAGAAACAGGAGAGATTTTTTTCAGAACTGAAACTTCAGGCAGGGGGTAAGTTAGTCTAAGCTGGCCCTGTGGTACCCACTTCATGTTCTCCAGAATGCCTGGCATGTGCTGTATGAGACTGGATTAGACATACATTCTACCAGCTCCTAAACACAAAAGAGGGAAACCTAAGACAGGTGAACCGTTTTGACTTTTCTGACTGAAACTATGCTCTTCTAAAAATAATTTCTTCCTAGATTTATAGAAATCATCATATATTCTACAACTTTCTGTAATCAAAGCTTGAACTATATTGTAGGGCATCTAAAGCAGAATGCTTCTTGCATTTTTAATCTACTGTATTTACCCTGCAGATATCATAGGATCAAAAATTCTTGCAAGAGTAAAAAGGGGTCACTCATTCCAGCAGCCTTCCCCTTTGTTGGGTGACACTGAGTCACTGACGATGGCTCCCGGAGTGTGGCTGAGTCACTGCCAGCGCTGACATGGGTAACCCAGCCGGGAGCTCTGCAAGGACAGATGTGCTCTGTTCCAGAGTCAGAACTGGCTCCCTGGAGGCTTGCTATATGATGGTTGTGCAAAGCTGCCAGAAAACATCATAATTGCTGTGAGTATGATTATGAGTGGCTTTTAATTGCTGCTGTATCACACCAAGTATCTTGGGAAGGAAAAAGTGGGACCTCATGAATAAATAAGCCCTTAAAATATTTAGTTATAATACACAATTTTGAATACTTTGCTTTACATTACCCTCCAAACTAAGTATTTCTTGCAAATTATGGAAAATACATGCTCAATATTATGCAGTATAGCTAGCTGGTAGCTTTAAATACATACTTATATACTCCTGTTTTTAAAAACATGACTGTAACTGATAAACTTAAAATAAATGATGTAATATGAAGATGTAGGATATTCATCTCAGAAACATATTGAAAATATGTTGTATTGCAAATATATTGTATTGGAAAATGATCAACTTTCAACTACCATTTCCAATAAAACCCTGAAATCCATCATAAACTAAGCTTGGTTGAAAAGGACATTTTCTAAATTCCCAATTGTTCCTTTTATATAGCAATAAGGAAGATGGCTGCAATAGAGGAGAGTAGTTTTCCTCTAAAATATAGTTTGGAAGATCAGAAGATATGATCCACCAAGCAGAAGTAGAATACATTTTGCGGGGGGTGCTGGTAGAGCAATTTGGAATTTCCACAAAGGTGGAAATGCAGCTGCTTGCCCCATACCTACAGCACTCTGAGCCTCAGGCAATCACAGCCTCAACAGAGCCCAACCCGCTGAGAGAACAAGACATCTTCAGCTGTGCTTCTGTTTCTAGGATTAGAGCAGTAGAGCACTTTAGATCAAGAGGGTTTTCTCCTTAAA
>NW_004567111.1:54680950-54682192 GCF_000260355.1 Condylura cristata | reverse complement strand
GCTGCGCCACCAGGGAGGGCCTAAACTTAAGATTTTTTAATATAGGCATTTTACATTGTTATCTGGGATATCAAAACAGAATTCCAGAGCAAAATGAAAATATTGAAAACTAATTTTAATTTACATAAAGCTACGTGGTTTACATGCATTACACCTCTATTCCATTAACTTCATAAAAGAATGTTAAGAATCCTCTGTCTTAGTATAGAGGCAGGTGAAGCAATGGTAACTAACTTTGAAATGTCAGTGGCTGAAAACAAAGGTTCACTTTTTACTCATATTCTGCTCCACACAGCCTCTCAAAGGCCCCAGCTAGTGGATGTCCTGTCATGAGGAACAGGTACACTGGGGGGTTACCACTGAGGGGAAGAGAACAAGTAGATGAAATCTGCTTTACTTGTCTCAGACTGTAAGAAATACATCATTTCTGGGATGGAAAAACTCATATGACCCATATCTAACTGCAAGGCTTGTATATATAGCAGAGGAAACGGAATAGTTGTTCCAACTTACCTTTCAAAAATTACATTCAAATTTAAGCCAATATTACCTCAGTAAAAGATAATACTATAAAATGTACAATTTTAGAAAGTGTGCTATTGTGTATGTGAAAAGAAAAGAGAGGCTAAGAATTATAAAGCGAAGTTTTGGAGTTGGGGCATTATAATAAAAGTAAAGACAGATTGAAATAATGTAAATAAAAGTAAAGACAGATTGAAATAATGAATATAAATGTATGCCAAACTAGAAATTGATTTCCCAAGATTTACTTTAACTCTCAAGGAAAGGTTTCTAGAACTGTGCTGAGTTTAGGAGCTAAATGTGTATATTAGGAAGATGACATTTACCTCCATTTTATTCATGAGGAATTTAACAAAATCACCTCAGAGGTTTAAGTGGTCACATGAATGGTTCTGTTTATGCATTAATTACTAAAGTAAACCCGACCAAACCTAGTGAATATTTTTTATGAGTACTTTTTAAATGTTCAGTGATAAAGACACTATGATTGAAATACGCATTATGAATCCTGGGTATTTCAAATTATCCTCTTCCAGCACAGGGAGGTAGTGACTGTGTTCACCCACCTGGCTTTCTAATCAGTGTTCCTTCCATAGCTGAGTCCTTCCTGTGAAATGAGCCACAGTACTTAATATCCTAAGACTTGAATATCCCCAAATAGATTAGGATTCTGCTCAGTTTAATTCAAGCTCTTGCCTAAAGCAATCTCTACCTTATTTG
>NW_004567111.1:54672914-54680241 GCF_000260355.1 Condylura cristata | reverse complement strand
ATAGGTATAAGTATTCCCCCAGACTATGGGTTATTTTGGCATTTACTAAGAAGTGTTTTTAATATGAAAAAAATCTAATTTTACTTTTTTTGTGGATCATACTTTTTGTTTTTTAAAATTCATCACTAAACTTGTCTCTGCCGTGTTAACTTCATAGTCTTGAATTTTACGTCTAGCTGTCCTATTTTTAGCTACTATTCCTTCAAGGTATAACATGTGTTTAGATGTTTTTGTTTGGCGGAGGATATCTATTTTGCTCCAGTTCCATTTGTTGAGACTACCCCTCCTCTGTTGAAGTACTTTTTCTCTTAGGTCGAAGATCATTTATTATATAGCCAAGCATTACATAATGATGGGGATCTTTTATGTCTGAGAAATTGCTAAGAGATATTCACATTAGGTGTGCAAACATCATAAAGTATATGTTATTCTCAAAATTGTATTTTTCCATATCTGTGCCACAGCAATCTTGAAGGGCACCTTGGTGAAGAACTGGAACATCCATGACTTCACATTAGCCTTTAGTAAAATAGCAGTGTGTTCTCTTATCACTAGGCAAAAGGAGTAGGACTATGATAGCATAATGGTCCATTGGTGAATGATGACTTCTGTATGGGTTGATGTCTAGGATCTTCCTCCTGTCACATGATCTACTTATCTCTTCATTTGTTCTTTTGATAATACTATGCTGTCTGTGTGAACAGACTTCAATCATAAGCCTTGGAATTGAATCACATCTGTTCTTTATTTTCTTCAGTATTGAACTGGCTACTTGGGATCTTTTAACTCTGTATACAAACTGTGAAAACATTTTGTCACCATCTATAAAGATAGCTTATGCTGGAATTTTTGGAATTTTTTTTGGAATCATTTTGGAAAGAACAAAACTCTTAACAATATTGAGTCTAATTAATGAAAGCTGGATGCTCCCTCAATTATTTAGAAAGTATCTCATTTATTGGTACCAGTGTAAAATATATATATTTTTAAATTTCAAACCCTCAAATTTCAATTGTTTATTGCTTTTATATAGGAAATCCCTCCTATTGATTTTTGTATATTAACTCTATATCTTTTGACCTTTCCATAAACATCTATTCCAGGATTTTCTTGGCCAAATCTTTGAGATTTGTTGCTGACACAATCTATAGACATAAAGGGTTTTATTTTTTCCCTACCAGTATGTGTATCTTTTATTTCCTTTTCTTACCTATTTATACTAGTTAGTACTTTCCAGTTCAATGCTTAATAATAGCAATGTTTGTTCCCACAATCTTAATGGAAATTAACTGGATCTTTTCCTTTTAATAACTGAAGGTGATTTATCAACTATTATCTTATGTCACATGGGTAATATATTCCATTGGCTAAAGCAAATCACACTGCAGGGATGACTAAGAATTAAAAAATACTGACCTATTATATGGTGGTGAAAATGGGGAACCCAAACTTCATAAATTGCAGGTATAAGTTGTTATAACTACTTTGAGAACTTTGGGGCATTATCAAAGCTAAATGTATTATCTCATAGCCCAATGCTCTACCCCAAAGATAACTGTGTAAGTGTATCACAAACATACTGATGAGCATGTTCTTAGCTTTCTTTATGAAAGTCAAAAAATAGAATAACTCCAATATATTATCAACAGGATTTGGATAAATAAGATTTTGGAATAACCATAGAAAGGACACTGAAAAAACCAGAGGGACAAAACTATCCTTAAGAGCGTGGGTGAATTTTGTGGACATTATGTTGTACAAAAGAAACAAAACAGAGTCTATACTATATGATTCCATTTATAGGATGACCAACTGTCCTTGTTTCAGCACTGCAAAATTCACAAAAGGGAACCTCTCCATCCCAGGAAAACTAGAATGTCTAGTCATGATATGATCAAAGTTTCAGAGTAAGCACAATTCACCCATGTTTACAGAAGTTAGGATAGAGATTAACTTTGGATTGTATATTGAATCTAAAGAGGCAAAAAGGAAATTCTGATGTATGAAAACTGCATCTTGAGGTAGATGATGATTACATGGGCATACATGCATGTAACAATCACTAGTGTACCTTTGAGAATAATGGAATAATGTAACTGATGCACATTACTATATGAACACTATACCTCAATAAAAATTAAATAATTAAATAATTAAGGGCCCTCCCTGGTGGCGCACCGGGTTAAAGCACAGCACTAAGAAGCTTAAGCCACTTCTGCGGGAGTTCGATTCCCGCCTGCCCCGGAGGAGATCCACATGGCGCAGCACACCTCTCCTGACCTGCCTGCTGCTCCCCTCAGCAGTGTACTTTGTAGATCTGCCTGTTCTGCTCCCCACTCTGTCCCTGGTGAATCCTCTCACCCTCCGCATCTCTGTCCTGTACCCCAGTTCTGTATGAATAAATTAAATCTTTGAAAAAAATTAATTAAAATAAGTCTATGAACTGGCTATGAGATCTAGCAGTTTCTTAAAACAGTGTAAGCTTACCTTTTCCGCATATGAAGATGGCTGTAATAGACTCCCATGGTTGTGGTGATGCTAACTTAAATGGCATTTACATAGCACTTAGCACATAGTAGGTACTCAACCAATATTGGGCCATATCCCTGAATCTAACAGTACTTACCTTTTCCAAGGAAAGATTTTCTGTTTCTGGAACTTCAAAGAACTTTCCAGGTTTGAGTCATGCATTTGCTTGTGACAAGTTATTTTCTTTAACAACTTTTTCTCTCAGCAATCACCACCTGTGATAAAAACAGAGCAGGAAGCTACATCTCAGCGGCTAAGAATAATAGCAAGCAATCTTTTGAACTATTTGGCCTGAGGAAAGGATAAAAAGTTATTGACTCATGAGTGGTTCACCACCTTCGGATGCATCTCCTACTGTTTTCTCTGGAGATGTTCTCTACTTCCTGTGAGATATTCCCAGAAAAATTTTGCTGAACAGTGGCCAATTGGTGTCAGCTCTTCTGCAACCATTTCTTTGCTGAAAGTAATTCAGCGATTCCACTTTGGTATATGAAAGACAGCAGGATGCTCAGTTCCCCTCTCAGGTTACTCACAGTTTACCGCATAGCTTCCAGGGGAACACACTGCGACACCAAAGAATCAGCTCTGAGCTCTGAGTGACCTAACTTGATGCTTGCAGAAACCCCCTCTCCCAAAGAATGTGATCCCATTTCCCTCACTTGTTTTTATGCTTTTAGAGTTCTTGAGCATCCAGATATCTATAATCTGACTTTGGGTTTTTATTGCGTTGGGGAGAAAACTTGGCAGATGGCCAGGAATGTTGCATATCTGTCACTCAATTCAGTGCCCAATTCCACTGGATTTTCCATGTGTCTCCTTTGACTTAATTTCTGGCACAGTTTCACATTACAAGCAAATACAGAAACAGATTTACTAGCAATAGAGTTCTGACAAGGATTTTATGAAAATTAGAATTATTTAGAAGAGATTTGTAGTGAAAGAATGTGTTCTTATATGTTCTTCACAATAAGAATACTTCAAGTTCCCAGCTGTTTAAACAACTTTAAACTAACAGCCTGCATTTGGGGCCCTCCCTGATGGTGCAAGGGGTTAAGCACAGCACTATGAAGATATTTGCAGCTGCTACAGCATGAGTTTGATCCCTGGCCAAGGGATGGCACAGCAGACCTCCTCTGTCTTACCAGCTGCCCCCCTCAGCAGTGTATTTCCATAGATCTGCCTGTCCTACTCCCCACTCTGTCTCTGGTGAATCCTCTCACCACCGTCACCACCCCTTTCACCTCTAGCCTATATCCCAGTTCTTATATGCATAAATAAAATTCAAAATATATATATAAAAAACCCTGAATTTGGGGTCCTCTCTGATGGCATAGGGGTGAATTCTGACTATCAGGCTATGACCACTGCAGCCTGAGTTTGATCCCTCATCAGGGAGCTGATCCACATGGCTCAGCAGACCTCTCCTGTCTTGTCCACTGTTCTCCTTAGTAATGTATTTCAGCCAACCCACCTGTTCTGTTCCCCATTCACTAGAATCCTTTTACCCTAGCCTACCTCAGCTTACATTCCAGTTCTTCTATGCATAAGCAAATAATAATAATAGAAAAAAATAATGGCCTGGTTTGAGTCTAGCTCTACTCTATAAGCTGTGTAATTCTGGTTAGGTTACATAAATTCTCTGAAAATTTGGATTAATAAATGTTTTTCCCTTGAGATCATAGCAAAGTACTCGTAAAACAAATGTGTAAAAGCAGTTCCCAGAAAGTTCTGGGAAGTTGAGCTTCCTAGCAAGTGCTTTATGTGACTGGTTTCTACTGTTCACCTCGCTCAAATGGTTCTCCAAAGCTCAGGAAGTCCATCGGAGAATAGGCAGTGAGAACAGGGTCAGAATGAGGATGAGATCAGTGCATTGTCCACCCTAGCCAGCTGACACAGATACCCAGCTTCCACCCATGCAAATGTCTCCAAAGTCCTTCTCTGTGTAGGCCTTGATCTAGCGTTATATCATTTATTGGAAAGGGTGCTGCACAACAAATGCATGATATACTCTTGAGAAGTGGTAAATAACAAAGCCATTAATTGCCTCGAGAAGTTAGTTGATCCCTACTTGTTCTGGGAAAATCAATAACTTCTGGCCAGGTATGTGAGATTAAGTAAAACTCAAAGAGCATTGGAGATCTTAAGAGCTGGTGGTTGTTTTTATTTTCTTTCCTATGCTTGTTCATCCTAAGTCTCAGCACGAACTTCTGCACATTAGAGATATCAACGCACAGCAAGAATGACTGATGGCTTATATTGAAATGAATTTCTAATTTGCATCGTATAAAGACTTAACCACATGATTTATAAGTTTTTTAATAATCTGAGTTCTATTTGTAGCATTTAATCTACTGTTTTGATGCTGGAATAATAAAAATATAGCTTTGTTGAACCTGCTTTTTTAATTTATAGCAAACCAGAACATTTTTGGCTTCTGTTAAGTTGCTTGTTAAGAATATTCACTAGTAGAATGATTGAAATGGTCAGCGCAGTTGCTCAGCTCTCTCACTCTGAGGTTTGGGAGAGGAGTGGATAGTTTAGAATTCACAAGGACACTCTGTGGTCTCATTTCAGAGTCTTTAAGACTTCTCTCTCCCTTCTATGATGACTATAATTAAAACCCAATTCCTTCACTTGAGATCTGGCTCCTGGTAAATTAAGAAATCCCTTCCATTGTTCCTTCTGAATGCTGGTTACTGCCCCTCCCCTTTAGTTATAACTTGAGTGGAAGGCAAGTGAAGGCACAGCTGTGACCCCACTCTAAGCACCCTGAGGGGATACCTCCTCCCTGTGAGAGGAAGCACTCTGCCTTTTCCAAGCCAGCTTGTATTTTCATTTTCCTTCTAAGAAGGAATTTAAGTTTTTACCTAGTAGTTCTTTCTCTAGACCAGGAAGTTATGTATTAGTTATTCTTCCCTTTCATGGCTCAGGGTCACAACCTGCCCCAAATTAGAACCCTGATCTTTGCCCAAGAAATGCCCTGCCTTCAGTTGCTGCTCCCCACCCGCCACTTCCCTCATGATAATACTTCTATAAAGCAGGAGTCTGATGCCCAGACATAGAGTGGACTATGGATGTTCTAGAGGTAAATAAAATATTTAATTCTACAGAGTCAGACTCACTCTTAGGCACACTGTTCCACATTCTTCATATTTTCTTTTCTTGATTAGCCCACCTCCTCCTTTGAGATTTTATTACCCGTGTAATTTCAGGTTTCTTTCTTGGTGCATTGCATTGTCTCCTCTATAGCAGATTCCCCTCTGATTAGGACTCTCTTCTCTAGCAAACTTTGACTTTCATTTAATCATCTTTCTTAGAGTACATGCAAATGAAGTCTAAGAGCAGATTAGGCATTGCCTAGCATCTCACCAAGGCCAGTGTTATGGTTCTAGGGGCTACCGCTGCTGTAAAAATTGTAACTTGAAGCAAATATTGAGAAGTAGACTGAAAAGTGTTATGCAAAAGAGCTTGCTGTGCTTGGTGGTAGAAAAGTTCTGTCTATACTGTTCAATGTATTAGTCACTAACTATTTGTAGCTACTGAGAACTTGAAATGTGATTCAATTTTTAATTTGAATTTTAATTTATTTTAATTTAAATAGCCACAGGTGGGTAGTGGCTATAATATTAGGTATATCTAGAGCTTTATCTAGAATATACTAATTTAAAGGGGAGGGCCAGAAGAGCACTACAGCCTAGATTTAGATCCTGAATTGGGAACAAGATATTTCACTCAAAGGCAAGTTATAGATGAGTAAATGAGAAACCGGAGAGATAGGGAGGCCACACTAAGAATTTTTTCTACACAGTAGAATTTAATTTTTGTTTTTATGAATATATGGAATTGTTTTCAGAACATTCTAGAGGCACTTTACCAAAAATATCTATATGATCTTTTTTTGTGCTACAACTTGTCATTAAGTGAAAAATGTGTGGAGTTTCTTCAAAACTCTAAAAGCACATCTACCATATGATACACAGATCCACTCCTAGGAATCTATCCAAAGAACACAAAAATACTAATTTAAAAGGAAACCTGCTCTGTTATGTTTATTGCAGCACTATAGCACTATTTGTAGCAGTCAACATATGGAAACAACCCAAATGCCCCCAAGCAGACAAGTAGATCAAGAAGTTGTAGTATATATGCACAGCAGAATAATACTCAGCAATCAAAAAAGACAAACTCATGCCATTTGCAGTCACTTGGATGGAGCTGGAAGGGCTTATGCTAAGCTAAATTAGTCGGAAGGAAAAAAGATAAATATTGGATGGTTTCACTTTCATGTGGAAGATAGAGAAAGTGAACAAAGGGACAGGAAAGACAAAGCTAGCAAGCTGACCACAGATCTGAGGCACCTAGCAGGGGAAGGAAGGGGTTCAAAATGGGAGGAAAAAGCAATAAGTACTCTGGTGATTGTTCACTGCTGATACGGTATGGGAGAGCTATGGGGACTACATCTGACAGGAGAAACCAATGACTGTACAAAATGAACAACAATGTAAAGAAATACAAAAAATATATAAAATAATTTCAGCATGTCAGCTATTAAAAAGAGAAAACAAGAGGATCAGTTTTCTCTGAAAGATCACTGAAAGTCAAACCTCATGATAAGAAAGACTTACGTGGCCCTCCCTGGTGGCGCAGAGGGTTAAAGCACAGCACTAAGAAGCTAAAGCCACTTCTGCATGAATTCGATCCCCCCCTGCCCTGGAGGTGACCACATGGCTCGGCAGACCTCTCCTGGCCCGCCCGCTGCTCCCCTCAGCAGTGTACTTCTCAGTATGCCTGCTCTGCC
>NW_004567111.1:54667761-54672814 GCF_000260355.1 Condylura cristata | reverse complement strand
AAAAAAAAAGAATAACTTACTTTTGCAAAGTGACCATTATTATACTTTTACTTTAAAAGACTGTTAGAAAGGGATTTAATAGACTTATTGTTGATATTTGTACCTCAGCACTATTTAAGAGATATCAGGATATTATTTTTAGATGAATTACCTAAAAATAACTAATAAAATGAGTTTAGGCATAGAATCTCAAAAAAACCAAACAACAACAACAAAAAAAAAAACAAAGGCAGAGCTAGAAATTCAGCAGCTTACATTTTCAGAATATAGAAGCTTCTATGAGAATAGCAGCCCTTATCACTTTATACATTAGCATAAAACAGAATTATACATGATGGTTTAAACAAAGGAAATTGTTCATTTATTTCAGAAATATTTCACATGCTTAATCCTGTTCTTGGATCTACAGATAGATATTTTAAAAACAGATGGTAATTACAAGTAAACAAATATGTCATACTGATGCATTTAATAAAAAAGCCCAAAGAAGCATTAAAAAATTAAGTGTTGAATTATAGATTCTAGAGAGTGTAGTGAATTTTATATAGGGTTTTCAGGGAAAATATCATGTTAAGACAGTATCTGATCATGGAGCAACAGGAGGTGAATTATGTGCACAGAGTAAGGTAACAGTGAATACAAAGGCCTGTAAGCCGAGGCATACATTCCAGATACGTTCCAGAAATAGTACAGAAAGGCTGAAAGAACTGGAACAAAAGTTCTAGAGAAGGATGTTAAATTTTGGGATCAGAAATATAACAAGAATCAGATTATATTTGTCTTGAAAGACATTAAAACTTTATGCTGAAAATTGGTATTTATGGACAGAGAATGTAGGCAAGCACCTGAGAGCAGTGGTCAGAGAGTGGGCGGTCCAAGGATAACCCTGGCACTCCAAATATTTACATAGTAGGAACATGAGGGAGAATAAAAAAAAAAAAAACAAAAATCAGACTTAGAAAGAAGTCAGGAAGAAGTCAGGTAAGAAAAGTGGGAGTGGCATTTTTGATGCCTAATGAAATTATTTGAAACGGGAGAAATTTAGCAAGGGGACAGATGCTATTATTATCCAAATGGTCTGCACTCCCCAATCAAAGTTACAGAATGCCTGTCTGGATTAAAAAAAAAAAATCCAACTCTAAACTTTCCACAAAAGAATCAAGCTATAGAGGCTAGCAAAGCCACTAACCTCTACCTATATCAGAAAAAATAGACTTTCAGTCAGATAAGACAGGTAGCAAGAGAGAAATGGGGATCACATGATGAGAAAGTCATGAAACTGTAACACTAATATGCATGTATCTAACATAACAGTTCAAAATATATTATATACATAATACTAAACATTCTAACATTGTATACAAATCAATTAATAGATGACTTAGATATAAAATTAACAAGGAAATACTGGGTTTAGGTGACAAATGAAATGAACTCAATTGATATTTACAGAACATTCCACTGTGTAACAACAATACTCAAGTGCACATAGAACATTCTCAAAGATAGATCATAAGTTGGGAATAAAACAAGGTTCATTCAATTTATGAATGACATCTTGTGAAGAATTTTTTTTTGAATCTTCATAGTGTGAAACTAGAAATCAGCCAACAGAAGAGGTGAAAACATCAAATATATGGGAAGTAGCCACCAATAGTAATTGGGCCATAAGGAAATTAAATTAGAATAATATAAGGAGACAAGTAAAAATTAAGATGTGTCAATTAACAAACAGGATGCAGCAAAAACAAAGAGAAGTTAATAGAAATATCGATCTACTTCATCTAACCTTATAGTTGAAAGAAGTACATACAAAGAAAAAAGTAGAAATAAAATAAATGTCAAAAAGATAATACCAAAGAACAATGAATCTGAGAGCTGGTTCTTTGAAAGAAAAAAAAAAATTGACCAAGCTTTAGCTAGACTGAAAAAAAGAAAGAAAGAAATTCAAATAAGTAGGATCCAAAACAGAAGTTACAACAGAAATACAACGGACCAAGACATTATGTGAAAATATAAAATATTTTCATATTCTTAAAAGTATATACATTGTTGCAAGGTTGAATCATAAAGAAATAAAAAATGTGAACAAACCAATCACAAGCATTTAAATTTAAATAGGAATCAAGTCTTTAAAAACCCAAAGGTCCACTATCAGATGGCATCCCTAGTGAATTCTATTAATTACCCCTTTCAAACTCTTCTAAAATATGGAAAAAGAGTGGAAACTGTTGTACACATTTTTATGAGGACAAAATTCCAAAAACAATGTCACCAAAATGGTTTTTGAAATCCATAAGCTGTCGGCCCTCCCTGGTGGCACAGCGGGTTAAAGCACAGCACTGAGAATCTGAAGCCACTTCCGCATGAGTTCGATTCCCGCCTGCCCCAGAGGAGACCACATGGCGAGCCAGACCTCTCCTGACCCGCCCGCTGCTCCCCTCAGCAGTGTACTTCGTAGATCTGCCTGTTCTGCTCCCCACTCTGTCTCTGGTGAAGCCTCTCACCGTCCCTGAGCCTCTGGCCTGTACCCCAGTTCTGTATGAATAAATAAATAATCTTTAAAAAAAAAATCCATAAGCTGTCTTTAGTAAATACAAATACAAAATTTCTCCACAAAATACCAGCAAATTGAATTCAACCATACAATAGGGAGTCAAATACCATGACCAAGTAGATTTCTGCTAGGGATGAAAGATGGTTAAATATATACAAATCAATTAATGTAATTATATACCACATAAACAAAAGGGAAGACATAAATTAAGTACACAGATGTATTGAAAGCATTAAAGTTCAACATTAATTTATGATAAAGAACATCAACAAAATGGGAATGAAAGGAATGTGCCTCAACTTAATAAATGCTGCATATGACAAATTCCAGCTATTATCATGATAGTGAAAAACCGAAAGCTGTTAAACTAAGATAAGACAAAACAAGGATGTATGGTTATACAACTGTTATTCAACAAAGTTTTGGAAGTCCAACTTAATGCAATTAGACAAGGAAACAAAGATACCAAATAGGAAAGGAAACCACCACACAATATAAAATTTTAAAAAACCCCAGACTCTAGTAAAAAATTAAAAGTATCAGAAATGACTACAGGCAGTAAAATTACAAAAATCAGCCTCATTTTTGTATACAGATAATGAACTATCTGGTAAAGAAAGCAATCCCATTGCCAGTAACAGCAAAAATAATTTAATAATTTAACTTAACCAAGGAAATTTTGAAAAACCATACATTGAAAATTGTAACATACTCTTGAAAGAAATGAAAAGAGTTTCTCTCTTTACATATTGGAAGAATTAACACCATTAAAATGGCTAAATTACCTAAAATATGCATATATTCACTGTAATTTTTAAAAAAGTTTTATTTATTTATTTGTACATACAGAACTGGGATACAGGCCAGAGGTGCAGGGGCGGTGAGAGTATTCACCAGAGACAGAACAGGTAGCAGAACAGGCCGATCAATGAGGGGAGCAGTGGGTACTCAGGAGAGGTCTGCTGCGCCATGCGGATCACCTCTGGTGCCAGGGATCAAACTTGCACTGAAGAGGCTGTGACTAGCTACATCCTAACCCATTGCGCCACCAGGAAGGGCCCTCAATGCAATTCTTATCAGAATGCCTATGTATTCTTTCCAGAAATTAACAAGAAATCATAAACTTGGAAAAAAAAAAACACTTTGAGTAACCAAATAATCCCCAAATATAAGAACTAAATAGTTATCACATTTCTTGAAAGCAAACTCTACAATGGTAATAAAAAATACATGGTATTAAAATAAGCAAAAGGTCAATAGAACAAAATTGAGAGCCCAGAAACCAACCCCGTATGTACAGTAAGCATACTGTGACAAAGAAGCCAACAGAAGACTTCGTCAATAAATTTTACTAGGAAAACTGGTACCCACATGCAAAAGATTAAAGCTAGAAAATTAACATCATAAATAGAAATTAACTGTGATGTAAAACATGTGATCTAATCCTCATGGTAACCACTATTAATCTGGTAAGAGCACAGATCAGAAAAATAAACAGTCACCATGGAAAGCCACTCAAATAAAGAGGCAGATAAAAATGCATGGGGAAACTAACAAAGAACTATAAACTGGAAAACAGGCCTCCATGATGGCTCCTGGATTAAGTCCCAGCACTATCACCTCTACAACCTGAGCTGGACCTCTTGCCAGGGAGCTCACTCCCAGTGCTGCTCCCCTCAACATCATATTTCAATAAACCTGCCTGCTCTGTTTCCCAGTCTGTCTCTCTTATCTCCAACACCTCTGACCTATACCCAGTTTTCCTCCCAATAAATAAAATTTAAAAATTAAAACAAAAGAAAATGTCAAAAATAAAACATCATTAATCAATTATTATATGCCAGTTGACTAAATTCACCAATTAAGATACAGAATAGCTAAATGGATCTAAAAGAAGAAGAAGAAAAAAAAAAAACAGGACCCATCTATATTATTATTGTCTACAAGACACTTGCATCTGTTCTAAAGACAGACTAATTATGAAGAGCTGGTGTGAGATATTTCAAGCACATGACAGATAAAGTATAAACTGCTCCTATGTGTTTTATCAGATAAATTAGACTTTCAGCATTAAAGGTAATTGGAAACAATGATGGACATCATTTAAAGTTCAAGTGATCAATCCATCAAACAATGCCAACCCAAACTCAGAAACAGCTATACTTATACCTTATAAAATATATTTATATCGGATAAATTAGACTTCTAGTTAGGAAAGATAAAAAGAGATAGATTACGATTAAAGGTCTACTATAACGGACAAGAACATTTATAAATATAAATGCCCTGAATAATACATCACCAAGATTCATGAGATAATTAGTAACAGAACTTAAGAAAGAAATTTGAGGCCCCTCCCTGGTGGCACAGTAGGTTAAAGCACAGCAATGTGATGCTAGTCACAGCCACCTCAGCGAGAGTTCCATTCCAGGCCAGGGCGGTAACCCACATGGCATAGCAGACCTCTTTTGTCTCACTCACTGCTCCCCTCAGCAG
>NW_004567111.1:54659354-54667661 GCF_000260355.1 Condylura cristata | reverse complement strand
CAGCAGCGCTCCCCTCAGCAGCGCTCCCCTCAGCAGCGCTCCCCTCAGCAGCGCTCCCCTCAGCAGCGCTCCCCTCAGCAGCGCTCCCCTCAGCAGTGTATTTTGTCGATCTGCCTGTTCTGCTTCCCACTCTGTCGCTAGTGAATCCTCTCACTGCCCCTGCACCTCTGGCCTGTACCCCAGTTCTGGATGCATAAATAAATATTTTTTTTAAAATAGAGAAAAAAAATTTAAAAGGAGAGAAATTTAGAAAAACACTGTAACATAAAGAACCTTAATACCCCACTTACAAAAATGGACAGATCAACAATATGATGCATAAATGATGGCAAATCTTAAATGAGGAACTAGACCAAATAGATTCTATGGAACACTATACCCAAATACTGCCACATATGCATTTTATACAAGTGCACATGGAACTTTCCCAAGGATACACCATTATTTTGGCACACAGCTAAATCATCAATAAAACTACAAAGATAAAGACAGACTAATTATGTACCTTCTCTGCTCATAAAGCCATAAGATCAATAGGAAAAATTACGGAAACTAAACACACTTAGTAACAATTATATAAAAGAGGAAAACAAAACACAAGTAAAAAATACCTTGAGACAAATGAAAATGAGGATGCAAGATACAAGAATATATGGGATGCAAAAAATACAGTCTTCAGTGAGTAGATGATTGTAATATAGGCCCACATTAAAAAATTAATGATAAACTAATAACATACCTAAGGCAACTTGAAAAGGGGGAACAAGACCCAGAACTAAAATAACAGAAATGATAAAAGCAGAAATAGAAACCAGAAGGGTTGTGTTCAAATTATTTTTTCAAGTTTAAGAAATTCTCCCTATCATATTTTATGAATACAAAATTTCCTTAATAATGAAATCAAAGGTAGCACAAGCAAATATCCCTGACGGAAATTCAAATAAAAAAATTTCAACAAAATGCTAGCAAACTAAATTCTCTAGTATACACAAGGATTATATAAATCATGGTCATATGAAATTCATCCCAGAAATACAAGTATAATTAATATACCTAAATCAATATATCAGATCAACAAAAATAATGATAAAATGTTATATGAATAAATAGAGAGAAACAATAAATATAAGATTCAATACCCATTTATGATAAAAACTCTAACCAAGATGAGAATAGAAGTTACCTACCTTAATATAATAAAGGTCATGCATCATAGGCTGACAGCTAATATAATACTCAGGGCTGAAAAATTCAGTATTTTCCTAACACATCTGGTCAAAGACAAAGATCCCCATTGTCATCATTTCTGTTTAAATTGATACTAAATATTCTGAAGGTTCTGAGCAGAGTTATCACACAAATACAGGAAATAAAGGGAAGTTGAGTAGAAAAGGAAGTGAAAATATCACTATTCACAAATGATAATATATAGAAAATTCTAAAGACATCATCAAAAAAATTTTTAAATAATGCAACATCAACATACAAAAAACAGTCTTTTATGCAGAAATAATAAACATGAAGCCAAAGAAATTAAGAAAATACTTCCATTTATAATTGCTACAAAAAGAAATAAATACCCAGGAAGCAGCCCAACAAGGAGGCTGAAGACCTAGACAAGAACTACAAGGTGTTATTGAAGGGAGTTACAGAACAACATAACTTTACTATAAAGCAACAGTACTAAAATTAATATGGTACAGGTTTAAAAATGTTATATGGATCAGTAGAACAGAATTCCACCTACAAACCGGCAAATCATCATGACCATAAAATGGAAGAAAAAAAACAGTATCTTAAATGGTACTAGGAATATTGGAAAACCACACATAAAAGAATGAAGTTAGAATACTTGCTAACACATACACACACACATTAACTAAGATTACGGATTAAGACCTGAAACTATAAAATACACAGGAGAAAACACTGGCAATATGTTCCATGATAGCTAAAATGAAGGCATTTTTGTGATTCAAGCCCTAAGGCAAGTAAAAAACAAAAATAAATATTACCTCTAATTAAAAAAATAAACTTCTCTGCAGTAACAGAAAATATAAAACAAATAGACATTCTACTAAGTGGAAGAAAATATTCACGTGATATGTAAATGACAAGGGATTGATATCAAAGCTATAAAAAACTCACTAAAAGTGGTATCCAGAAGACCAAAAGACATATGGAATAATATTAGTGGCTTCTAATAAGAGAAATATAGTTTAAAACTATAGTAAGAAACAATGTTATATCTTTGAGAATGGCACATGTTAAAAAGAACCTCAACAAAAGTGATGGAGACAACTGGAGAACAATGAACCTATTGTAGTGTTGGTGGGAATATGAACAGAGGCAATGGCTATGGAAGGCATTGTGTATTTACCTTTAAAATTAAAAATGGAGGCCTTCCCTGGTGGCACAGCGGGTTAAAGCGCAGCACTAAGAAGCTTAAGCCACTTCCGCATGAGTTCGATCCCCGCCTGCCCCTAGGAGATCCACATTGCGAGGCAGACCTCTCCTGACCTGCCCGCTGCTCCCCTCAGCAGTGTACTTAGTAGATCTGTCTGTTCTGCTTCCCATCTCTGGTGAATTCTCTCACCCTCCGCATCTCTGGCCTATACCCCAGTTCTGCATAAATAAATAAATAAATCTTTAAAAAAATGAAAAATGGAAATTCCTTATGATTCAGTAATCTCACCCTTTAATATATATATAGCCATAGAATATGAACAAAACACAAAAATTCCTATCTTCTATTATGTTCATAAGAGCATTATTTACAATGTTGCCGACATGGAAGCTATTAAGTGTCTTTCAACAGATGATTGGATCAATAAGATATGACATATACACACACTATGAAACATTATAACGTTATATAAGAGGATGAAATGCTCATTTTTTCAACTAAATGGAGGCCATTTGAGATAATTAAATACAACAGAACAAATCAGTATGATAACAATTACTGGTTGTTTATGTAGCAGATAATTCAATAACTTGAAACATTAAAAAAAAAAACCTAGTAGATATTAATAAACATCCTGAGGGTTCTGAGGTTAAAGAGTGATGGGGAGAGGGAAAAGGTTGACGGAGTATAAAGATGGCGATGGAGTAAAAAATCCCACAAAATTCCCTCAAAACTGCCATATTAATGAAATTTAAAGAAATGGAACAATATGCAGAAAAAAGCAAGCTAAAGTGATGTAAGAGAACACCAAAAAGCTAATAAAAATAACAAAATTGAGAAAAATGTTATGAGAAATATAATAAACACAAAGTAGAACTTGAAGACAACTAAGAATTTAAGAGAATTGTAGGATATAAAAATATCATTAAAGGTTATTTTAATAAATCTGCTGAAAACTATGGAAACAGACTAGAATGGAGGACGGAATCAGTAACTTTCAAGATAATGCACAAAAGGTCCAAGTAGAAGAAGAAAGAGAAGAACAAAGGGAAAAAAAGCAATGAAGAAACACTTCAAGTATCTGACTCAATGTGGAATGGCAGTGTGAATACATAGGGTATCCCACAAGAGGGAGAGAGAAGGGGTCAAAGAACTTATTGAAAGCAATAATGGATGAAAACTCCACAATCTTGGTGAAGGAACTAAATATACAAGTCTATAAAGCTACATGAACACCTGGTTCTCTAAAACTCGGAGATTGCTCTTTTCCAGAAGTAGGTGAAATGTGTAAAGGGAGAAATTATATGCTCATCAATGAGACTTCTATTTTTTAAATAAAATAAGAAAAGCTTTTAATTTCATAAGTGAGGCTTAATAAAGTGACATCAAATCTGCTATTATCTTTCCCAATTTGAAGTAATGATTTTATCCCCACATGTGAATTTATAGTAATTATACAAATTACTTAATCTCTCAAAATTTTAAGAATGCAATCCTAACTTTATACAAGTTATACTAATACTTAGAGTATATTTTAGTAGTCCATTCTCACAAAATTCAAACTTTTGATATAGAACACCCAAAATGTTAGATAATAATTAAAGCTGCAAAAGATATGTCTGAATTTTGAAATTCCCTTAAATGTCACATTTTATTGTTTTTGTCATACTCTGTGTGTGTATGTGCTCTAACTATAAGTAAAAGAGGATGCATGTGTGTGTGTGTGTGTGTGTGTGTGTGTAATATAAAGATGACTGCATCAATGTGCTTTTGGAAAAAATTAATTTCAAAAAATTTATTTCATCTAGCACTTCATAATTTCCCTCATCAAATCTTAAAGATTATATTAAAACATCTGTTTTTGGAGTATCTTGCTGACAGTAGACTGCTATACCCCTGGAAAGTCTCCTAATTTACATAAAATTTGCATGCTCATGAATAAGTTTAACATTATGGAAATGAGTATAACTGCAAAAAATCCACACATTTTTCCTTATATCCTTTTATAATTGGCTTAGAAAAGGCAACTACCAATTTTCTGAAAAATGATTTTTTTCTACCTGAATCACATTTTCTTTTTATTGAGATCATGCTGGTTCACATTATCATTGGTATTTTGAAAGTACGGGATCACTCCGTTTAGCACAGTGTTCCTTCCACCACAGCATTCACGGTCCACCATCACAGTTCACTATGCTCCCTCTCCACTTTGTTCTTCCCCCTTTTTAGTGGGCATTGTGTGCACAAATGTTTTACTATAAGACTTTACACCTGAAAATGACACAATGTTAAAAACCAGAATTAAGAAAAACAAAACAAAAAAAAGCTGAAGAGTATCAAAGCTTTTGGCATGCATAGACAGACTAAATTTGGAGGGATAGAGAAAGGCTACAAGGACAAAAGTTCAGACCACACAGCATTTTTAGAGTCAGAAAAGAACTAGGTTGTAATTGGAGAAGAACAGTCAGAGTTAAGAGGAGATCCAGTTAGTATAAATATTTGCTCACAATTATTCTGTCCTGACTCATGATCCCTTCCACCACCATAACAGATGAAGTATCTTCCTTGCTTAAGCCAATGGATTGTTAGCAGGCATAACAAACACAACTGAGCATAAGTTCATCAACATAGAAGGACTGTTTTGTCCTGTAATAACATGGGCCAAAAGAAATGTATCATTATGGATTTCCAACATGAGAAAATACATGGAGCCTGAGGTTATAAATAACTTTAAATTTAATGAAGTAAGAATATCCTTTGTAGTCCCATAGATATTATGAACTTAGTCTTTTAGTCACATATTAGGTATGTTTAAATATTGTGTGCGTGTGTATGTGTGTGTGTTTGTGTGTGTTAAATCACACAAACAACCTCTTAAAACTAACTTGTTTTATATAATACAGTGGAGTTTATGGCTTATAACTTTGAAATTCACACTATGAGGTGAATACGGAGATGCGTCCTCTAGATCCCCCTTAAAAGGTGGACTGTCCCAGTGTTTGAAAATAACTTCAGATGTCATCCTTTTTAGCGACTGCCTTCAAGCTGCCTCAGCTAAGGTCACTCTTTGAAGAGGCCCACATTGAGGGACTGACTGAAATGCTATTTCAGCATAATATGAGTTGACTCTAATGGGCTGTTTTAGGTCCTGAGATCCCATGGGGTCTGCCAAGGTTGACAGCAAGCCTACTTCACAACTAGTCTTGTTCTTGTGCCCCGTTCTGCTTTTATCCTTCCTCCTACAGTTATTGATTCAAAGGCATTTCCTTATAAAAAAAAATCCAGAACAGTCTTATTACAAAACCCAACTTGCAAATCTCTAAGTATTTTACTGACAAGTGAATACAGAGAGGTCCCCCATAAAATGTTTCATCTAAAAGGGTACATATAATTTCCACGCACATCATCCACTTGAACTCAATCACCTGGTCGTGTCCTCCACCTCCTTCTCACTTTATAAAGAATTAGAGATAGTTAGGAATATTGACTGGGCTATCCAGGATTGTAGAACTTATCCTGTAGTTGATGTTATTGAATTCCTTTTCCTTAAGTGAAAATGATATAGTTTTACTTCCCTTTACATCAGTAGAGCTAAGTACCTGTCCATTTCTTCCTTTTGTGTTGCTTTAGGAAAATCCAGAAACAAATTCAGCAATAAATTATAGCAACTATATAATACCTCACAGAGTATATTTTCCTCTGTGTCATAACCTACACTTCTAATTTATGTTTGCCCTCAGTGTTGTTTATTTATGTTTTATCATGTTATTGTGTTTCACAAATCACCTCAAATTCTTTATTTAGAATGAGTCAGAGCATATGTAAATCTGTGAATAAATACACAGAGCATGATTCATTATTCTTTATACCATATCAGCCTATTATCTGCCCTTCCATTATAGTTAGTTGACTATCATTGTAAGAACATTTCCATCTCATTATAAAATAAATTTACAAAACATACAGAGATGGGTTGAATAAAAGTATATTTAAATAAACATTGACTATTAGATCTCCTAACTTTTAGAAGGAAAATGGCAATGCAATTTATGACTTATGATTCATTTAAGGATGGCGACCTATCTGGCAGATAAAGTTTAATCATCCTCCAAAAATTCTATTTTTTTCGGCAGCCACTTGTGTTATGTATTATAAACTTTCATTTTATGGTTGACAGATTTAAGTTTGGAGAGGTCACTGCTCATAACGACTCAACTAGGCAGCTGTGACACAAGAAGGCACTGGCCTTCTGCACACATTTTTTTTTTATTAAACTCTAATTTAGAAAACATTGTCCCAGTACAGAATTTCAGTGACATTGTAAAAAGGTGTTTATATATTCCCATATTAATGCATTTGATATATCCATCATGCAGGCTTTTCTCTTGAATCATATGGTCTTGACATTTGATAAATTGTGTCTAGCTTTTTCTCTTCTCTAAACTGTAAGTAACATTCCACTGAAATTCTTCTCAACTCTGCCTGCCCAAGGGATATCACCAATCCCACACCCTGTGGTCTTCTTCATGTCTTATTCCCAAGGTAGATTCTAGGTCTTGTCTCTCATTAATTCAGTTTCCTTTTATTTTCTTTGAAAGTTCTAGGATATTGTTTCTAATTAGAAAGGTCTTATATGGCTACCAATATTTTAAATATTTTAGATGAAATATGTGTATACATATATGTGAATATATATATGTGTATATATATATATAAATCATTTGGACTTTATTCTTATGTAACATGATAGCTGAGAACCAATTTATTATTTCTAGATGGCAATTATGTTATCCCCAAACCATTTAAGATCTTAATATTTCCCTCATTGGTTTTAAGTACCAATTTTATTTGTTGAATTACCATTTGCATTTGTATTAATGGATTCTAATTTGTTGTATCAATGTCTACTTTTGAAATGGAATCACATTACTCTGTTTGATATCTTTAATAATGGCTAGAAGTAGTTCTCGTTACTCTTACTTTTCAGAATGTTTGATATTATTATTGGCTGGTTTAATATTGTCAATTTGTTTATAGTCACAGCGGTCTAGTGCCAAAACAAAATTTTGTTGGTATTGATACTGGGATCATGTTTGCATTACAGACTGGCTTTGAAGAACCTAAATCCTTTTTAGAATCTTTCAATCCTACACATTATTTATGGCTCCCTTTGCCCTTCAAGGAAGGACAAAGATCTTACAAATGTCTTGTTTCTCAGATGATGCTACTCAGATATTTCATATCATCTTTAATTAGTGATAATTTTACATCCTCCTTAAATTATCCCACCCAAGTACCAGCAGTGTCAATGTGGAAACACCCTTATGCTCTACTGTTCTACCTTCTAGTCATACCAGCCTTGTTTTTATTCTTCAAATATACAAAAATTCTTCCTTCTAAGTGCATTATATTAACTTTTTTTTTTCTCCTGAGAATACTTTCGTCTCCAGATTTTTACCTAGCTGTCTCCTTGTCATTCTGGTGTCAGCTTAAACCTCTCTGGATGACAGGACTTCCCTGACCAGCAGTAAAAACAGTCTCTTTACAGAACTCATCATTTCTAGTATGTTAAAAATATATTTGATGGCAGTGACTTTTTGTTATGTGACATGAATACCTAGTGCCTAGAAAATTTCATACTTTGTTGAATTAAATTCTAAATAGCAGTTCCTCCTCATAAATTTCCCAACTTCTCCTTTCTTTGACATCACAGCTCATGCTTAGTCACTGGGCCCTCATTTGGGAAAATTTCCTACAATAGGAAAGCCCCTGGAGCTTAAACAAGAGGAAGAAATGAGGCCTGGGGCTCAAAGTCTTGCTATAATGTATCCACTTTTCCTCCCTTGACGTCCTGTGTTACTCTACAACCGCAGCAGGAGCCTGGCACAGCTTAGTCCTAG
>NW_004567111.1:54654103-54657799 GCF_000260355.1 Condylura cristata | reverse complement strand
CCTGTTCCTCTGGCCTATACCCCAGTTCTGTATGCATAAATAAATCAATCTTTAAAGAAAAACCACATATTTCATTGCTCTGTTATTATAGTTCAAAATTCCAACTATCTAACTCATTACCCTCCTATGAGATTAGTTTCTATAGATCAGGTCCTGCTGGCCCCATGCTGGCCTGTGGTACAAGTTACAGAGCTTTTTAATCAGCCTTAGTACCTAAACCCAGTGTCTGTACCAAACCACACAGAAAGATTCACATAAAATTTTTAGTATGTGATTACGAATAGACTTGGCTGGAGCTGGAGTCCAGAGCCTCTGGATGATCCTGCAGATGCCATCTGTACTCTCTATGAAGCTTGGGAAACTATGTACATTTGCGACTCTCATCGTGTTCATCTATACAATGGAGACTTATTGCTAATTCTATAAAATCATGATAATTATGAGTAAGTCTTTAAATTTACTCTATAAATACAAAAAATATTTTAAATAGTAATTAAACTGCCTGAACTCCCTCAATTAACAAAAGAGGTGACAAGTACTGTAGTCATGAACAAATAGCTATACTAAAATATAATGCCTTAGTCTGAACCGTTCATTTCTCACATAGTCGTTTGCCATTTCCTATGGATAGAATGTGCTCCCAGACAAGGTTTCCTTCAAGAAAAACTAGCATGTCAAATGCATTTTAGATTACCTGCCATAGGGCAGGAGATCTAGCAGGCATTCCAAGGATTCACATGGTATTGCCTCATTATGTTGCCTTCTAACTTTGAACTTTTTGTCTCACAGTTAGGAAAAAACAAGACAGTGATTGCACTGGGGACATAGTGTCATGGCACATTAGCTCCCTTTCTCAAAATCCTAAGACACATTTGCAGTTTCTTTTGCCACAGAAAATAAAATTTCACAGGTTCTTCACATTACAATGTAGAACCTGGGAGGTGGGCAGAAGTGTGCTTTACCTGGCTTACAACAGAGGTCTAAGAACTACAGAAAAAGAGCTGGAAGGGACAAGAACTGTGGCCTGGGCTTAGTGAGTGACCCCACCCCTTCTGTGATTTGACCCAGGAGCCAGGCCTTTCCTGAAGACTCACTTGAGCTAGTTCTGGAGGGCAAATCCAGGTGGAGTACAGCAGGGCTCTGGGGAAGTAGCTGCCAACTGTTTTTCATGTGGAATGAGGCATATATCTTAGGGAAATGTGCTGGTTAGAGATATTTTCCTTAAGAATGAGGACAGGAGGCACTGGAACTGTGGCTGCCCCTTTTCTATCCTCTCTAGTGTCAGCTTTGGAGATGGACAGACATTCACAGAGGAAGATGGCAAACCACAGGAATGTCCTGCTATAGCATCATGCTTTGTCCTTCTCTCTAATCACCTTCTCCTTTGCCTTTTTTTTTCCAACACCAGAGGAGAATATAAATGGGAGACTAAATAGCAACAAAGATGGGAGTAAATAACAAGGAAGGAAAAGGACAATGGAGCAGTGAAAGGAGCTGTCCATGGGAGACAGAGAAGATGGTGTGTACACCCTCCTGAGCGGTGACCGAGTTCAACCCCAGGTCATAGCTGTCCAACAGAGGCAGATACACAGAGCTACAAATGCAAGTGGTATGGCATTTTAAATTTTCTGGCAGTCACAATAGAAAGTTTGAAGAAACTCATTATACTTGATATGTTATTTTTAATGTCATTATTATAAACACTTGTAAATTAATTTTTTTCTGCAGTTGGAATTTGTGTGTTCTTGGAATTAAATGTATCTTCTGGGGCCCTTCCTGGTGGTGCAGCAGGTTAAAGCACAGCACTAAGAAGCTAAAGCCACTTCAGCATGAGTTCGATCCCCACCTGCCTGGGAGGTGACCACAGGGTGCGGCATACCTCTGCTGGCCCGCCCGCTGCTCCCCTCGGCAGTGTACTTCATCGATCTGCCTGCTCTGGTCTCTGGTGAATTCTCTCACAGCCCCTGGGCCCCAGTTCTATACTCATAAATAAATAAATAAATGTAAATAAATAAATAAATAAATGTATCTTCTGTATTAGCAACATTTTCACAGGTTCAGCTACATTCCAAGTGCACAAACTCACGTGTAACTGGTGGGTTTTGTACTGGATAGTATAGCTCTAGGAAATTCTACTCTCGTTTCATTTTTAGCAAAATTAAATCCTCAGAAAAGGCAATGCGATTGATGAATGCCATGTATTTAAGAGTCAAAGAAAAAGAAACACACTTTCTTGTTCTGATTCTCTCCACAGCCAACTGTACAGATGACCTGCCCCCCATGAAGGAAGCAGATACTTGAATTTTAACATTCCCCATGGTGAGATTAGCAGAATTGAGAACAGATTCTAAAAGACATCTTGTGCTTCCTGGAAACAGATGCTTCATTAGGTATATTTAGTATGTGGAACTGCTTATTTGGTTGTCTTGTTAAATGTAATGTTATTGTTAATACCTCTTGTGAGTTTCAATACTTGATACTGGTTATGACACTTCTATGTTAACTAAAGATGAGAAAAATAACATGTTGCTACAACAATGGATTCTCACAAAAGTAAGTGACAGAATAAATAAGGAATTTTTTTCCTCACATTTAACATGAATTTCACATTTAAAATTTTAATATTAATTAACATTAACAAAAAATGAATAGTAACAAAAATTAACATTTTTTCTCACATTTAAAACATTACTATTTGTTATGTGGTACCTGGCTTTGCCTCTTCTTATTTGCCTTATATTTTACTGGTGGAGACATGAAGCCATGCTTGCGATATAGCTGACTGTCTCCCTCTCAAAGGAACATAAACGCAGACCACCGGTCAGTCACTAGAAATTCCTCTTAGTGCAGCCACTCTCTAAAAACACAGGGGTTGGGGCAGATTGTATTATAGGGGTGTACAGAGCTAATAGAAAAGCTATGAAGACTTTTGGCAGGGGGGGGCAGAAAATATGTGCCTTGGGTAGACTTAACTAGAAAAAGCGGAGACTGACATAAGTTTACTTGTTTCATTCTTGCTGAGATACCCAAGGTACCTATGTGGGACCTAACAAGAGAACAAAGGGGAGCAGGGCTGCTGTGTGATTAAGGGGAGCATGGAGCACAACTTTTGCCCACTGTGCCCCTCAACATTGTGTTTCAGTAGATCTGTCTGTTCTGCTTCCCACTCTGTCTACTGAATCCTCTCACCCCTTGCACTTCTGGCCTGTACTGCAGTTCTTATATTCATAACTAAATACATTTTTTTTAAATAAACATGATCCCAGGAAAAGCATATATATTATTTCTGTGTAAATCATATAAGGCCATAATTTCTCAATCATCATTCTTCATACCAACCACTGGACAATTCTGGGAGTGAATAAATTAAGATATGCATCATTTCGCCAGAGAAAAAACCTGAAATATATGCACATATTTATATTAGATCTTTACAGCTATATCTAACTAGTGTTTGATCAAACAATTGGGTACCATCCCTAGTCAAGTTGTCACATTAAATTAACCATCTCAAGAGGTAAGTATTAAGAAAAA
Organism: Condylura cristata; assembly: GCF_000260355.1. Lineage (NCBI taxonomy): Eukaryota > Metazoa > Chordata > Mammalia > Eulipotyphla > Talpidae > Condylura > Condylura cristata. Next base: position 54,654,265 of record NW_004567111.1, on the reverse strand, counting down.
ATTATATCTGCAAAACTTGTTGAGCTTCCTTAATAAATTGGTTACACATCTTAAATGAGAAGTAGGATAAAGAGAAGATTCTAAGTGTTGACTCCCCTAAACAAATTCCTTCTAGTGGTTTATAGGTAATGTGGCTCATATGACAAGAGAGAGGGAGAGACA
>NW_004567111.1:54594288-54653718 GCF_000260355.1 Condylura cristata | reverse complement strand
AAAAAAAGTATTTAACCATATGTTAAGGCTAGTTGATTCCACAACCAGGGAGCCATGTTACCTTATGAATTCTGTGATTGTTTCCACAAGCTTTTAATGGCTTCTAGGTAAGTGTTGCCTCTCCCTTTCACTGTCATTTTCACCAGTGTCTAAGTGAAGTCTTTTCATTGTTTGATCTGACTATAGTTTTCAGTGACTATTGACTTAAGATAGCTCATAAACCCTCCTTAGCTCTGTAGATCCCAATGCCTACATTCAGAGAAGAAGATTAAATGTAGTCCCTAAATATCTTTACCACATAAAAAGTGTTTATTTCATCTCTCCAATCCAGAAACCATCCAACAGGGAGGTTATAATCTGATTCCTCATACATTCATACCAAATCATTTTATCACCCTTCACTTAAAAAAATTATTCTGAAACTCTTATTATGCATCCTTAAATGAGCAGAAACAAGAGTATTTAAAGCTAACAAAGCAGACTATTAGAACTAACTCAGTCAATTAAAATATATCAGCAAATATATTTCATATTTAAAAGCAAATATTTGATAGCTAATTACCAGCAACATTATCTGATTCACTTTTATTGGATAGTTTCAAAGCAGGCTTCGTAAATCTAAAGAACAGTCCAAATTGGAATTAACCAATTACCTGCCTCATCTTACTCTCACTCTGAGAAAGCATGGGGGTGGGGAAGAAGCATACAAGAAAAGAAAGGGATAATACAAAAATCTCAAAATCCTGATTTACTAAACTCACCATATCTACTTATTTATGATAATATGATAAACCAAGAGATATAAATCATATTTTCTCTAGGGGTCTAGAAAGGTAGATTATTGAAAGATAGCATGAGCAGGAAAGATTTCAAAGAGATGAAATTTAAGTTGAGCTATAAAGGATACTTCACAAGCAAAGATTTTCATAGGCATGAAAGAGGAGCTTGAGGCTTTTAACAAAAAGAATCACATTTATGACAGTCCAAAAAAAAGGAACAAAGATGTTGAGTTTATAGTCAGGGAAAAAAGGCAGAATGTTTAAGATTGAGGCTTCCTGTTAGATAGGAGTAGGACATATAGTTGATAGAAGGGTGTGAAAGACAAAATATAATAGACAATTAAAGAGAAGATATTATTCCAATTAGAGTAATAGGGATAGGATAGTATTTATTCATGAAGCAAATTTCAGAAAGCCAGAAAAATATGCTCAGTTTTACAAAAACCTGAGAGACACTGAGAAAGGATAGTTGTGGGTCTTAGAACATGCAAGGAAAGGTTAAACTTTTTCTGTTACCCAGAACAAAAGGATGTGTTGTTTTCTTATTGGTCTCACTTCAGGCAGCGGCAAGGCTCACGTAAATTTCAAGTTGTGGATTGTTAAGGTGCTACATGGAAGGGAGTTGCTCCAGGCAGAAGGAGAAGGTTATGGTGGAAAGGAGGCGAGCAGAACCACACAGGCTGCATGATGAAGGCATCATAATGAAAAAAAAAAAAAAATGTATCCTTCCCTACCATGTATGTGGCTTTGGCATGCCGCTAGTATGTACTTGGCAAGAGATCACAAAGAAGGTTCTTAGAAAAATCCAGAGTGTGTGCAGAGGGCTGGTTGGTAGTAAAATGAAACTTGATAGGGTGGGTGAGATTATGTGCAGAGAATGAAGGGGAGGTTGGGTATAACTGAGACCTAGGTACAAGATGAGAAAAGAGAGTGGTAAGTAAGCAGAATGTTTGGATAGGAGAAAAGAAGGTAATTTGCTTTAGGAAGTAAACCAAATGCTTAAAAGAATCAACTGAGCAAGAACATAGTTCAACAGAATTTTCACAATCTGCTTCGAGACTCTGTTACTAAAAAAGTGTCTCATGGGAAAATTATTGGCAGTTAATAATTTGCTTATGTCATCAAAAATTAGTATAAAAAACCCCGATCCATGCAATTGCTGAAGAATAAAGAATTTTGGCAATGTGAGTCACAATGAAGATGTGATGTTGCGAAAGGCTCAACTGAGTTGGAATAAGGCTATGGGCTTGTGCCTTGCTTGCAGATTGCATGATCTTGGGTAAAACACTTAGCCCTGTCATTGAGCTTCTATGCCTAGAAAGAGGGAGTAATTTCTTTTTGACATGAGAACAACTTTCTGTCATTTTCACAACATAGTACACAAGTTTATATAGCACATATATGTGCTCTGTAAACAAGTATTTTTTATTTTACTTTAGTTCATAATAATGGACAGAATTTTAGAGAGTTTGTAAGTATACAAGAGAATAAAGTGAAAACATATGTAATAATTATGGCAGCCTCTAATTTGAAAACACTATGCACTGGTCACTGTGCAATAAATTTTATACACTTTATTCTCATGAGAACCCTAGAAGCAAGTTCTATTTTTAACATGATTTTTCCAGAAAAGGAAGGTAAGGCTTAGAAAGGAAATGAAAAGATGCTTCTGGTGAAGCCAGAATATAAATTCATAGCTTTCCTACTCTAAAGATTGAGTTATTACTCAATTAAACAAAAAAGCTAAGTTAGGTGCAAATTAAAAGAAAATAGGTTTAGGTGTTCAAACTTTTATAAAGAGACTAGCACTTGTGTTATTGGTACAAATCATACCCTGAATAGTACACAGAAAAGAATATATGATTTAAAAAGTCAAGATAAAAATCCAATTAGGTACTCCAGAATTGTTTCAAATAACAGCACTAGAAAAAATGTCTTCAAAGAATTCTCTCCATGTGCAATGTAACTTACATTTCCATAATATCTTTAATATAGACAAAATGAATAATAAAAGAGTACACTTATTATCATTGCATGTGTAGTAGAATGATAAAATTAGTTTTTTCTTCATTTTTTTTATATTGGTGCCTCAGTAGTATTACAATTTGCAGATGAATTGATATTATTCTTTAAAAAACCTAAATATATCACTAAAAACTGTAATCCAGCATAATAATGTTTTGTGGTCAGTAATGACTACAAAATCAACATTGGGAAAGCCGTCACATTCCTATATACAAATAGTAAATTTGAAGAAATCAAAAAACAAAATAACTAATGTAATTTGAATTTACATTCAAATACAAATTCAATATAATGAATTTAATTGAATGTAATCAAAATATAAAAAATATGAATACACTTAATAAAGGAGGTAAAAGACTTTACATAAGAACTATTAAGGCACTCTTAAAAGAAATAGAAGAGGACAAAAAGACTTGAAATATAGTCTCTGTTCATAGAGTAGAAGAATTAACATTGTGAAAATGTCATCTGACCCAAAGCAATATATAGATTCAAAGAATCTCAACATTTCAATAATATTCTTCAAAGAAGTAGAACAAATATTAATGGAGTTCATATAAAACCACCAAAGATACCAACTAGTCAAGGTAATTAAAAAAAAATACCCACAACCTTCAAACTATGCTACAAAGTTTCAGTGATAAAAGTCATATGGTAGTGGACTAAAAATAGACAAAGATCAATGGGATAGAATTGAGAGAACAGAAGTAAACATACATACTTACCTGGGCAGTTAAATTACAACAAACTAACTGAGAGTATAAAATTCAGAAGGAAGATCTTTTCAACAAATGGTACTGCAAAAACTGGACAGCCAGTGCAAAAGAATGAAACTGGAACATTCTCTCACCACTAACAAAAAAATTCAATAAAAAAACCAAACACCTCTGAACAGCAAAAGATATCATTAAAATGAAAAGATATCCCACTAAATGGGAGAAAATATTTGTGCATCATCCAACAAGAGGCTAGTATACAAGATGGGCAAAAAACTCACCCAACTAAAAGAAAACAATCCAGTAAAAAACTGAACACATCTCTAAAGAAGACATACAGATATACAATAAACATGAAAAATGCTCAACATCACTTATTATGGAACTGCAAAACAAAACCATAATGAGATACCAACTCACACCTGTGAGAAGAACCCATCTAGAAAAGATCAGGAACAACAAACGTTGGAGAGACCGTGGAGAAACAGGAACCCTTCCCATATGTTGGTGAGAATGCAGACTTGTTTAACCCCCTTAGAAAACAGTGTGGCTATTTCTGAAAATAATAATAGCAGGTCTATCATTTAACACACCTATTCCTCTTATACCTATCTCCTAAAGAATACAAAAATACTAATTTGATATATGCGGTCCTATGTTCGTTGCCCCTTAAATATCCAAGCCCAGATGAGCAGGTTAAGAATTAAGAAGGTCCGGGATTCTACTCAACTATTAAAAAAAAGATGAAATCTGGCCCTCCCTGGTGGCGGCGCAGCTGGTTAAAGCACAGCATTGAGAAGCTTAAGCCACTTCCGTAAGAGTTGGACACCGGCCTGCCCCGGAGGAGATCCACATGGCGAGGCAGACCTCTCCTGACCCGCCAGCTACTCCCCTCAGCAGTGTACTTCGTTGATCTGCCTGTTCTGCTCCCCGCTCTGTCTCTGGTTGAAACGCACCTCATCTCTGGCCTGTACCCCAGTTCTGTATAAGGAAATAAATCTTTAAAAAAAAAATGAAATCTTGTTTGCAACCACATGGATAGAAATGGAAGGCAGTAAGTGAAACAAAAATAATTTAGAGGGAGGATGAGATGCAGGATGTTTTTGTTCATATATGGAATACAGAAAACAAAACACGGAACAACCCAACAGCCAAAACAAACTCTAGAATTCTGACTTTTGAATTGAAATAACAGAAGGGGAAAGGACATAATAAACAGTGTGGGAGAGGGAAAACATGAGCCATGGTGGAAGAGGACAGATACCTTGATGGCGATGCAGCATGGAAACACATCTTTGAAGAGACATGTAACTAATTATGTACAGTGTTTTGACTCAGGGTAACCTCAATTTAAAAATACATTACAAATTAAACCCTTTAACAGTAAGAGGTCATTTGAGGGAAAAACTAGCAATGTCTGAATAAAGTCCATAGTTCAGTTAAAAAAAAAAAATAGATGAAAGTTGCCAAAGCTAGAATGTACGCACTATGCCAGAGTGAATTCTCACCCAAATCAATAGTGTAAATGGTTGTCAGCATAAATAAAAATAAGAAAGTGTGAAGATTTGTTACAGTGTTGCTAAGTCTTTCCCCATTGGAATATGTGTTCCATATTGAATAACTAGGTTACTGGTATGTCTCCTCCTTGAACTTTAGTTTTTACTATTAATGTGCATGTACTCTCCAACTGCTCTTTGTTCTGGTTTTTGACCCCTGGGATTTGATCTGGAGCCTGGGGAAAGGGATTGCTTCTGCTCCACTTCATGAAGATAAAGCTGTAAGGGAGAAAGGACATTGAACACAATGAGAGTAAGCAAGAGTCAAAGTGACCCACCCACCTTAGGTGTGGCAGCCTGTGAATGAAGGTCACAGAGTCGCCAGAGCGTGAGGATGGAGAAGAGAGCTGACATCCAAACACAGAGGTGTTACTGACTCAGGACCTTCAGTTGGTGTGATGCCAAAAGCCTAACAGGAGAAAATTGTCCTTTGAGGTCAGGAGAACTTCACAAAAGAGAACACATCAGCTGCCCAGAGGAGTTTTTAAACTAGCAATATTACAAGGGCAAAGAGAATTCTTTCCATCTCGAGTAACTTATATTCACCACTATTGGAAAGCCTGATGACTAGATGTCAGGTTACCTTTTCACATTAAAGATGCATTTCTTCATGTTCCTCTCAATTAAAGATTTAATCAATTAACAAGCACTTAATGAGTGCCAACAAATGGGGTAGATTGCCTGAGGCATTTTAAGAAAATGAATAGATGTTTCAGTTTCAACTGGAAAAAATGAAAACTAAGAAAGTGATTGTGTGGTTTACCCAAAGCACTGGAGGATCAGAACTAAAAGCTATACCTTGTTCCTCAGTTCAAGATGCCTGTAGGCCAATGTGATAGCTTTTTACTTGGGATAAACTTTAAAAAAAAATGCTTTATGTTCTATCACTGAGTCAGGTTCATAATTGGTGGTAGTTCATAATGAAAGTTGAGGCAACTTTTTCTCTCATAGAAAGACATTCAAAGAGCTTCTATGGAAACCCCAAATGATGTCCACATGTCTGTGCTGTTTGATGACCTTGGATGCCTCCTCCTGAGATTATTACTGTTTGAATTGGGAGTCTGTTCTTCCTAGACAGTGTAGAATCATGTTCATGATTACTTATTCACTAACCTAAGTGAGTCATCTGCATTATTCTGACCTTTCTAAGCTTTGGTAATTGAATTGTCTGACTGGTCTATTTCTATTCAATTCTGCCTTAGAGAAGAACCTTCACACTGGGTAAAATGAGAACTAAGAGCTCTTAAAAACACTTATTTGTCTCTCAGTTTTAAGTCTCCTATTCCATTTGCCAGTAGGAATAGCCTGCCATTTGTGGAAGGTCCTTGGTTCTCTATCATCCAGGGCAATGGCCAGGAGCCATGAGAGAGTTCACTGTTAAATCTGTCACTTTCACATGAGTGAGCACTTGTGAATACCAGCTATTCTGGGAAATCTCTCACCTACTTTGCAGAATTAGCTGGACTATGACTCTTCTGTCCATCTCCTGACTTCTCTCTTTTGATTTTTGCTGCATATGGAAAACCAAGGCTGTCACTATTCAGTGATCCCCTTTGCCTCTGGCATGTGCAAATTCACAGTTGATTGAGGTTGTTATGAGGTGGGTATTCACCACTGCCAAATGCTATCCTATCCACACACCAGCTGGGACTTAACCTTCTATGCCACTGTCCTTCTCAGAAACTGTGCATGTCAGCTTCTCTTTTTCAGATGAAAATGACTGAGCTGAGTCATTAAAAAGGGTTCAGATGAGTCTCAGCAAAGGCTCACTGCAAGGCATCTGTGGACAAATCATTGTTGGCTGACCAGTGCGTGTTAGACAGGAAAACTTTCACATAATTCAGCCTAGAGAGAGAGAGGTTATCTCAGTGATAACTGAGATACAAAACCTATGTTAGACATGACATTTATAAGGCACTTTTAAATTTTTCATAAAAAGTAATTATATTATATGTTAATGAAGTTCTTAAGAGACAACAAAGGAAAAACCACTGAGATTGGGAGAATCAGATGACATGTCAGTAACTTGGCCAAGTTCACAATTTTAAAGGTAGATATGAAAATATTTCTTTAGCTACATGATCTATCTGCATTAATAGCCATTTTCTGTCTTCTGCTGCAACCACAATGAAGCAAATGATACTAGGTTTTTGTTTTTGATCCAAAAATATGGGAAACATGAAAATGGTTGTTCACTTTCTTTTCCTAGATTTTAATCAACAAACATGACATATGGCATATTTAATTAGTTAGAACAGTATGCCTGCACTGTCTGATTTATAACACCATAAAAAGTTGTGTGCATTCAATAAGTCTTCCCTAGTAAATAATAGTAGCCTAGGAACTCAACTTGACAGTTTCTAGTACAAATTCTGAGAAGAGCCTGGGGTCTCTGTTTCCTTATCTTTACCTCTCTTTAGCATTTCTGATTACTCTTTAAAAAATTTTGCACTTAATTAGGACTTGGAAACATAGCACCCAGTTCCTCCTTGCTTCCTTTTTTTTTTAGATTTATTTATTTATGCATACAGAGCTGGTGTACAGGCCAGAGATGCAGGGGCGATGAGAGGGGTCATCAGAGTCAGAATGGGGAGCAGAACAAGCTGACTGACGAAGTACACTCCCAAGGGGAGCAGCGGGCGGGTCAGGAGAGGTCTGCCGTACCATGTGGATCCCCTTCCAGGGTGGGGATCAAACTCATGTTGAAGTGGCTTTAGCTTCTCAGCACTATGCTTTAACCCGTTGCGCCACCAGGGAGGGCCCTTGCTTCCTTCTTTAACATAAGTTCTTTATCAAACTAACTTTGACCAAAACACTGGTTACTGTATTGAATAAGAGCTATATTCTGAGACTTTAGTGATTTTGACTTGGGGATTCATTCCCATGTTGTAAATATTTTTGACTTACCACAAGATGGTCTAACACTGTTCAGATGCATCTAATTGTTCTACTTGTTAAAGAAATTATGATGTAAAATATCTCATGATTTAACTAAGTGTTCATTGAGGATTAATGTTAAATATAGCATATTTTTCATTCCTCGGTCCCATGATGAGTGAACTGGTTTTCTCTAATTGACCTTCTCTCTAATTATTTTACATCTAATTCCCCTGGGTCTTTTCTGATGTGAATTTGACCTAGCTTGGTATTAACTAAAACACATGTTCTTTTGACTTTGTGCTTTTTCTAAATTATATTTGGAAATTTGTACCTGTATCTTTTTATTTATTAGTTATTAGAATAGTAGCAACTCAACCAGATATTTATCACACATTTAAAGATGCATAGAAATTAAGACAAGATTAAAATATATAGTATACTTAAGAATAGTCTGGTAACTTTGTGATTAATTAGACACTGTTCTTATCAACTATAGCTAAATTTAACTTTAGTCTTCTTTATGCTGATTTAAGGAGAACATTTACATTTCTCAAGTGATTAAAAATAAATGCTCATTGAAGTTCCCATTTACTTGCTGCAAGCTTGCTAGCTCAAACTCATTTACCTCTAAAAAGCAACACCTTCCCAACTCCTCCCTCCTGTCTTTATCTGTGTTAATATTATCACATAGAAAACATTCAGTTCCTCTTCAACATGCCCAATTAATTTAAGATACCTACTTCTCCCTTTGCATACCATGCATGTAACAGGGTGGTCCCCAGGTTCCCTGCCCCAATCAAAGGACAGTGGAGATGCGAAGGGGTAAGAATCTGGAGAGAAAACTGAAGAGGAAGGATGCAGGATGAGGAGCTAGATGGAGACCTGAGGGATCGTCAAGGAGCAGAGAGACATGTGGAAAAGCTTTGTCTTGTTTCTTGGTTGAAGCAGATGTGGGTGAGAGACCTGTGAGGAATGTTTATCTTGATTTTGATTTTGCTCTTTTCCTCCCAGACTGCCTGGCCATTTCTGACCCTTTTCTATGGGTCCCACCAGAAGGTACTTCAGCCTTGTGGAGGGCTTTCAGGCCTTGCTTTGGGCCAATCCCTTTTAGGTGATGGGTAACTTTGGGTGTTGAATTTAGAATCTATGTTCTTTGTCTTTTCTGTATTGCACACTGATTGTATTACAGTTCCTTTTCACTAAAGGTCTTATATGTTTTGTTTTGATGTGGCAGAAACTATTTTGAGCAGACAGGTTTGGGGGTTCAGAGGTGGCGCTCTCCCTGCCCTGTAACATGCATATAATTCTGAATTCATCAAGAAAATTCCCTCTGACTTTATTTAGCTCCCAGCCACAGTGTATTTTCTATCTTGGGAACAACCAATGCACAAATACCACAGAGCTATACAGACAAGATAGCCACTGTATCTAGAATGAAACTCCACTGTGATAACATTTTCCCAATTTAACTTCTCTGTGTTCTGGGAACTAAAGCCGTGTGTGTGTGTGTGTGTGTGTGTGTGTGTGTGTGTGTGTGTGTGTAGTCTGGATTAATTATTTTATCTGTATGCAAGAACAGCTGGTGGGCTGATAAGATGGAGAAATATTAAATAGCCAGCGCCTGATTGGTAACCAGGATATAATATTGTAACTAATAAGTTATCTATGTCAAATGCGGGTGTTCTAGAGGAATCTTTCAGAAACTCCACTTTATTTCTCAATTCTTAATTCTTATCCACTACAAAATCATTTCAAATATTCTTGAACAGGTTAGAATTTTAAACATAAAAATGGGATTACTATGAAATATTCAAAGTACACTATTTGAAAATTGAACTGAGTGTTATGTCAAGCTACAGATATCTTGCCTATAACTATATAACTATCTGAAAATATTTTTCAGTTATGTGAAATTGAACTTTTAGTGTTGAGCTTAATATAGTGTAAGAGATACTTATTTTAATGATGTACACCTGAAACATATACTGCTATAATGAAATGTATTTATAATTTAAATCTCTAAAAAATTGAAAAATAACTGTTACTGTAAGCCAATATTTAAGGCAGAATATCCAAGACTTAAATAAAAACTTTCTTAAAATTAATTAATGTTAGTGATAATGATGCTTCCTTTCTCTCTCTCTAAAATAAGTATCTGGATTGCAAAGAAAGTTAGTAATCATATTAGCTAAATCCATGTACATTTGGATTGAATATCTCTTAAATCCAAGATGAAGTATTGGATAGCATCCAATACTTTACATTGCTCTAGAGAGGGACATCTAACAGTTAACCAGAGAGCTACTACACCCAGAGAGGCCTATGACTTGGATGAAACTAGAACACAGCTTGGGTATCGAAGACAACTTATGCCAGCACAGAGAAGAAGCAGAGGAGACTTACACTTCATTGTTTGGGAGGGGGGTGAAAAGTAACCCCAGCATGCTGCTGTCTCAGGCTGGTGACACTGACAGAGAAGCTATCAGCTCCAGTAGAGGCTTGGGGCTAGGGGAGAGTGAGACAGTGTGGAGGGACACAACTTTCAATGAGGGGGGTGTTCCACTCAGGCTGAAGCCCTAGTAAGAAGACAGTCTCCCGAACTGCATCCCTTTCCCACACCTGCAGATAGTGGTATTGGCCTCCTGGAACACACTGATCGCACAGAGACTGCAGAGTCTCATTTCCGGAACCCCAGGGAAGAGTGATATGTAGGGTATCACAAACATGAGTCAGATAACACTCCTTTCCCACTTACTTTCAGAGGGACTGGACCCCCTGAGTTCACTCCTCAGCCTTGTTATTTCTGTAGTCAGATAAAAACAGGCCTCAGTGATGTAGATGCCAGCAAAGAGAAATAAAAATTAATAATCCATAGCACCACTGTGAGAAAACACAGGTAGTTTAACTCTCTAAATTGCTGCTACATCTACTAAAAATAGGAACATTTAAAGCAACAAATGGGAACACAAAAATAAAAACTTGAAATCATGTTATATGATACCTCCATTTCTCTAATTTTTCTAAAAATCATTTCTGCAAGTCAAGGCATTCTGTGGTTTCATAAAAATGGCAGTATTTTCTTTTCTTTCCAGCACAGCCTTATCCTGGGGTACTTGCTCCGGTTACTAGCAGGTACTTAACATCTAGTTTATGTAGGATCCATTTGTTGTTCTGGTTTGAGCCCTGCAGCTGGGAAGGCATCCCATCCTCATTCTGGTAGTAGTTTTTCAAAGAGGAGAAAATGCCCTAATTCCCTTAGCCAATACAGACTCCCAATGTTCTTTATTGAGAACTACTGGCTTAAGCCAATAATGCTCACACCGCAACTCTCACCCTGCAACTCTCTCACAGTGAACCCTCGCTTCCCTGTATGCACCCTCTTATTCAGAGCAGTGCTTATCTCATTATCCCATGTGTTAGCATGTACCACTGAGTGTGTAGAGTAAGAGGTTATGAAGAGCAGCTGTTCCTCTATCTTGTAGGTTGTACGTACCCATTACTACTATCAACACATTTAACTTAAAGGCTTCCCTATTTCTTTTTGCTGGGTCTGTAGACCCGGTGATTTTGAACTGTGTTCATTCATTCATCCTTCAGGATCTTTTGATTTTGTTCTGATGCAATCTAGTTGTTGGTATAAGGAAGAGTTCAACCAGACATCTACCTTCTGCTGTCATCTTGCCAGGGAGCTCATAAAACTGTCACAATTGCACAGAAAACAAGGTAAATACATAAAAAGCCCTAAAGTCTCCACTAAAATACAGATATATATTAGAAATAATGAAGCCATAAAATGGCAGGCTACAAAATCAATATACAAAATTGAGTTGCATTCTTATATGCAAATAACAAACTAGAATAGAAAGAACTCAAAACAATACCATATGCAATTACATCAGAAAGAATTAAATATCTATGAATAAACTTAACAAGGGAGGTGAAAGAACTAAACAACAGAAACTATGAGACATTGTTAAATAAATAGAAGCTACCAAAATAATGCACATATATTCCTTGCTCATAAATTGGAATAATTAACATTATGAAATGATGATGTTATTCAAAGCAATGTACACATCCAATCCCTGTCAAATTTTCAATGGCTTTCTTCAAAGGCAGATAAAATGTTACTTGTCACTGAAATTTATATGGAACCCCAAAAGACAATGAATAGACAAAGGAATTCTAAAAGAAAAAAAGACAATGGTATCACAATTGCAGATTTCATATTACAAAGCAGCAGTAATTAAAGCAGTATGACACTGAACTTATAGACTTATAGATCATTGGCATAAAATTGAGAGACTACAATAACCACACACTTATATGAACAATTTATAACAAAAATAAGTCAGGTATATATATATATGGAGAAAAGAATGTGTCTTAAAAAATAATGCTGGCAAAGTAGATAACTGGATTAAAAGGCCGTGATACATATTCACAATGGACAATTACTCAGCAATCAAAAAAGATAAATTCATGCCTTTTGCAGCAACATGGATGGAGCTGGAAGGGATCAGGCTTAGTGAAATAAACCAGAAAAAAGAAAAATACTGGATGGTTTCACTCATAGCAGGGTCATAAAGAACTGGGGAGGGGATAATAATAACTATATACCAGGGACATTTTATTTGAGTGGAGTGAGGAATGGGATCAAAAATGGGGGGAAATGCACTGGACTATGGTGATGGCACATGGGTGATTTGGTGATGGGGAGCCCACAGGGGTTACAACTGAGATGGGAAAAGGCATAAAATGATGTAAAAATAAGCTATTATATTATTTAAAAAACTAAAAAATAGTGTAGGCAAAGTAGATGATTGGATTAAAAAGATGTGATACATATACACAATGAAATACTACTCAGCAATCAAAAAAATAAACTCATGACTTTTGTAACAACATGGATGGAGCTGGATGGGGTCATGCTTAGTGAAATAAGCCACAAGGAAAAATACCAGATGACTTCACTAATAGCAGGAGAAGCTAAATAATAATAACAACTACATACCAGAGACATTTTATGGGGGTGGAGTGGGGAATGAGATCAATAATGGGGGAGGGAGGTGCACTGGACTATGGTGATGGCACACGGGTGATTTGTTGACAGGCAGTCTACAGGGATTACAACTGAGATGAAAAAAGGCACAAAATGATGTAAAGTAAACTATTTTATTATAAAAAGAAATTAAAAAAAATTGTGCTAGCAAAACTAGTCTGCCACAGGCAAAAGAATGAAACTAAACCAACTCTCATACTATTAACAAAAATAACTCAAAATAGGTTAAATAACTGAAATACACAAAACAATAAAACACATACAGTAAAACAAAAAAAATATTGAAAAAACACACTTTATGATATTGGTTTCAGTGATGTTCACAAGTAAATCAATAGGAACTACATCAAATTCAAAAGCTTCCACAGCAAAGGAAACCATCATAAAAATGAACATTTCTCTGAATGGGTGGTTGCATATTATATATTCAACATGGGCTAATATCCAAGATCTACAAAAAAAAAAAAAAAGAAAGAAAAGAAAAGAAAAAAAAAAGGGTAGAAGCATGAAATGGCCACATCTCCAAAGATGACATACAAATAGCCAACTGATGTGGGAAAATGCTCATCCTCACTTGTCAGTAAACACAAGTCAAAACCAAAATGATATAACATCTCAACCTGTGAGAATAGCCCATGTAGAAATGACCAGAAACAACAAGTGTTGGCAAGGGTGCAGAATAATAGGAACCCCCATGTTAGTGGGAATGTAGACTGATTTAGTTCCTATGGATAACAATATAGAGGGTTTTTTTTTAAATAGTAATAATATAATTGTCATATGCACCAGCAATTCCATTCTTATGTATTTAACTAAAGAATACAAAAACACTTACTTTAAAGGTATATATTTTCCTATATTAACTGCAGAATTATTGACAATAGCCCATTTATGGCAAATAATGCCCAAGGATAGGTGAGTAGGCTAAGAAAATGTGGGCTACTATTCAGCTGTAAAATAAATCTTGTAATTTGTGACAACATGGATGAAAATGAAGATTATTATAAATAAAGTAAGTCATGGGAGGAAGTCAAATCCTGGATGATTTTATTTACATGTAGAATATAAAGGGAACTACAAAACTAATGCAAAACTAACTAGAAGGTATCGTAGAGTTGGGATTACTAGAGGGTATCTGTGGGGAGCACAGTGTGGAGGGGCCCAATGGGCTTTCGTAGAAGTTCACAGGTGCTATTGTAGTTATCAATGTGGTATTATAACATACATCTGAAGAGGCTAAACCTTTACCTCTAAACCATATGCAATGTTTTAAATCAGTGTTACCCATTTAAAACTACAATAAAAATTGTAGCATCTTTTCATGGGTGTCCTTTTTGTATACTGGGAAGTGCACTGAAAGTTTTCATCTGAACTTTGTTATATATTCAAATTAACTAAAGAAGGACTTTAACTACAAAGAAATTTTTGAAAACAGAAGATACTTTTGAATTAAATAACAGTTGTTGCAAAAATCCTCAAAGCTAAGGAGTGGTCTCTACTATTATCTTATTTTATCATCTATATTCTGAGATGACCACAGTTTCTTTTAGTATTTGTCTGTCCAATATACAGAACAGAATATCAAAAAGATTTTTGCCTTCAGAGTAGGGTTATTATCAATGATAGTGTCAGGAAATTTTCAAAATCGCTGAAATGACTTCTTGAGCTAGTCTCCTTAAATTTTTCTTTGAGCCCTACCTTTCATTTATGAATAGATCAGGGATCACCACCCAGAACCATAGCAAGCTGTGTGCTGTGATCAGTATTTTTGTACATAATTTATTATCAGAAGTAAATCATCAGTGTGTGAAATACATGCTACATGTTGCATTTAGCAGTTATTTTATTGTAATTATTGTATACTATTCCATGATTATATTTACAATTACTTTATCAACTCTGTTGCTGTTTTCAATTTAAGTTTTCTAAATATTTATTCCAAAGTTCATCAGTTGCACTGTGACATACTTTCTAAAGTAGACATGAAGGGCCTAAACCTAGAATACCCCACAGTTACAACATATGCTGTACAACATCCAGGCTGTAGCCCAAAGTGAATGTCCTATTCATTTTTGTAAATTTATTACATATTTCATATTGGGGGTGTTATACTTTGTTTCCTTTACCAAGATCACTTTGGTCCTGCTCTGGGTTTTCCAGTGAATGGTTTGCAAATCATATGGGTGAGTTACCAAGAATATTTGCAAAAGACTTCATTCCTGGACATTGTTCCAAACCTATTGACTCCTGATCTCTGGGGGTGGTGCCCAGGAATCTGCATGTTCAGTAGCCTCATAGTTAGAGAGTAAGTTTGAAAATAATCACTGTAGTCTCACATTTCCACACTGCTTTCTGCTGTTATACCCACTTCAGTGTGCAACTTCCCCAATTACTTGTTACCATCTCAAAATCCCAAATAGGCTGTTGTCTAGTATGTTTCTGATCTTTTGATAGATATGTCAACATAAATCTGAAATGGTTCTGCTAAAACTTCCTTTGGCTGATACTCTTTACACAATGTAAGTTTGTATTGAAAATTACAATATGGTCAACATCACAGACATCCTATTGTAATGTCTTCTCAGTCCTTCCCCAAGGGTAATAGTGCAAAAATCTTATCACCATATGTTAGTTTTAGAAAATTTATAGTATGTCCATCTTTTATTATTGTTTTCCTGCTCTGAATATTTTGTTTGTAAGATTGATCTCTGTTGTTGCACATAACAGTTAATTTATTCTAATTATTGTATAATATCCCATGCATAAATTTATAGTTACTTTATCCACCCATTGACAGACATAAAGCTTGCTTTCAGTTTAAGTTTGAATAGTATTTAATAGTGCTGTAAATATTCTATATGCTTATACTGCTTGCTATTGAGAGAAGTATGTTGAAGCTTTCTGTTATGATAGAAAATTTACCCTTTTATTTCTATTTTTTATTTCTATCTTTTGAACTCATTGTATTAGGTGTATAATATTAGAATTTTGCTAGTTTTCATAAGTATGTCTGTAATAGAGATAAATACACATCTCTAGTGAAACCACTGATAGACCTAAAAATAAATAAATAAATAAAAAGATGGACAGAATATATAAATATATAATGCAAGTTACCAAGAGTAAAATGGACTTATAAAAACAGTTTTTCAGGGCCCTCCCTGGTGGCGCAGCGGGTTAAAGCACTGCACTGAGAAGCTAAAGCCACTTCCGCATGAGTTCGATTCCCGCCTGCCCCGGAGGTGACCATATGGTGTGGCAGACCTCTCCTGACCCGCCCGCTGCTCCCCTCAGCAGTGTGCTTCGTAGATCTGCCTGTTCTGCTCCCCACTCTGTCTCTGGTGAAGCCTCTCACCGCCCCTGAGCCTCTGGCCTGTACCCCGGTTCTGTATGTACAAATAAATAAATCTTAAAAAAAAAAAAACAAAAAAAAACAGTTTTTCATGTTGTTTGTTTTTAAAATGTTCAATATCACTCATAATAAGGGAAATGCAAATCAAAACCACAATGAGATACCATCTCACACCAGTGAGAATGGCACATATTAAAAAAAAAAAAAACTAGCAACAACAAATTGTGGAGAAAAGGGTATTCTCCTACACTGCTGGTGGGAATGCAAACTGATCCAACCACTATGCAAAGCTGTTTGTAAATTTCTCAAGCTGCTAAAAATGGAGCTTCCATATGACCCAGCAATCCCAATCTTAGGTATCTACACAAAGGACATAACAACATTAATTCAAAAGGACACCTGCACCTCTATGTTTACTGCTGCTCAACTTACAATAGGGAAGATGTGGATTCAACCCAAATGCCCAAAAATATATGACTGGATCAATGAGATGTGGCACATATACACAATGGAATATTACTCAGCAATCAAAAAAGATAAATTCATGCCTGTTGCAGCAACATGGATGGAGCTGGAAGGGATCGTGCTTAGTGAAATAAGCCAGAAAGAAAAAGAAAAATACCAAATGGTTTCACTCATGGCAGGGTCAGAAGAAAAAGTAATTGTAATAAAGTAAGAACTAAAATTGACAAACAACTATATGCCAGAGACATTCTATTGGGGGGGGGTGAGACAAAAAGGATCAAAACAAGGGTGGGAAGAGCACACGGGACTATGGTGATGATACATGGTTGAACTGGTAGTGGGAAGTCCTCGGGGGTTACAACTGAGATGAAAAAGCATACACTGTACAAAAATGAAGAATGATGTAAAACAATTTATAAATTTACAAAAAAAAAAAACAGGACAAGGAAGGAGAGAATTAAGTTAAAACTGACAGGAAAAATTTCAAGCATATTCTGAGATGGTAAATATCAGTCCCTATATACCCTGCTACATTAAATCTGATTTGATTGAATAATCCAAGAGAAGAATGAAAATTTTTAGAGCCCTATTATTTTTAAGCAGTATATTTTAAATACAAGACACAAAACTATCAATTCTATTTTAGTTGGTACTTTAGCCAAATAAAAATTCTTCTGGCTTCTGTTTGTATAACATCATTTTCCATCATTTTAATACTTGTAAATCCACTGCTAGCCTATTGATGTTTATTTAATGATTACACAATTTTTTTCAACTGCTTTAAAAATAATTTTTGTTTTTGGTTTTTAGCATTTTATGAATGCTTACATGTGGCTTTATTTTTTTTAGATTTAAAGAACTGCTTACATCTGTTTTTTGGTGTCTTTTGTTAATATAAAAGGCTTAGCCATTATGTCTTCAAATATTTCTGTCATCTCATTCTCTTTCATTTCTCTTCTATGGCTCACATTATATTTGTATATTCATTACATTCATGGAACTCATATGTTCTTATCAGCTATATGTCCCAAAGTTTTATCCTGATATTTTCTCTCTTGGTACTAAAATCTTTTGGTGTATCTAATCAAGTTAGTTCTTTCTCAGTTCTTTTATTTTCATTTGTTTTAAAAACAGATGTTCCTAGTAAAATTCCATGTTTTCATTTATTCTCTCAAAGGTATAGCAATGTTCATGTCTTGTGAGATGACTGCAAAACTTACATAACAGCTTCCAAGAGGGCCCCCTGGAATGGAGGGCAGCTAACCTCTCTCTCTCCTGGGTGTGTATTCCACCCTGTGCCTGGAAGCACTGAGCTTCTCTTTACAACCCAGGCACCCCGTGCAATGGACAGAACTATTCATCTTGCTACTCAGGACAAGAGGTAGTAATGCTTTTTTTTTTTTTTTCTCAGCAATAGTCCTATAGTAATGCTAATACATATATCAGTCATTTATTTTTTCTTTCCATTTATCTATTGTTACATCACAAAAGAAGGAAAAAGAAGCAGAACGTCATTTCTTTTGCTCACAAATCTACAAGCTGGGGTGCACATGGAAGGGAAAGTTTCTCTCAGTTCAAGTTTGAAGCATGAGTGTGAAACAAAAGTGGAGGCTGGACCCCTCTGGACACCTACTCACTCACATATCTGGAAGTGATACTGCTGTGGATTAAAAACTCAGTCACTGCTATTTTAAAAACAACTTCACATGACTTCTCCATGTAGCTGTTGATTTTCTCACTGAATGTGTTTTGGATTTTTTTATTTCAAAAGATAGGAAATATAATCTTCCAATCCTATAAATATCTGCTGAAACCTTGCACCGCATCTTTTGTTTTTAATTAGTCCAGATTCAAAATAAGGGGGTACAGAACCCACACTCTTAATGTGTGGAATGTCAAAGATTTTTGAGTCCTGATTTGAAACCTCCACACTTACTGATTCACATTATCATATGTGTCTAAATATGCTAAACACTCTCTGGTGTTGGGGGTATAGCAATGAATAAAACAGATTAAGTTTCTTTCTCATCATAGAGACAGAAAATAAAACCAAAAACACATATTATAGTGTCAGGTAGTTAAGGATCTATAAAAAAGTCAACTGATACCAAAGAGAGAGAGTGATGATTAGGTTGCAATTTTTAGGCAGCAAAGGGGATTTTTCTCATTAAAATAATATGTAAATAGATACCTAAATGAAAACTTGGAAGAGAAGGGTAATGACAGAAAATGTGAACATAAAACAAAAATGTGAGGGGAGAGAGAATGAAGTTTTCATGTTTGAGCAGCATTTAGAAGACTTGTATTGCCAGGACAAATAAGCAAAGTTGTGTGAATAAGCAGAAATCTTAGGTATTGAGCATGCAGTGTTTGTTTTTATTTAGATAACAGTGGTCCACAACACTGCGTCTGATTTAGAAGTCTAGGACCACAACTTTCAGACGTATGTTACTACACAACATCTACCACCAAGGCACCCAAAGTCTTCCGAACAGTCCATTGTACCCATTCTCCACTTTGCTCTCTGGTAGCTTCAATTCTACATCCATTTCTAGGGCTTGTTACTGGTTTGCCTTTGTAGGTCCTTGATTTGTTTCTCTATACTCCACATGGAAGTGAATCCACCTAGCATTTTCTCCTTATGACTGTTTTTACTTGGCCTTATTCCTTCCAGTTCAATATACGGTGCCAAATGGTAAGAGTTCATCTTTTGCTAACCAATGTTATCTGACATTGTATATTTATACCACAACTCTCTAATCACTCATTTGCTCTAGGTTGTTTCCATAGTTTGACTATTGTAAACAGTGCTACAATGAACATAAGAGTACATATATCAGGCTCTCCCTGGTGGCGCAGCAGGTTAAAGCACAGCACTAAGAAGCTTAAGCCACTACCCCAAGAGCTCGATTCCCACCTGCCCTGAAGGAGATCCTCGTGGCAGACCGCCCCTGACCCGCCAGCTGCTCCCCTCAGCAGTGTACTTTGTCGATCTGCCTGTTCTGCTCCCTGCTCTGTCTCTGGTGAATCCTCTCACTCTCTGCATCTCTGGCCTGTACCCCAGTTCTGTATGATCAAAAAAAAAAAAGTACACATATCCCTTTGAAGCAGTGTTTTTCTATTGTTTGGGTAGATAACTAGTAGAACTGATAGGTTATATTTTTTATAATATAAATTATTGTATTTTAATATTTTGAAAAACATCCATACTGTTTTCCATAGGAGCTGGGCCAGTCTTGGGCTTATATGTCTTAAAGATTGAAGTGTCTTCTTATTTGTGTTTTAAAGGGTCATTCTGTCTGCTATCTTCAATGACTAGAAATTGACGAGAAAGGGAAGTTAGGTGAAAAATGATGAACATGGATTGGATGACAACAGAGTTGGTGAAAACAGGAAAAATTCCAAAATTGTTTTGAAGTCAAAATAGTACTATCCACTAGAATTACTATATATTATGACAGGGATAAAAGATTCTTGTTTACTGTTTTGATCTCTTGTCGTAATGTTACTGAGATGGAACAGAGTTAAGGGGAAACAAGTAAAACTGAGTTATAACTTAAAAATCCTTATATATATATAAAGTTTGAGCTTTCTGTAGCTATCCAAATATCAAGAATATAATTGAGTACATAAGCAAAGAATTTAGGGGAGAGACCCAAATTAGGATTATATATTGGAAACCTCAGCAGAAAATGTTACTATAATCTTTGGTCTGGAATGTGGACAGGAAAAAATTAGAAATTATAAACATGAACATTTTAAATTCATTTCCTAAAAGGCAATTATTTCCAGTCTTTATTTTTTTGAGACTAAGCCACAGAAGAATTAAGTTATTCATACTATAAAGTATCAAAATGATTATTATTTTCAGAAAGATAGCAAAAATGAGGCAAAAGATATTAACATCCTTAGACTATAGGTCATCAATGACTAGAGACCATTAAAGAAAAGCCTCATTATTCTTATCATGCTATCCACTTTTTTACTGAAAACAAGAAACTTCCCAAAATCTTACTTTCCAGAAGACTCAATCTTCCATTATATTGGATGCAAATGTATTACATACTGCAATTAATTTATTGTATAGAATACATGATAAAATATTAATATTTTGCATGAAATGTAAATAATATCAGGGCCATATGCTGGTTGAGCCAAACTCAATGTAGAGATAGAAATATAGAGACTTTTAAGGCTTAGAAAACTAATATTCTGAGACTCTTTTTATTTCAGTCTTGCTCCAAATAAAATACAACATTTGCTTATTCCAACTCAAATGCAGTGAGAGGCATGGTATTTCCAATGAGAAAGAAGAGAAGTAGACCAGAGACTGAAAACAGTAGGCATCCAATTATTAGCTCTGAGTAATAAGAAATAAAACTTTAAAGGCAATTGAGAATCAGAAACCACTGAGAAATAAAAAATAGAATGAGACTTTGATGTCTTGGAAACCAAGTAAAGAAATTTCTCTAACAAGGAGGGTGTGATTATTTCTATTCAGTGCTGCAGATGGTTCAAATAAGGTGAGATACAAAAGCTGGCTATTGGTCTTCGCAAGAGTGACAACACTATTAACTACAATTTTAGTAGTCTTTGAAGATAATTGTGACTGGAATAGGTAGAATGAGTGAATTCATGCAAAGAGGCATAGACCTTGAATACAGATAATTGTTTCTAAAAGATCTGTTATAAAAAGAGAGTAGCAGGAGGGAGATATGGAGTCTAGAAAAGTTTTATGATTATTGCAACATATTACTACATTGTTCAAAAATATCCAGAAGAGAAGCTAATGATGCCAAGACTGAAAGGTAATTGTAGATGTCACACTGAAAGTAGGTAAGGGAATAGGATTCAGAATGTAAGTGAAAGCATTGCCTTATGTGGGAGCAAGGACAATTCACTTTTGTGTTAGTAAAGAAAAAAGAATATGTGATTAGTTATATAGGTCGGTGGGTTTGGTGGTATGTGGTTTTCTTTAATTACTTTGATTTTGTCAATAAAATAAGAAAACCAACCATAATCTAAGGGTAAGAAAAGATTCAAGTTGATAGGAAAATTGAGGAGGTAGAGGAATAATCACCTAGAGAATAGACATAAACAGAAGGATGCATTAACCAGGCACACAGTAAGGATGAAAAACAATGTCCACAGAAGTTGGATACTTTTCAATGAGCAATAGAAAGCTGACTTCTACTAGGTGGAAAGATCTGAGAACCTAGTAAGTAACGGGAAGACATGGTCATCTTAGGGTAACTCCAGGTGGTAATGATAACCTGAGAGGCTTGAGTTTTACGCAGACATAAGGCTTCATGCTATTAGTTCTGTGGCTTAGAAATTTATCCAAATGTTTGAAAAGCACTTTTATATCAGAAGAAGTTGAAATTATTATAAAATGTTGTAAGTCAAGTCTCCATAGGAAAAGTAAACCAAGATCCTATTTCAAAGGGTCTATGCCAGATAGTATAAAAATGTAAATTCAAAAAAAAAATGCTGTAAGAAAATAATATAGGAAAAAACTTTGTGATCTTTGACATAGAAAGTATTTTTAGTCAAGTGACCAAAAGCATAGCACAAAAGATCTATTTACTATTAAAGATAAGAATTTGGTATGACAATGACATCACATATGCATTAGAAGACAAGAGGAAACTAAATAAAGTCAATATCTACCACCCGCAAAATAAAAGTGATACACATAAAAATGTTTTAAAAACATATGAAGGAAATGGATGTGTAGTTCACAAAGGAAAAATGACTAATAAACATCCAAGAAAACTTCTACTTAGTATCAGTAAGTTAAAATTATATTTTTATATATTACACCCACCTAATTGGGAAAAATTAAAAAAAAATTCCTAAAGCCAGAAAGAAAAATATCGATAGATTCACTTATAGGAGGATTATAGGGGAACCAAATAAGGGATCAGAAAAAACTTAGTCAATTAAAAAAAATTATATATATATATGGGCCCTCCCTGGTGGTGCAGTGGGTTAAAGCACAGCATTAAGAAGCTAAAACCAGCTTGAGTTCAGCATAAGTTCAAGCCTGCCCCGGAAGTGATCCACATGGCAGACAGACCTCTCCTGACCTGCCTGCTGCTCCCCTCAGCAGTGTACTTCCACCAGTGGGCCTGTTCTGCTCCCCACTCTGTCTCTTGTGAATCCTCTCACTGCCCCTGCACCTCTGGTCTATACCCCAGTTCTGTATGCATAAATAAATAAATAAATCTTTTTTTAAAAAAATTAACAGGAAATTATAAATCAGAGACATTCTGCAGGGGAGGGAAAAGCACAAGGAACTATGGCAGTGGTGCATGGGAAAATTAGTGGTGAGAATCCTATGGGGCCACACTGAGAAGAGAAAGTATATATTGCACTAAAAGAATAATGATGTAAAGTATATATAAAATAAAATAAATCCAAAAACTATGCATTAGTGATTATGGAAAAAGCACAATTTGTATGTGCTGTGTTTGTGGGAATATATTTGGTGTAAACATTACTGACAATAAATTATCAGCAGTATCTAGCAAAATTGAAAATGTGTGTACCTATCACCTAGATTTCCACTTTTAGGTGCATCCCCTGGAGGATATTATATCCATATGCATAATGAGAAATATGCAAGAATATTTAGTGCAGCATCACTCATAATAATGAAACCATTGCAACAGCCTGAGATAGGTTGCATAGTAGACTAGATATGTAATATAGGGTAGATTCAGATACAGAAGATGATGAAGAAGTTTGAAGAAAGTGAAATATACATACTCCATTAATAATAAGCACAGATCTGGAAAAAATCATCAACAATTATCTATCTACATGTTCCCTTTTCTTAACAAGTTGAGTGGTTCTTGGATTTCCCCTTCATTTCTTTTTGTGGAATCTTATTTATCTTTCTTCTTCCACTTCGTTCCTTTGTAGATGGAAAATTTGAATAGATATTTCAACAATATTCAGTGACCAAAAGACATGAAAATATGCTTATCATCATTATTAAACAAATACACAGATTAAAGTCGTAATGACATATAACTCATGCCTATGAGAATGACCACTATCTAAAACACAGAAACAAGTATTGGGTAAGGTACGGGAAAAAAAAAAAAACAAACTTCTGTTGAACCTACTACTACTGAAACTGCAGAAGTAGTATTGAGATTTCTGGAAATATTAAAAATTGATCTGACATAGGATCTAGCTATTCTATTCTGAAATATCTATCCTGAAGAATACAAGAACATTAATTTGATGCCCAAAAGTAGATGACTGGATTAAAAAAGATGTGGTACATATACACAATGGAATATTACTCAACAATCAAAAAAATAAAAGCATGCCTTTTACAGCAACAGGGATAGAGCTGCAAAGGATTATGCTTAGTGAAATAAGCCAGAAATAAAATAAAAAATACCAAATGGTTTCACTCATAGCAGGAGTATAAAGGACCAGGAGAGAAAAAATAATAATAATGAGCAACTATATACCAGAGACATTTTATGGGGATGGAGAGGGGAATGGGATAAAAAAATGGGGAAGGGGAAAGTGCTCTGGACCATGGTGGTGGCACACAGGTGATTTGGTGATGGGAAACCTATGAGAATTACAACTGAGATGGAAAAAGGCACAAAATAAACTATTATTAAAAAATAATAAATGAAAAAAATGCATTAATTTAAGGGATTTATTTCCAGCAGTATTTATTGCATCATTATTTACAACATCCAAGTTATAGAAACAACCTAGCTAAAGAAGATGTGGTATATCTACAATGGAACACTAATCATTTGTGAAAAAAGATGAAATCTTACTATTTGCAAAAACATGAATGGAGCTAGAAGGGATTATACTGAGTGGAATAAGCCAAAAGGATAGAGAAAAATCCAGATAATTTGACTTATATGTGGAATATAAAGAGACAAAACAAAGGAATAAACAAAAATGAAACAAAAAACCTTAGAAACTGACTGTATAACTGTAGTTACCAAAAAGGCCAGCTGGATGATGGGAACAAATAGATAAGGGGTCTGATGAACTATGGTGGAGAATTATTGGTGTGGGGTGGTAGGTATAGTGTAATATAACCTAAAGATTTGTAAACCTATATTCCTAATCACATGCAATGTTCCAATGTCACTGCAATAAAAAAGATACAAAAATAATTCCATTCCTGTTTGTTCTAAGGTTCAGGGAAATACTTATATCAGAATATTATTGAAAAGGGTTACTTGAAAAAGGCCAACCTGATTGAATATCTCCAAATGCTGAGAAACAATGAAAAAGGATTACAAATGCAATAAATAAAACAGTCCATCTTCTGCCTTGATATGTCAAGGATTGATGAATAAAAGCATTCACTAAGACTCACAGGTGCATGGTTTGATTTTTATCTCCCAAAGCAGAGAAGAAAATCCAAAATATGTCTGCGCTCCCACTGTTTCCAGTTGGATAAAAACCCAACTTCAACCTACATATTCCAACTTTCCTGATCTTAAAGTGAGTATAGATCATGTTAATCCCAGCATCATCCATCAAATAACCAAGTAATTACCATAGCATATTTCCTAATCCATGGAAACAAAGAGAAAGAAGAGGGATTAGAGGGAGGGAGGTTGGGAAAGAAGGAGAATGAAGAGGAAAAAGAAATAGCCATGCTTCAAATTGCTGCCAACTGTGAAATATTGACTGACTTGCTTCAGAATCAAAGTGCTAAGGAAGTTTTGTCATGGAAAGCAGACATGTCAAAGTGCAAGAACTATTTCATGTATAATTTGTAAGTACAGAAGGAATTGGTTCATATATATTTGTTTCCTGTACAACTTGCTTGTCTGTAAATATGGAAGGAGTTTGTGGTCTCTTGATCCTAATTCAGAATAATATTGCTCAGGGAATAGGATGAGTTACTAAAAATGTACAGGTTCCTTCTACTAAATGCTTTTTAAAGATAGCAGAAAAGGGAGGGAAAGCACAAATTTCAGGTAGTACAATATGCATCTGTCTTGTTTATTTATGCTTCAGAAAACATTTATGAGGATTGTGAGACCACTATATAAAGATTTTTTCAAAAGGGAAGTGCCACACCAGGTGACACATGTGTGTCTTCTCTTTCTCTACCCCATAAGAACAGTGATGTACTCCCCAATACTATGAAACTAGAATGTTCCAGATTTCCAGTCTATATAAAATGAATCCCAATGCAAAGGGTACTGAATTTCTTTGTTTCCAAAAGACTGACCCAAGAAAAGGTAAAATATTCTGAGATCAAATTTTCAAATTTACCATTACAGAGTCACAATCACTTTCTCATTTTAATTTCATTTACAATGACAAGAAAATTACCCAAGCCAACTTTCCATATACAGTGTCTAATTAGTCATTAGACTAATGAGAAGTCAGAGTTGTGACCTCTTTCTTATGGTAACTTGACAGCAGTGTATGCATATGTTTGTGTGCATATATACACAAGTGTATATAGACACATGTGCACATTTTTGTACATGCACCTGTATGCAAGTGTATGTTGTACATACATATTTGTAAATGCAAAAATGTAGCTGTGATGTACATATGTGCATGTTTGTGTATATGTTTTCAAGGAGAGAAAGTTGAAAATGTGGGAGTGCATCTTTGCAACAGTCGTCTGTTGTTCTTTTTGGACATGGTGTGCTACAGGCTGTTGTTGGTAGACAGACTTCTTACTGTTTTTCCCATTGCTGCAAAGGCCTGCTGTGCAGGGCATCTTTTTGCAAGGACCACACTGTGTTCACTGAAGTGTTCTTAGATTAGGAAAAATAACCCATGTGCCAGCAGATGTAAAGGAGCCATGCCTAATGCTAAATGCCCCAGAAATTACAGCTAACATCTATACAGTGCTTTGCAGTGTATAGAATTGCCTCCACATATAATTCATTTACTTCATTAATTGACTGTGCCTATGATATAAAAATAACTGTACAATTTCTTATGGGATAAAAAACTAAAAAACAAAAAGTATGTCATCCCCACAGCTAGAAGCATAGAGAGAAAACAAACCTCAGGTCAAATGACATTCAACTCAGGGTGTTTTGCATTGTGTCCGAGGAGCTCCGCACTGAAGAGATTCAGTACCAACAACCAGCATTTCTCAAGTAGACCCAGTGCTGTTTGTGTCTACTATGGATGTAGTCTTCCTCACTGCACCACTGAAAACTAAGAAATTCTCTTAGTCTTTGGAAACCCTATGATTTCCCAAAAATGCAGAAGGGGGGACCTGGGCTTTCAAAGGAGGAAGAGTTTGACACAGGTTGCTGGACACAACTGAGTCTGACTTTAGGACTTCATAGAAGGCAGCCATAGATAACTAGGAAAGATTATGCATTATGGCGGCAAACAAGTTCACCTTGTCTTCCTGAATCACCAAGTGATTCAGAGCAACAAAGTTTCGTTTTTCATTCACGCTACATCTTCATCACAGGTTGGTAAAGGCATTGTTCCAGGTAATTACTGTAATCCTCCAGGTTCATGGGCATTCATGACCCAAAACATTGTACCTCTTGTGGAAGAAAATTAAAATTAAGTTTAAACCATGAGGTGCTCTTAAAACTTCTTCACAGAAATGACATACGGCACTTCCAATTAAAGTTTCATTACTCAGAGTAAAGCATAAGGCCACAGCCCCCATAAGTGAAAGGGGGTTGGTATAAAGCTCCGCAAGGAAGGAGCAGAGAATGTGAAAAACATTTGCCATACAAGTGTACTCTTCCTACAGTTTTCCTCTTCTTATTTATCGTTGCATATGCTTACACAGTTTATATTTTATAGAGTTAGCATTGGTTTATAACAGTGTATAAGTTTCAAGTGTACAGATTCAGTGTATACTTTGACTTCTATGAGTACTAGGGTGTAGTTTTATTTGTGCATGTATATATATTTTTTAATTGTAGTACCATTGGTTCATATTGTAAATATTTTGGAAGTATAAGAACTCTCCCTTCAGGTATAGTCTCCATAGCGTGCCCACTAATGAGGTACCCACAGTCCACTGTGCTCTCTTCTTACCCTGTTATTATCAGCCTCCCTCTCTCTCCAGTGTATTTTTAATGCCTTTAAGAATAGATGAGAAAGCAATAGCTAAAGGGAACATAACCATCTGCCCGACTAGAACTCTTTGGACAGAGTCATCAACCACACAACAGCCTCATTTGTTTGGTGCCATTCAAAGAAGAAGACATCTCCTGAGTCCTTTACGATGGTGAGATTAGGAGGCCTCATAAAAATTGTTCTTTGAGGGCTCAAACTAAAGCTTCATGCATCTTCCTTGTAAGCCATGCAGACTTGCAGACAGGTAGAACTTCACTTGTTTTGTATTTATTTCCCACATTAGTAAGGGCAGATTTGACCCCCTATTTCTAGACTAGGGATTTTATGCAACTAATTCAAGACCAGAGGACAGTAAATATTAGAGCTAACATCTGAACCTCAGTCAGAATCAATAGCTGTGCTTTCTAAATCATACTACAGTTTAATAAAAAGGGAAAATAGAATCTTTTTTTTTCTTTATAGGCAGTGGTGTCAGCAAGAAGAATCTGAAGCTTTATTTAATGCAAATTTTTAATTTACCTATAGACTAAAAAGTGTATATTGTCTCATACGTAATCTTGATTTAGTCACCTAATTTTAGCAGAAATAAAACACATTTTTATCACAGACAATGCAATCCTAGAGAGGGGGGTTAATTGGAAGTGTGATGTTTGAGGGTACAATCCCTGAAATTAAAGGAAAAAATAAATGGTAGATTATGATACACATAAGGCTAATCTTTCAGAGCAATGAAGAGGTGTCTAGAAGTTATCTGTGTTCTATGCCCCGCTCTGTCAAGGACAATATTCATTTTCTTCTAATCTTTTAAGCAAAGATATACTTCATTGCATGGTCTTTCTAGCATCAGCCATTTCCAAGGTGCCAAATACAGTAAATAGATCAATGACTTGATGTGGTTAATCCATCCCTATGCAAAAGAAATAAGCCACATTGTCTCCTTGGCCTTCAGCCATCAATACTAGACATCCCTCAAGGCCTCCAAGCAGTGTGCCCACGCACATCTGATCAATAGAGAATTAAACAAGGATGAGTGTACCAGTTAGGTAAACAATTAAGCCATGAGTCATCTGTATCCCCTCAAAAATTAAACAAGGTTTAGAACATGTGAAGTGGAAGTTTAATCAGTTTAAGCAAATCTTGACACACTCACAAGTGGCCAACTGGTAAGTTGGATTCTTTGATCATTGCTGGACCTTAAGAAGGCACACATGCATTATCTAGACTGATTACATGAAATAGCAACAGCAATAGTTGAGTAAAACAGTACCAAGTAAAAACAATATTTTCTAAATTCTATGAATGTTTTAACTTGCTGACTCCTGACAATAAACTTAAGATACAGAAATGGAAACATCATCAAAATGGGGGCAGAGGAGGCTCTTGAAATTCCCTCTTCACGCAGCAGCACAGAATATATAGCTACCTATGGATTAATTCCCTCTAAGTGAATCCACAAACTAATTAGGGATTCCTACATATTAGGTAACTGAGAAAATACCACACTGAAACAGAGGAAAGGGCGAGACATGCCCTCATGCACAAACCCCACACCCGTAGTACCTTACAAACAGGGAAAACTCCCCATTTCCAGTTTCTACTAGAGAGGGAATGGATTTGGACTTTACATTGGCACAACAGCTTTTAAAGCTGTCACCCAAAGTGCAGTCCTCAAATCCCCAAGTCTAAGAGCCAGTGGGGTGTTAATTCACAAGTCTCCTGTGACTATAACAAAGCAACCAACTCCCTTTAAAAATGTGCTTGAACTCAGTGCAGAGGGAGCAGGTAAAAAACCCATTTTCCAATGTCTCCCTGGAAATGGAGTGTGTGCTTTGCTAATTGGACATTCTGACTTTTAATCACCCTGTATTTGAAAACTACCTAAGATCTTCCTGGAAACTCCACAGAACTGGGTAGGCATATCCATTGTCTCCCCCTGACTCACTAATGATAAAGCCAAGTCTATCTTCACCCTGGAAGGAAGTTGTTCAAAATCTAGTACTTCAGCTTTTACAGCTTTGCCCAAGGAGTTGATTCCAGGTCACCTAGATCTGGGAACAAGAAGGTTTGGTGTTCTTGATTTCCCCAGAACCACATAAAGCAAAGGGGTGGCAGTTTTTGACTATTCCCTGTGACTTAGTATAGTGAGTGAACAAAAGCACCCAGTTGCTGATTTTTCCCTGGCAGGGCTAACTGCATAACCAATGACCTGATACTGCTTCCTGAAAGTTGGCTTCCAAATAGCCTGTATCTGGAAGCAGAAGTTGTTGGCAAGTGGCAGATCTTTGAGAGACTGAACAGGCATAAGGGTATATCCCAAAGTCTACACAATCAAGACCACATATGACCAATCCACAACTACCATGTCAGTCAAAAAACCTGAAAGCTTTTCTTCTAAGAATGAAAACAATTAAAAAAATAATATATATATATTTAAATCATAAAAGAATTAAAATTAGTTTTTGATATATGTATTCTAACATGGAATAAACAATTCAGTAAAGTCACAAGATGTAAAATCAATATACAAAATCTGATGCATTTCTATAAACTGTATATTTAATTAGAAATTTTTAAAAATTCCATATAATGTCAAAACAATAAAATAGGAATTAACTTGATCAAGTAGGTAAAAGAAAACCTTTATTCTGAAAAGTACCAAATACTAATAAATTTTATTATTTAACAAGATATAATTAAATGGAAAGATATTTCATGTTCATGACTTGCTAAAATGGCCACAATAAATATCTAACAGGTTCAAAAGCCCTATAAAAACCCAAAGGCATTTTTTCAAAGAAATAGGAAAAAGCCCTGAAATCTGTATGGGGCCACATGTAACCTTAAGCAGTCGCATCAGTTTTAAGATAGAACAAAACTGAAGATATCACAGTCCTGGTATCAACTTGTATTTACAGAGCTATAATAAAGCAATATGATATCAGTATAAAAATATGTAGGTCAATGGAACCAAATAGCTCAGACTTAAACTTTTATTTGCTTAATAGTTTGGGCAAAAGTGCCAAGAATACCCAAAGGAGACAGAATAGATCCTTCAATATGATTATGCATCTGGAAAGCCACATGCAAAATAATGAAACTGAACCATTGTTTTAGCACTATACACAACAAGTAACTCAAAATGAGTTGAATAAGACCTTAAGCTATAAATCTGAGATTAAAAATACATAGGTTAAGCTCCATGAAATTTGCCATCAACATTTTTTTGATTCAACACCAAAAGCAAAGCCTCTATAGCAACAATACACAAGTGGGACTACATCAAACTTAATCTTCTGCACAGCAAAGAAAATCATAAACAAAATGAAATGGCAATTTATAGTATGGTAGAAAAGATCTGCAAACCAAAATTGCAAGAGGTTAATACCCAAAATATATGAGGAACTCAGAGCTCAGTAGCAAAAACAAATCAATTAAAAACGGGCAAAGTACCTAATATTTTATAAAAGAAGATATATAAATGGCCAACCGTACATAAAATAATGCTTAGCATCAATAATTATTGGGGAAATGCAAATGAGCTATCACCTAACACTGTTAGAATAATTATTATCAAAATGAAAGAGATAACAAATGCTGGGGAAGATGTGGAAAAATGGAATCACTTGCCCATTTTTAGTATAGCCACTATGGAAACCATGGAGTTTTTTTCATGAAATTAAAAGTAAATCCACCAAATTATCCATCAGTCTCACATCTAGACTTACATTCAAAGTCTCACACACACACACACACACATTCCCAAGTTCATTGAGGAGTTATATCCAATGATATGGGAAGCAGAAGTATCCATCAATTGTGAGTAAGGAAAATGTGTTATGATGTGTGTGTGTGTGTGTATAATGAAATACAATTCCGTTGTAAATTGAAATTCTGCCACTTATGGCAACGTGAATGAAATTGGTATTATACTAAGTAAAATTATCCAACAAAGAAGTAGTCTATGATCTAGTTTATGTGCACTATAAAATAGCAAACTCATGCATGCAGAATGGTGATTGTCATGGCTTGGGAATAGGAGGAAATGGAGGGAAGTTGGTAAATAGGTTTAAACATCCTTTTGTAAAATTAGGACTAATGTATAATTGGGTGACTATCACTGATAATTGAAATTTACTAAGAAGTAGAACTTGATTGTTCTCATTAAAAAATAAAAAAAGACATGTTAAAAAGTTAGTGAATGTCTTAATTGACTTTGATTCTGGGAATCTTTTAAGTCTGTACATGTACACATTGTATACTTTATTATTTTGTCAATCATACTTCAATAAACCTGCAAAAGAGAAGAGACACAGAGATGTTTTTAAAAATTGCCTAATCACAGAGATGGTAAACAATTGAACTGGAGCTTCAATCTAAAGACAAATACTAATTTCTCAAAGGAGGTAGGTGGAAGGTCACTTCTTAGGAGCAGGGATGGAGTGCAAGTCAGTGGTTCTGAATCAGTTGGCTACAGAATTTGGGTGGAAGTGGGAGTTGAGGAACACTACTTCTTACAAGAATTTTCCAGTGGTTCATGTCAATCATGATTTTAGACCAATTAAATAATCTCAGACTAAGCAGCTGTACCGAAAAGTATAAACAGACATGGTTGTGATGACTAAAATGCAAATTAATTACAATGAAGCCATAGTCTAACCCACAAACCTCTTGAGAGGAAATGAACACTGTTTATTCAGCATTATAGCTCTCCTACAATATCGACTGAGACAATGCATTAAATACGAATCTTTGATTTGTATATAATCTTAAAAAATAGGATACTGAAAAATCTTACTTTTCCAAGGAATCAATTTTGACCAGTATTTTTAAGAACAATTTCTCCTAATCATAAATTTGGAAACAACCAGTCAAGTGTTTTGACTTCAAAATTTTTCAAACTACAGGTAGCTGTCCCAAATACTGCTGAGTGCATCTACGCTAGGACGTGGGCCTAGAACTGCATGGGAACTGTATGTAGAACTGCTTTCATATCCTTGCAAGACAGAGATTATCTGTTCTCTTGGTATAAAAACTATGGCACTCAAGTAAAATGTTAGATGCCTACTGGGCATTAGGAAAGGTTAAGTGTTAACTGACTGCTGATCTTGGCTTTCCTACCCATGTGCAACCAGGACATCTGCCTCTGTGTTAATGCTTCCTTGCGTGAAAATCGGACTTGATAATACAGATCTGGGTTAGAAATTTAATTGATATTTGTGAAGCAAAGATTTAGATAATGTGCCATGAGTGGTGGTGTGTGCATTTTCAGCATGAACTATGACTTTCTAGATATATTTAACTCAGTCACTCAGGTCCTGATCTCAATTTGGAACAGGTCCTAAGGTAAAGTCCTCAACCTAACAGTAACAAAGATTTCTCCCCAACTCATGCACCTATTTCTTCAAAAGTTTAGTTGTCTCAGGTGAGAATTATATCACTATGAACTTGATACTCTCCTTGCAAGTAAGCAAAGTACTTAAGAAAGAAACCCCTTACAACAGTATCATTAAGAAGAAAATGGGCCCTCCAGGGTGGCACAGTGATTAAAGCACAGCACTAAGAAGCTAAAGCCACTTCAGCATGAGCTTGATCCTCTGTCTCGGAGGTGACCCACATGGTGCGGCAGAACTCTACTGACCTGCCTGCTGCTCCCCTTAGCAGTGTACTTCGTCAGTCAGCCTGTTCTGCTCCCCACTCTGTCTCTGGTGAATCTTCTTACCATCCCTGTACCTCTGGCCTGTACCCCATTTCTGTGTGCAGAAACAAATCTTAAAAAAAAAGAAAATGAAATGTTTCGAGAATTGTCTCTCAAATTTTATTGACTTGTTAATAATTCACATAATTACTTAATTTGGGGAGTATAAGCTCCTGCTTCCTTATGCAGTGTCTTCTTTAATATGTACTTGAGCACCTTTAGCTCAGCTTCCAGATGTTCTGACACTCAGCACAGAAGCAAACAGACATACTGAGCATTGTGAATACCACTGAACTGGGGCTTCCTTAAGAAATGAATTTGAACACGAAACCTTACTTTAGGTTTGTTCAGTGTTCAGAACAGGCAAAGTTAAATAGACATAAATCACTTTATTACCTAGTTTATTTTAAAAAGCACTACAGGGCCCTTCCTGGTGGCGCAATGGGTTAAGGCACAGATGGTGAAGCAATCAGCAGCCTATATATGTGACGAATGGGGAAACCATGCACTTTCTGTGTGCTTATAAAGTATTGGAGAGGCTGAAGAACATTACTCAGAAGACAGTCTCTTGTGTATCAAGAACTTTCACTTTCAGATCATAACTATCTCCATCTTGTCAAACAGGGACTGCTTGTCTGACAGTGCTCTCACCCATTCCTGCTTATCCCAGTCACCTGCCAAATAGAACACATTACAGGGGTCTCCATGGTGGCACAGGGGTTGAAGACATAGCATTATCAAGCTATACACAGCCACTGCAGCTGAGTTCAATCCCCGGCCAGGGAGCTGACCCATATGGCACAGCAGACCTCTCCTGTCTCACCAGTGGCTCCCCTCAGAAGCCAATCTGCCTGGTGAATCACCACCCTGGCACCTCTGGCCTGTACCACAGTTCTGTATGCATAAATAAATATTTAAAATAAAAAAGCACTATAGAATCAAATCAAAGTGGATAGAAGATTTGAATGTAAGACTGGAAACCATAAAAAATATAGAAGAAAAACTGGCAAAACATTCCATGGCATAGAGTTTAGAAACATCTTTGAATACTCATATCTGGAAGCAAGGATAGCAAAGGAGAATATAAAAAGGTGAGACTACATACATCTAACATAAAAAGTTTCTGCACAGCAACAGAGACAGCAAACAAAATGAAGAGGCACTCTACAGAATGGGTGAAAATATCTGCACACCATACATATGATAAGGGACTGATATTAAAGATCTACAAAGAGCTTACATGACTCAACAAAAACAAAGCAAACAACCCAATTAATAAATGGGAAGAAGAGATAAAGACAGGAAAGGCAAATGGCCAAAAGGTATATTAAAAAAAAAAAGTTCAATATCACTTAATATCAGGGAATTGCAAATCAAAACCACAATGAGAAACCACTTTACACCAGTGAGAATGGCCATATTAAATGAAGAAAAAAACTAGACACCACAGATGCTGGTGAGGATGTAGTGAAAAACAGAACCCTCTTATTCTACTGGTGGGAATGCAAACTGGTCCAACCATTATGAAAATTTTGAAGGTCAAATGGGCATACCGTATGACCCAGATATTTCATTCCTAGTAATCTATCCAAAGGACACAAAAACACTAATTATAAAGGGAAACTACATGCCTATGTTTATTGTAACACTATTTACAATTGCTAAGAAATGGAAAGAACCCCAAAACAGACAAATGAATCAAAAAGTAGTGGTACATGTACACAATGGACTATGACTCAGTGATCAGAAAAGAAAAACTGATGTCATTTGCATCAACCCTGGTGAAGCTGAACATAGATAAAAATTATGCTAGACAAAATGTCAGAAGGAAAAAGACAAACATCAGATGGTTTCACTTATATGTGGAATATAGAGAAACAAAACAAAGGCTCTGAAAAAAATGACAATATCTGAAAGCTGACCACAGATCTAAGTCTATAGCAAAGGGGGGTGAGTGAAAGGGGTCAAGAGAGAGAAGGGAAGAGGACAAAGGGCTGTAGTGATGGATCACAGATGCCATCATGGTAGAAAAACTACGGACACTATACCTGAGGGGAGAAATTAAATACTATCCAAAAAATTAACAATGATATATGAAACATAAGATACTTAAAGCTATACTATACATAGGAAAAGTTGAGAAATGTAAAATATACTTAGCATTAATAATATTTAGCATTGGGGGTGTTGAAAAATCTACCTATACTAAGTCTTTGGGCACATTTTTTCCCTCTTTCATGTTTACATTTAATCAAAAGGAATCTAGTCACTAAGTTTTTGTTCAGCTGGAGTTACTTTACTTTTTTTCTAACAGTGCTTAATTTTCAATTTTTACCTGAAGAGAATGTCATTGTGGTAATGTTACCAGTAATAATCATGTAAGAAATCCACCTACTTTGTATTAGTTATTTTGGATTCTAAAAATGTCAAAGGAATGTAAAAGGAATTTTAACTCATCTCAAAGCCTCTAAATGTGGCAGTGATACCCTTACATCTTTCTAAGGCACTTCCTTCTTCTAAGATACCTTATGATCCCAAATGGGTTCTCTCAGATAAGTAAAGCATGTCAAAATTGCTAAGTACATGGTTAGGTATGTACCTAAATCAATGGGGGTAATAAGAAATTGTTAACCACAACTTAATAAATGAGTTTGTAGTTCAGAACCTTCAAAATACTATTATCCTTAGGGCAAAAACAATGTATCTGAGAAGAGAAGGGAAAGAAGCTTCCATTAGGGAGACTTGAACTGACACACAGAACGATCTTTGTTACAGGACTGCAGCAACTTGAAGACATGAGGATTAAAAATGGTGGTTTAGAGGGCTTCCTTGTTTCCCACAATGAAAGGAAGCCAGTTGGAATGCCAATGTTCTTCCCAAAAGTTTACTTTTTTTAATTTTCAGTTCAGCCTTAAATTATTTTCCACCTAAAGGGTGTTGAATGAATCATCATCATCAGAATTAGAACCAGGAAAATACCTTGTTTGGAAATTTAACAATGACCCATGCATATTTTACTTCTATTATTACTATCAGTTAGTTGTCCTTGGTAATATAAACAAAAACTGCACTATAATTTATAACATGTCTCCACAATTTTAACCAGTCTATTATCATTATCACAGAGCACTTTGAAAATTTAATCAAAGAGTTTCAGCTTTATTTTGTCATTTTACATAAAATGCAAAACCTGATATGATATAGGATAGATGAGTATTCAATGTTTGTGTTGGAACATACAGTAGCTGTAAAAAAAAAAAATCAATCTTTAAGATAATCACTAAAGTAAGAAAAATACTAAGATGTAACTGTGACACAAATTCCTTTATTTCCTGATTTACCTTCTCACTCGCCTCTTTCCCTTAATTTATTCACACCCATCACCTAAAGTGGCCTTCCTCTATTTGAATTGGTCATTCTTTCCAACTAATTAATCATCTGATAAGTTTGCTGCAGTCAAAAGCTCTAATCCCGAGCTCTACACCCCACCTGACTTTTGAAGGAAGCATGTAAAGAATGAATGAAGAAGGGGTCATTTGCATGACCAAATAATCTCTAGTGGGGGGAGTGACCTGAAAGCATCAAATCACCCTTATTTATAATACCTTATCTACTAAGTTTCAACTACAAGAAGTGCTTTAAGGAGAAATAAAACTTGGATTGGTGGCTCAGAAATCTTAATTAGGATCAAGGCAGAGAGTTTGAAATTAAGATGAAAGACATTAACTGAAAAAATACTCAGGAAAATCTATTTTAGAATCATGAATATGCAAATTTCAACTTACCTCTCATCCTCTCTCATCCATTTCAGTTCCCACTAAACATCTTGTCACCCTAACGGAGGAGAAAAGGAAACCATGCCCCATTGCCTTGCTCCATGCTTCCCTTCCTCCTTTCCTATCACATGCCTAAGATTAAGGACTTTTGGAAAGTTAGTAATGTCCAAAGTTGGTGAATTGTTCTTTCTTGGCTTTTGCTGTTACTCAAAATATACCACAAGTTCCAAAAATATTGTCCCATTTTTTTTCTATATTCAGCAACTCTTTCATTCCTTGCAACTCTTTTAAACCAAGCATAAGACATCTACCAGGCATACTACTTGGCTCCATTAATGATCCCTAATTCTAGTATAATCTGAATTAATGTGCAGATGTTTGGTTCACATTGAAAAACTATCACATTTGACACACCTACTCCACAGGTAGCCCTCAGGAATGATAACATTTCTCCATGTGGTTAGACTTTCTGATATTCATCTTAAATATGCATAAGACACTGAGATGTCTTTTGATTAAATATTTCCTTAACTGGTCTAAACATCAGGATGACTGTTAAGCATGTTTAAATTCTCTTTATTTAATCCAATGTTTCTCTCCACAAAGTTTTATATTTGGAATGTTTCTTTTGACCCTGTACTATTTTTTGTCTAAATTACAAGAAAGTTACTAATGTTAACTGGAAAAAGTTGAAAGGTGGAGGAGACACTCAAAATAAACCAAGAGGAGGATCTATACTCTATACATTTTTTAAAGATTTATTTATGCATACAGAACTGGGGTACAGGCCTGAGGTGCAGGAGTGGTGAGTGGATTCATCAGAGACAGAGTGGGGAGCAGAACAGGCAGCTTGAGGAAGTACACTGCTGTGGGGAGCAGCGGGCGGGTCAGGAGAGGTCTGCCATGTCATGTGGGTCACCTCCCTGCCCTGACCAAGGATTGAACTCGTGCTGAAGCTGTTGCAGCTAGCTTAGTAATGTTGTGCTTTAACCCACTGTACCACCAGGCAGGGCCCTTTTTATTCATTTATTTTAAAAACATAACTCCATTAAAATTAAAAACAGTGGGAATCAAATTTAGTTTAAAAAATTTATTCTGTAGGTCTCAGGAATCTTTAAAATAGTGATCAATAGTGATTCAAATCAATTAATGGTTAGTTTGTTATTTATTTGTCCTCTAAAGGTTCCAAGCTAGGTAACCAGAGGCCAACATGAACAAACCATTAGTTTTATGTACAAGAGATTCAATCTAGTGGGAAATCAGAGATATAGTCAGTTATTTACATGTCACTTTATGTAAGCACAAAACAAGGGCATTAGTAGTAAGTCCTGGGGACTCAAAGAGAACAGAAAGCAGTTCAAACTGGAAGACTCAAACCCTACTAATATCTCCAGGGAGATTGTGCAAAATGACTAGCCCTGCACATTACAAAAAATTACTGGACAGGTAAAGAATTGTATATTGAAGACACAGCAGGAGCAAAGACTGATATCTGAAATTACATGTGGTGTTTGGGAAATGGCAGTTGGGGATAATAGAAGAATATGTTCTTTAGGAAAAATGAAAAAGTCAGAAACTGAAAAACCTTGACTATCAGTCTGGACCTTTGATAGGCAGCCTTCTGGGCTTTTCTGTAAAGGAGCACCATGATCATAACTGTTTATAGAAGTAGCCAGGGTCAAGAACACACTGGAAAAGGAGGTGGCTACTTTTGTCTTTGCAAGAAGAGAAAATCTTTGTGAATCATATTTTCATTACAAATCAGGTTTTAAAACTTGACCCCCAAATTAGGAGAAATTTATAGAAAACCTAATCTGAGGATGGGTATATCCATGTTCCTGCGAACCAAAGGGACTGTATCATACTCTGATCGATAGTAATCTTGCAAATTAGTTGCTTTGACATACCCATTGGCCACAGGACTGATGCTCAGGAGTCCAACCCAAAGGAGATCACCTGCCCTGGTTTCAGGCGGTACCTTTCATTATGATTGAAATGTGAAATTTCCATGTAAAATCTCAAACCAAAATATTAAACATTTAAAAAGTCTGATAGCAAAATATAGTGCAATCAGTCAGCCCACAAGCCCTGTTAAGAGTAAAGCTGGTTGCAAACGGTGTGAACACTGGAGCCAGTCACACCTATAGGCATACCACCCATTTTATGGTTTATGGTGTCAGCATCTTAAACTATACCATGGGAATAATAACTTACCCTAGATTCCTGTAATATTTACATAAAGTGATGTTTATTGTATTTTTGACACATCAAAGGAATTAATAGCTTTTTAAAGACATTTATTAATGCATACTAGACCTGGAGTATAGGCCATAGGTATTGGGGGGGAGGGATGATGAGAGGATTCACGAGCGAGATAGAGAGAGAGAGAATCTCAAACAGAACAGCCTGATTGACGAAGTATACTGCTGAGGGGCTCAGAGGGCAAGACAAGAGAAGTCTGCTGTGCCATGTGGGTAACCTCCCTGGCTGGGGATGGGATTCACACTGCAGTGGCTACAGATCGCTTCCTAGTGCTGAGACTTAACCCCTTGTCCACCAGGAAGGCTTTGTATAGATTTTAATTGTTGTTATTCACTGCCTCACTGCCTGCCAACATAGTGCTCATATATTTTGCATTACAGATTACATACACTAAATATTTTTTCATGATGTTTTTCTTCTTCATTCACTGGTGATTCTACTATATGCTTGGTGTGTAGTAGGCATTTTCATTTTGGTTATCTGAATCTGAATCTCATTATTCATACAGAAAGTTTAAGATAGCAGGCATTTCTTAGTCCAGAGTCTGATTTTTTTCCTAACCTACACAAGTCAAGAAACTGGCTATCCTTGTCAACTTGTCACCCTTGCTGACTCACCATTATCCTCTCATATACATATATATATATATATATATATATATATATATATACACACACACACACACACACATATAAAGATTTATTTATTTGTGCATATAGAACTGGGGTAGAGGCCAGAGGCAGTGAGAGGCTTCACCAGAGACAGAGCAGGGAGCAGAACAGGCAGATAGACGAAGTACACTGCTGAGGGAGTAGCAGGTGGGTCAGGAGAGGTTTGCACCTCCCAGGCAGGCGAGAATTGAACTCATGCAGAAGTGGCTTTAGCTTCTTAGTGCTGTGCTTTAACCTGCTGCGACACCAAGGAGGGCCTATCCTCTCATATTTTAAAAAAAAAAATCATTAGGATATTCCTTTTTCCTTTCTAGCAACCCAGACTGTACACATAGTACACAAATATCCTTCATTCTTTTGGAGGTGAGTGTAAAAGTTTAGTTTGCATTTGTTTCACCTGAGTTCAAATGTTATATTTTCAGTTTTAATCTCCATTTTATGAATGTCCAAAACTGACCTTGAATATCCATTTGGCTTTTTCATCTGGGGATCCAGTGAGACTTCATCTCAGTAGTTTATACAGTCCATTCACATTTCATATTCTGGATTATAGGGATTTTTGTCTGCCATATATCCTCCCTAATAATGGTTCCTACTTAAAATTCATTTATCCCTTAAGTCTCAGCTTATTTCTACCTCTTCTGTGAAGCCTTTCCTGACTACTTGAATCCTAGTAAATCCTCCTTCACTGCCTTTTTTAAAAGCAAGATGGCACACTGACCTCTAACTATTTGTTGAGTGTTCATCTTGACAAATTTTTATTTCGTGGAAATTCTGTCCCTCCTCAGGAAAAGTCAAGCCTTATAACTTAAGTGTATTGCTCACACCTTTGAGTAGATTTTGACCCACCAAAAAAGCTGGTAAATTAATATTTTGGTAGGTTAATTAAATTCCATTATCAAAAATCATTGTTCCCATTTTATAGTGTAATACAACTTCTTCACAAAATAATAGAAGTTGTGTAATAAATATCTAACCAATCATTTTATATAAAGACCAAAAGTACTCTAACTGGGTCAAAGGGAAAATAAGTGACTAGTTTTATTTTTTAATATGTATTTTTAAACATACTTTTAAAAAAAGATATATTTATTTACGCATACAGAGCTGGAGTACAGGCCAGAGATGTAGGGGCAGTGAGAGGATTTACCAAAGGCAGAGTGGGAATAAGAACTGGCAGGCTGACAAAGTACACTGTTGAGGGTAGCAGCAGGTGAGGTCTACTACACCATGTGTGTCACCTCCGGTGTGGGGATCAAACTCTCATGGAAGCTGATGTGGCCAGCTTGTGGTGCTGTGCCCTAACCCTTTGCACCACCAGGAAGGGTACAAATGACTGTAGTTTTTACTATACTTCTATACTGAGATTCGTTCCATGCAAAATTTCTGGACAAACTAGGAATAAACCTGCAAAGGAAAATGTAGTGTGGGAGGATAGTGAATGACATATGTGCTAGATTTGTGTAATTTCTTAGGAAATGAATTCATTCCTCTTTTCCACCTACATCTTTGCATTCAATAAAATTATTTATTGGATTAATAAATGTTAGTAAGGTGATTTTCCATCAGATTCAGGTTTATATATCTGTGCTACAATTAACATCCAAATTCCCAAACTGCATTCTTTTATGTACATTTTAGTAAAGTCACCATCTTGGAGAGGATACCAGTGGCACACATGCCATCAGAGAGTGATTTGACTTCTTAAGGTACACACATACAAAATCTATCCTATCACTGTGTGCAGAAGTTGGTTTCAATTTTAGGAAAAACAAACCAGTTTAAAAGTTGTCATATCATTACTGTGTCTACTGCTAAGCCGAAAGGAGTATTAACAAGTGTTATATTAGTTTTCTGTAACTGCTGTAACAATCTGAAATTTGAAAAACTAGGTGGCTTCAAAAAACATAAATGCATTCCCTCACCTTTGCTGAGGCAAGAAGTCCAAACTTAAGATGCTGTCAGTGTCGGTTCTTTCTGGGGTTTCTGAGACACAATGTGGTACATGCTATTGACAATCCTTAATGTTCCTTGGGTTGTAGACACATCACTCTAATTCCTGCCTTTTTCATATGTGTTCTCCCTGTGTGCTTAAATTTCCATTTTCATATTAAGGACAACAGTTATTGCATTAGGACCTGCTGTAGTCTGATATGATTTACCTCATCTAAAATCAATTTCATCCACAAAACCCTTATTTCTAAATAAGGTCACATTAGAACCCAATGTATCTTTTGGGGGAACACAATTTAACCCTGATTGGTAACTTTGATCAATTTAACCAATGGTAGGCCTCACCTAGGAGGTTATTGCACCAAGTTTTCAAATTACAATCCATATAGAGAACAAACTATGAAAAAGGAAATGGTTGCCCATTTTTAGTTAATGATTAATTTAGTTTTCTTTTGATTTTAAAAATACCTTAATACTATTTACTGGGGGAAGGTTCCTAAGAGAAAGATGTAGTCCAGAACAAGCACTTACTACTGTTTTCCTTATGCTAGCAAATTTCTATCACATACAAGCAATTCTGAATAATGTAAAAATTCCTCAGTCTTTGTTTTGACCTAATATGTACCTA
The DNA here is from genome assembly GCF_000260355.1 of Condylura cristata. Classification (NCBI taxonomy): domain Eukaryota; kingdom Metazoa; phylum Chordata; class Mammalia; order Eulipotyphla; family Talpidae; genus Condylura; species Condylura cristata. The sequence continues at coordinate 54,610,816 of NW_004567111.1, read as the reverse complement.
TATATTAATTCTTATTAATTAGTTGGACATAGTTCTTACCAAGACTGAATTCCCTCAAAAAATGTACCATCTTACTGGAACAAAAACAGACACACAGACCAGTGGATTCAAATAGAAAACCCATATATAAACCCACAGGTTTATGGGTAGCTAATCTTTGACAAAGGAGCAAAGAAGATATGATAGAACAAAGAAAGTTTGTTAAGCAAATGGTGCTGGAAAAATCTGAAAGCTACATGCAAAAAAAAAAAAAAAGAAAGAAAGAAAAAGAAACTAGATCACTACCTCTACCATACATAATCAACTCAGAGTGGATTAAAGACCTAGACATAAGAATGGAAGCCATAAAGTACCTGAAAACAGAGATGGGCGAAACACTACACTACATACACTTCAGATAAAGCACCCAATGCAATGATAGTGAAGGGAAGGATAAATAGGTGGGACTACATCAAGTTAAAGTGCTTCTGTACAGCAAAAGAGATATTACAAAAAACAAACAGACACCCCACTGATTGGGAAAAAATTTTCTCACATAAAATTAGCGATAAAATATTGATCACAAAGGTACACAAAGCAGAAAATGGGCAGAAGAGCTAAAAAGACACTTCTCCAAAGAGGAAATGCAGATTGCCAACAAGCATAAGGAAAAAATGTTCAACATCACTTGTAATAAGGGAGATGAAAATTAAAACCACAATGAGATACCACCTCACCCCAGTGAGAATGGCACATCTTAAAACAACTAACAGCAACAAATGTTGGCGAGGATGTGAAGAAAAAGGAACTCTCCTGCACTGCTGATGGGAATGCAAACTAGTACAACCACTATGGAAAACTGTTTGGAGATTCCTCAAACTGCTTAACATGGAGCTTCCCTATGACCCAGCAATCCCACTCCTAGGTATTTACCCAAAACACTGCTTTATTTACAACTGGAAAGGCATGGAAACAACCCAAATGCCCAAAAGTGGATTAAAAAGATATGGTACATATATACAATGGAATATTACTCAGCAACCCCAAAAAATAAACACATGCCTTTTACAGCAACATGATGGAGCTGGAAAAGATCATACTTAGTGAAATTAGATAGAAAGAAAAGGAAAAATACTGGATGATTTCACTCATAGCAAGATTATAAAGGACCATTGGAGGAAATAATAATAATAATAATAATAATGAACAGCTTTGTACCAGATACATTTTATGAGGGTAGAATGGGGAACAGGATCAAAAATAGTGGGGAGAGTGAAGTGCCCTAGACTATAGTGATGGCACATGGGTGATATGGTGTTGGGAAGCCCACAGGGATTACATCTGAGATGGAAAAATATATAAAATGTTGTAAAAATAAACTGTTATATTATTTAAAAAGTGTCACTAATTAAAAAAAAGTATCACTAATGTATGTAGAGTATGTTACCTGAGGTCTCCTCGTATATCAGGAGTTGAACATAAACACCCCCTTACATACATACATACACACACACACACACACACACACACAAAGTACCATCTTCTAAAAAAAACCACAATTTCTATTATTTTATTCTTATCTCTTTTCCTCCAGTTTTGATGTCTATTCTTTCTCACAATTAATAATATGTTCTACATTTTTCCAGATGATTGCAATATGGTATGTCTAACACATTTCACAATAAAAAACATCAAATTATAGAAAGACAAAGAATAAAAGAATACTAAAGATAGTCTTTTGGCATATGGTGTATAGCCTATAAATATTTTTATAAAATTAAGATAGAATTTTAACAGCATATTATAACTGTTAAACACACTATTTAAAAGCTTTTAATTAACTGTAAAAGATAATATTTTATCCTGTAGCTTCACTATAAGTTAAACATCTTTTTATTAAAGATTTTGGAAACAGATTCCTAGATTTTTATTGTAAATACTAAGATTACCAATTTTAGATATAAATAATTTTCATAATTATAGTATTTCCCTAATACTTATGCCTACAATGAAGAAATAAGTTGACAATAGGTGTGAAAGTTCCTAGTTTATATTAATGAACTCAGTAGAAGCCAAATTAACAGTTTAACAATGGATGCAAGTGTCTCTTTCCTGCAGTTTAACTAAAATGCACTAAGCCACTCTTTTTGAGTTTGAGAAGATAAGAAATTCAAGCTACAACAGATGCCATGAAAGTTCAACATGCTGAACTTTTAAAATTCAGATACAATGACAACACAAAACTAAAACATCCCCAAAGGCAAAGAAAAAATTTAAAAATTACAAACATTAGCTTTATAATCTTCATCCGCCTACAGAGTTTTACTGATAAGTCCACAATGAACATCATTAACAGCATAGAATCCGTGGCTCTTATGGTTTCTAAGTTCTAGAACTCTACTGATGTTGAACCCAAAAGTTAATAAAACCTCTCTGAAATTGCAACATAATCCCTTCATATTCCAATACTGTTAAGAATAGAGATCAAACAACTATAAACCAGAGACATTCTACAGGTGTAGAGCTGAAAATAGGATCAAAACTGGGGTGGGAATGTTATAGGGTAGCCCAGAGCACAATGGGTTGCCTGTCTGTGGGGCCTCACCTGCGCACTCACAATTCAGTTATACTGCAGGCACACACAGAAGGGTCAATAATGGGTTTATTTACAAAATGGGAAAGGAATAGGAAACAACCCAGGGAAAGAGAGTGGGATACAAAGTAACTGAATACCTTCCAGCTAGGCTGACTGACCACACGGAGTCACGTGGTCGGAGAGCTGTTTCCCAGAGCAAGACAGCAAGAGATGCAATCACGCCCTATTTATCCCTCAAATGTCCCAGAATTCCTGCTACCTCCGCCCTTGGGTCCTCACAGTTATCTCCCTGGTACTGCTGGGAGTACCAGGGAGTGCTGGAGTAGGGGGTAGGGTCCAGAAAGCTGGAGTAGGGGGTGGAGTCCAATAAGACTCTGCAGAGTTCCTTTAGGACATCCTTCCCCTTAATAGGAAGAGTGAACAGGACTATGGACTATGATGATAGCACATGCGTGAATTGGTGGTGGGAAATCCATGGGGTTTACAACTGAGATGAAAAAATGTACAAAAAGAATGATGAATATATATATATATATATATATATGAATAGAAATCAATAACTAAATGGCAATGGTATGTGAGATTGGAAACTGTACTACCCAGAGTTGAATTAAATATATAAAAGCTCTAAACCCAGTATCAGCTAAACTTGATTCTTTTGCAATCTGAATAGCCCCTTGTCCCAGCAATCATAAAGAAGGCAGCTGTATTCTCTAGTGAAAAATAAAATTTTAAAATCCTATTTCAATCTCTACTGTTCTTTAAAAGGCAATATCCAGAATAAAATAGAAAAACTTGCCATATATATATTTTTTTAAAAAGCAGGAAAATTCAACCCATTAACACATAACACTGCAGAAAGAAAGTTATACCAATAAATACATGAGAAAGAGGGATAGATTACTGGTGGGTATCACTCATTTTGGAATATAAATAACTAAAGGAAACAAACTGTCAATACATAACAAAATAACTCCTAGACTCTGATGATTACCTAAGGGGAGGGCAAAAGGGAGAAGGGAGAGTCCACGCCAATCATACAGTGGTCTGGATGTTTGGTGGTGAGTGCAGGATGTGTATATTGAGATGTGAAACTATAATCCTGAAGTGCTATAGCTTGTAAGCAAATGGTAAATCAATAAAATTTGCTAAGGGGGAAAAATCTCAAATCAATTTAAATTTCTACAGTAATATACTAAAAAAAAGAAATCCAAAGCAAACAGAAGGAAATAAAGATGACTGCAAAAATTCAAATAGAACACAGCAAAACAACAGAAATCAATGAAACAGGGATTTTTTTTTTAAATATTAGTGAAATTCATGAAACCCAAAAGAATGGATAATGTTAAATGAAATAAATCAGAAGGAAAAATATAAGTGGAATAGAGAGAAAGCAAACTAAGGGTCAAGTAAAAACAAGCTTAAAACTGACTTTTGAAAGCTGACTCTAACACTAGCACCCAAGGGGAGAGGTGGGAAGAGGGGTGAGATTATGGTGGTGGACTATGGGTGATTTGGTGGCAGGAGCACTATTGTGACAATATCTGAAGGTGGGGAGGGAGGGAATCTTATACTTCCAAAACACCAAAATAATATTACACAATGTTACACAATTTAAAAAGTGGCAAAAAAAGAATGTTAGTATCAGGAATGAAATAAGAATATCATTATAGAGATCAAAGGAAGAATTCTGTGCAAATGAATTTGACAAGTTGTTTCTTTCTGTGAACTTGAAATTGTTTCAAAAGACAAGAAGAAAAATGGAAACATTTTTTGACCACAACTAGAAAGACTCAAAGTCATTAGTCATACGGTAAATGCTAGTTAAAATCACCAATCTTCTAAGTGGCCCCAAATCTTTTTACACCATTTAGTTTAATAAACATATAAATATTTGTGGGTTACTGATTCAGGAGACATTCTTTTGACGAATAGTCTACGTTGAGTCATTCATTCTGTAGTTCCCCTCACTCCCATTTCAACATAGCTTGGTGGGTTGATGAATCATTTTGGACTAGGACTTGTTACCAAAACTTCTAGTTGAAAAATCCTTCAGTAGGCTGCTTCCAAGGCCTGATCTAAGGTCTCAAACACTTGGACTTTTGAGAATATACTCCCACCCAAAGTCCTTCTCAACCTTCTAGTGGTTACCCTGAGAAGGCAGCCATCCTCCATCCTTCACACCTTCCTCACATTATTCTTCATGGTTAGTGTATCCAACTGGATCTATATTCATCTGATTTGTACAAGTAGTTAATATACTAAAATACAAGTAGTTAATGTATTAAAATATAAGTAGTTAATGTATTAAAATGCAGAGACATGCTGACATTTCATCTGACTCTTGTCACAGCTTCTTAAATCAAGAGGATGAACAGAGAAATGAGGAAAACAAAAAGTATTTAGATGAGAGAATTCTATCAATGCCACACTAAAAGGTTTGTGTGATTTAATGCGTTTGACATGTTTTTAGAAAGTGGGAGGCAACAGAGTAGAGCACAAATGTTTTGTTTTTGAGAAAAAAATACCATTTGGCTTAGTCTTTAGGACCATAACTCCATGGGCAATTTCCTTGAATCATGAATGGCTAAGTAATGTAACTCTTGGATAATTAAAAAATAAAACCAAATGTTTTCAGAATTTGATTTAGAACACCATCCTGGAGAAAGTTTTCATGGAGAAGTAATCTATTTAATCCAGATGTCATATGTCATATCTATTGGCATGTATCTCTAAAAATAGGGGACATAAAGATTCTTTCAAAGCACCAAGTTGAGAGGGCTGTGTATAATGGGAAACAGGATGGACTTAAGGACAGATTGTAATCAGGAAGGCTAAATTTCAAATACAGTCTATGTTGTCAAACTAAATGAGAAGCAGCAGAATAAGACAACCTCAATATTAATTCCTATAAGGTGGGTTAACCTAATGTATGAAGGAAAATATATTTACTTAGGAAAGGAAAAAACCTCAAAGGGCTAGCTCAGGCCTTTGGCTTTGACTGAGTAGATAATTCCATGGGTACACAAATCAGAAGAAAGCATTGGGCAGCATTTTGAATGAGAGAAGACATATGCTGTGGGTGGTGAAAGCAGGTTTATCTTTCTCCAGGGTCACACACACCCTAGCTCCAACCACAAACACTTTTGCTAAAGTATAATGTGTTAAGATTTTTTACTTAACTCTAGGCACTTTGCTAGGTGCTGTATGGAAAAATATACAAGGCCCTTCTGCAACCCTTATCTCAAGAAACCTCAGAGAATGTTCTCTTTTCTGCATAATTATGGCTAAAATTTGAATTTATTTGAGATGGGTGAGATTTTTTGTGTTTGTCCTTTGTTTCCTCAAACCAATATGAGAGTGAACACTTACAGAGTTCTTTGATTGATAACCCAAGTCCTAATAGCTCATGATGGTAAATATGGTTACTTGGGTCAGGCCAAGAAATAGAACAGCACTTCCAAATATCCTTGATCCCATGATCAATCACAACAGGATGTAACCCACATAGCCCAGAAAAGGATTGTAACCCTCAATGCTCATTATTCTGACCCCTTCTCAACATTAACTTTTATGATCTTTCTAGTTACCACTATCACCAATCAAGTGATGAAGGGAGTGGACTCACTGGAAGGAAATACTACCATAAAGAGGAAAGCAGAAGCTAAAGTGAGAACGTTGTGTAATACACCCTTTCAGGACAGTGGGAAGAGTAGACTATAATCAGTAATGAATGCATGGGGAAAAGTTAGTTGAAATGTATCTCCATAGAAGCCAAAAACCTTGATTTATGTTAGGCTAGGACTTGATTTGATAAGTGCTTTTCTTTTTACTTTCATTTACAACTCTTTGAATTTTGCCAGGCTCTGAGGAGTCTGGGTTTTAAGTGATTATTTGGTTCAGTTTCAGATTCATCTCCTACTTACAAAATATCAATTATATTAGAAGAACTGTTGCCTACTTTTTAAATAATTGCCTGAAAGCATGCTTTATTTGAAATTATGATTTTTGCATTGTTCCTTCCATTGTTGTGCATCCTACTTCTCCACCTACCATCTCTAAGTGGTAAGGATCTACTGATAAAATAGCGAGCAAGGCAAAAACTTAACCATTAACTTTTTGCCTAATTACAAGGCAAGTTATATCTCTATTTCTTTCATAGGTGGCTTTTGAGCATCTTGGTTTCTTTTCCATTTATCAAATATATTTACAGATGAAATGAGAAAGTTCAAAGTGACACTGGACAAAGTATGGTCTTCCTTACTTTTACATCGAAGGCCATTTAATCAAAGGACTCATAATTAAAGTTAGTGCAGCAGGTAATAGAGAAAACCTATGTATTCCCTATAAGCTTCTCTGGGAAAATCAGAAGTACCAGTAATACCTATGGCACTTATAAAAATATCTTGAATTTGCACAACTTAGGAATTCAAGTATCTCCAATTAAAAGGTAGAAAATAAATAATAACTGGACTTGGGTATATATGTTCTATAAGGGAATTGGAGAAACTTTTTTTTAAGTATAATAGTTTTATCCATTTAGTATATCATTGCAGATCATTTTTATCATCAGCTTTACTTGCGTGGCCAAGAAATTGAGACTCATGCAGGTTGTTGAAGATTTATAATTCCCAGTAGAAACAAATGAGGGATTATAATTTTGAGGTCTTAATACTTAGTTGTAGGCAAAGACTACAAAGGTTATATATATTTAATAGGATTCTATCCCTGTCCTCAAATTGCCAATTTCATGTACCAAAGACACCAGTGGGATTTCTTCACTAAAATGAGTCTATTCTCCCAGATGACTAAAAGAATAGTTTTCTAGAAACATGAAGAGCAATTACCCATCTTAGATAAAAGCTGTATTTTATTCTGAAGTTTATTCTTATTCAATATGCATGTAAAGGTCACAATCATTATGTGTCTTCTTTAAAGACATTTTCTGCTTTCCATAAAATCATTTCAAATTCTAATTTGTCATAGTTTCAAGTAGAATAGAATGCTAAGACTGGAAAAACAAGAACCTGTTTACTAGTATCACCCACTACTAGTTCTGGAAGGGAAATTAAAGAAAATCTAAATATACCAATATTCTTTGACGGCCTAAATATATCTGAGGAAAAACTTAGTGAAGTTATCAATGGAAATTATCCAAACAAAAAGTAGAAAAAAATGCGTGGAAATACTCAGACTCATTCACAGTGTAGCAATATAAAGCAGGTTAACATACATATAACTGGAGTCCCAGAAGGAGAAGGCAGAGAGGTGGAAAGAAGAAACTATTTGGAGAAATAAGTTTTGAGAATTTTTCAAACTAATGACTGAATACATATACAGTAGTGCAGAGATAAACACAATAAATATCAAAAGCAGAAGAATGGTTTTCAGAAAAAGCATAAACTAAAGATACATTAGAGCCTAAATGCTTAAAATGAAATTTAAAAAGGAAAACTTACAAACACCCAAAGGGAAAATTCATAGGCAAAACTCATTTTATTGTGCTCCAGATATTGTGTTTGTTTTTTTAACAAATTTAAGGTGTGTGGCAATCCTACATACAGCAAACCTATCCATGCTGTTGTGTGCGGCACATGCTGTTGCGTACTTAATGGCTTCTATTATGCTCTAAACAAAACTTTCATATTCACTGGGGAGCAAAAACACTCATATATTGATATTCACTTTATTGAGTTGTCTGGAACCAAAACAACAATATCTTTGGGAACATGCCTATATATTTAGTAGACAGAAACAGAAATTATATTTATACTAAACTTGTTATCAAACATTCTACCAGAAACACTGGGCTACCAATTTGGGAGTATGATACTACATGGAAGTTGATTGACGTAAAAAAATACCAAAAGAACATTAATGATGTAAGTACATAAAGGACATTCATAAATTTTCTACATAATACATTAAAGCAAAATAAATAATATACTATGGGGATTTTATTATAAATTATAATGTACAGAAAAAACAGTATAAAGAATAAGTGGGAGGAACTGCCATTATATTGTGAAAATCTGACACTACCTGTTGATTCATATATCATTTAAAGGTAGAGTATGAAATAAAGATGCATACTATAAAGCTTAGAGAGTGGTTACTAAGTTTATTTAAAAAAACAAAAAAACAAAAACTGAGCCCTCCCTGGTGGCGCAGCGGGTTAAAGCATAGCACTAAGAAGCTTAAGCCACTTCTTCATGAGTTGGATCCCCACCTGCCCCGGAGGAGACTACATGGCGTGGCAGACCTCTCTTGACCTGCCCGCTGCTCCCCTCAGCAGTGAACTTCCTTGATCTGACTGTTCTGCTCCCCACTCTGTCTCTGGTGAATCCTTTCACCCACTGCATTTCTGGCCTGTACCCCAGTTCTGCGTGCGTGAATAAATCTTTAAAAACAAAACAAAAAAACAAAAACAAAAACAAAAAACAAAACTGGGATTCCAATGGTGAAGATAAAATTTAACCATAAAATAAAGCCAATTCACCAAAAGTTAGATAAACATGAAGATCAAGAGGCAGAACCAATCATCCACTGGGTAGATTTAAAATCAGTCAATTATTTTACTTCAGCTCTCCCTTAAACAAGCTAAAATTCAGGACATCAATCTTCTTGATGTCAAAAATTGATACATAAATTATAGTTACCCCTCTGATCTGAGGGTTTCATAGCTATAGATTGAACCAACCAACAAGACTGGTTGAGTCCATTAATATCGGACACTCTGCTGAGAAAAAAAAAATCCATGTACAAGGAGACTTATGCAGTTCGAATCCATGTCACTCAAGGGGAAACTGTACTTCTACAATGCTCTGAACACTCCAATCCAGAAGACAGGCACTTGTCACATTAGACAAGAAAGTCTCAACTATGTCATCATAGGAAATACCTTTTGCACAAAATTTAGTAAATGTGGTAAAAGCTTGTAGAAAATACACCATGAAAATGCAAGTCAAAGTTGGAGTGGATGTATTACTGTCCAATAAAGTAGCCCTTAGAACAAGTATTATGACTAAGTGTCATTTCATAATGATAATGAGGTCAATACCACAAACAACATAACAAAAGTGTATATTTGTCTATCTAGTAACTGGGTTTCAAAACACACAACACAGAAGTAATAGAACTGAAAGGAAAGATGATTTCACAATGATCACTGGAACAATTACTCAAAAAGCAGTTAGAACCTAACTGACCTAAACAGTGCTGAACAAACTTAACCTAACTGACATTTATGGGACACTACCGAACAGGAACAAAATATACATTCTTTGTTTAAGTAAATAAGAATATTCAGGAAGAGATATCATACTCTAAGTCATAAAGCATATTTCAAATTAAAGTAATTGAAAGCACACATAGTATATTCTATAACTAAAAGCAATTAAACCAGACAGTACTACCAGACATTTGTAATATACCACATATTTAGAAAATAAACACTCTCTTAACAGCAATGGATTATGATGTCACAAGGGAAGTTAGAAAATATTCTTTATAGTAGAAAAGAGAATGTCAACATTTTTGGTATTACCAAAGTAGTACTTATGGGGAAATTATAACAAGAAATACTATATTAAATGCAAAAAAAAAAAAAAAAACAGATCAACTAGCTAAGTTCCCACTTAAGAAACTAGAACTAGTAGAACAAGAGCAGATTAAATACAAATGAAGCAGATAAAGAAGGAAATTATATACAAGGACAAATCAATGAATGAACTTAAACAGAAAAATAAGGAAACTAATGATACTAAAAAATAAGGAAACTAATGATACTAAAAAGGATAATAGAAATTGATGAAACTTTAATCAGACTTAGGAAAAACAGAGACACAAATAACCAATATGAGAAATAAAAGAGGATCCTCTAGACATGCAAACCATATACTAGGAGATTAATAATGTCCTAACAGTTTATAAGGCCACTATTACTCTGGTACCAAAACAAGACAAAGATATTTTAAAAAGAGAAAACAGCAGATTAACATCCCTCCATATATAGAGAGAGAAATTCCCATAATGAAATATTAGCAAATTGAATCTGTAAATTTATAATGATGTAACATCAAGATCAAGTGGAATTTATCCCAGAGATGCCAACTAGTTAAATATTCATAGTTCAGTCAATTCATATGTTTCACAATAAGAGGAAACTCCCCAAACTGATAAAGAACACTTATAAAAAACAAGACTATCATGAAATGTTGAATAATTTCCCCATAGTACTAGGAGAAGAAAGCACCATTGAGTTGGATGCTCTGGTTAGGCAAGAAACAAATTTAAAATACTATATGAACTGGAAATGCAAATGTATACTTTCTGTGTGGACATTATGAAAATATACATAGAAAAGTCCCTAAAATAGAAAACAAAACTATTTGAAATGGTGGCTTTTAGTAAACTTTTCAAGGTCAATGACAAAATCAATGGTGTTTCTAAGAAGTAGCAAGAAAAAGGGGGGAAAATCATAATTTTCTAAATCTCATTTATCATAGCATTTCAAAAGCATAATATACTGAGCAAAGAACTTCATAGAAGATATTCAAAATTTGTATGCTAAAACTACAAAAGTTTTGGTGAGAAATTAAATTTAAAAGCTATATAAATGGGGCCTCCCTGGTGGCACAGGGATTAAAGTCTTAGCACTCTCAAGCTATCACCAGCCACTATAGCACAAATTCCATCCCCAGTGGAGGAAGTGACCCACATGGCACAGCAGACCCCTCCTGTCTCACCTGCTTCTCCCCTCTCCAGTGAATTTCAGTAGATCCACCTGTTCTGCTCCCCACTCTGTCTCTGGTGAATCCTCTCACCCCTTTGTACTGATGACCTACACCTCAGGTCTCATAGGCATAGAAAATAAAAATGAATCTTAAAAAAAATTAATATAACAAAACTAAAAAAAATAAGAAGCAGACAGCTATAATTCAGAGACATTTTGCAGGGTAGGGGGAAGGGAGAAGATATAAAACATGGGCAAAAGAGTGCAAGGGACTGAGGTGATGATGCACAGGTGAATTGGTAGTGGAAACTCTATGGAGACTGCATTTGGTGTAAAACATATGCCGATCAAGAAATTTTAAAAAGCTATTCAGATGAAGGAGATGTTTATAGATCAGAAGACACATTGCTAATGTATCACTTCTACACCAAATTGTTCTATATATTTATTCAAAGCCCAGTCAAAATCCTAAAGCTTTCAAATTATGTATTTTTCATTGGTTACAGCTTCTTAGTTGTATTAGTTTTTACTGAGGCAACATTAGCATACAGCATATGACTTAGGGACACAGATTCACAGCTATTCAAATGTGCTAATATAGTCTGCCTCCACCAAAGCCCCATAATCCTTCACCACAGTCCTGGATTTCTTACTATCTTCCTCATAGGGCAGTCTCAAATCTGCAGTCATATTTTGAGGGCTTATTTTGGTTACGTTTGTCTGTTCATTTGTTTTGTTTCTTTATATTCCACATGAGTGAAATCCTCTGTTATTCCTTTTTCTCTTGACTTTAATATATACATATATATGCATATATATATGCATATATATATATAATATATATATATATAGAACTGGGGTACAGGTCAGAGGTGCAAGAGTGGTGAGAGGATTCACCAGAGACAGAGTGGGGAGCAGAACAGGCAGGTTGAGGGGAGCAGTGGGCAAGATGGATAGGTCTTCTGTGTCATGTGGGTCACCTCTCTGTATGAGGATCAAACTTGCTGAAGTGGCTGCAACTAGCTTCATAGTGTTCTGCTTTAAACTGTTGCACCACCAAGGAAGGCCCCCCTCCTGAATTTTAAAATTGACAAACTTATCTAAAATTTATATAGAAGATCCAAAACACTTATAGCTAAAAAAAAAAGAAAAAGAATAAAGAACAGAGCTGAAGAACGAATACTGAAGAGTGAAAAACAATAACAATATGGGGTTCTAAAATGTGGGGGCATGTGAAAATATACAAAATGAATAATGGTTCAGAATAGAAAGTCTAGAAGTAAATTATATATAATCAATTTTTGACAACTGTCCCAATGCAATTCAATGGCAAAAGGAATAATCTGTTCAATAAATGGTGCTAAGTCAATTGGCTATCCATACACAAAAACGCCAACCTCAATACTTACCTCTAATAACACATATAAATAAAACTCTGATCATTAACCTAAATGAGTGAAAACTATAAAATTCCAGATTAAAATAGAATAAATCCTAGCAACATTGTGTTTGACAATGATTTCTAAAATGTGACATGAGAAAATATAAACTATAAAGCAAAAGAAAAATTCAATTTTATTAACATTTAAAAATGTTCTTCAAAGACAAACTTAAGAATATAAAAATGTAACTCACAAACTTGGAAATATATGCAAGACATCTGACAAAGACACTTCAACTAGATAAAAAAGTTGTAATTCAAAACAAGTAAAAAATCCAATATAAACTGGGATTATTATTTGAGTGTCTATGTGTCAAGGGGAGCTAATTTGGGGCATTATAGGAGTCAAGATATCTTCATGACCTTGGAATGCAAAAGATTTTGCATCAGATTAGATAAAGCACTTAGGATAAAGGAAAAGTCTGATAAATTACTTTCAAATTAAGAACTTATTAAGACAGTTCAGAGAATGAAAGTCAAAGCATGGAGTCCAAGAAAATATTTTTAGTACATAGATTTTAGGTGACAACATGTTTCTGGAACATATAAAGAACTCCTACACTTTAATAAGAAAAAGACAACCACTGGAAAAATGAAAAATGCTGTTGAACAGGTACTGTCAAAGCAGAATATCTGAATAGTCAAAAATAATGTGAAAAGGCACTTGGATTCATTAATGACTACAGAAAATAGAACCTAAAACTATAGTGTTATACTAAACATTAAATGGGTAAAATTAAAGATTAACAATACCAAGCATGGCGAATACCGAAAGTTTAAACTCCATCACTACAAGCAAATAGATGCCTAGAAGTACTCATTAAAGCTGCCCTTTCTTCAACTGATTTTATTCCTACAGTGATGCATATACGTTTTTAAATGTATATATTCATTCTTAAATGTATAAACATTCATTACATATAAAAATAGTCTCATAGCAGCCCTAGTCTTAACACTAATACGCAAACAACCTAAGTAAAATATAAATACAAAAGGATATAATCATAGATTGTGTGACATAAGAATGAATTATTGCAATATTCATAATTTCACTGATGATATCGAGCAGAAAATGCCAGTAGTACACTCTGTGTATATATATTTTATGTAAAGTTTAAAAGCAGCAGAAATAACCATTGGTGTCAGAAGACAGGAGAACCTTTACTTTTGTTAAGGGGTGGTAGGTCATGACAGAGGCCAGGGTGGGGGGCAGGGGTAGAGAGTGAGGAAGGGGGTGTGGGGGTGGGAGGGGGTTTGGGGGTTGGGGGTGCTTGTCTACACTGTTGCTTATACTCCCCCACTTACATTAGCAGGTGGCAGTTGTATGGGGATATTCACTCTTGATTATGCATTGAACTTAAAATTTGTCATTTGTGCATTTTCCTATATACAGAACCCTTCTGGAAAAGACTGACCTCTTCTTAAAGGATGGCGGAGAACAGGAAGAGCACCAACCAGACCCACAGTCCTCATTCTATTGTGAAAGACACTGTTCCATTTATTTAGGTTCACCGATTCTTGCACTTTGGAAAGTTTTCAAAATTTGTCCCTATAGTTTTAGTAAGTACTGGTAAACTCCTTTTGTTGTTAATAACACACACTAAGAAGTCATGCCTGAGTCCGACCCCGTGCCCATCCCCAGGCGTGAGGGTCTGTAGCAAGTTCCGGCAGCTGTCTCGGGCTGCCCCAGAGCGTGACTCCACACTGCTCTTGAAAGACTCAAGTTTCCTGTACTATTTTTTAAAGATTTATTTGTGCATACAGAACTGGGGTACAGGCCAGAGGCTCAGGGGCGGCGAGAGGCTTCACCAGAGACAGAGTGGGGAGCAGAACAGGCAGATGGATGAACTACACTGCTGAGGGGAGCAGCGGGCCGGTCAGGAGAGGTCTGCCAAGCCTTGCTGTCACCTCCAGGGCAGATGGGAATCGAACTCATGCGGAAGTGGCTTTAGCTTCTTAGTGCTGTGCTTTAACCTGCTGCGCCACCAGGGAGGGCCAGCTTCCTGTACTTTTACCCTCCCACTCAAGCTTCAGGGTTTTTTAGGGAGAAAAGAAAATTTTTGTCCTTCCCTACTACCTGATTTATTCTCTTAGGAGGAGTTCCTTCTGATTGTCAAGGCTTCCCATCAGGAATCAGATGAATCATAATTCTTGAATGTTGGTAAGTTATTAAAGTTGCAGAAAGAGTATGCACAAGTTCATTTTGCCTGAGGGAAATTTTTGATTGGAGTGGAAGTGCTCTAGGACTCAAGAAAAGTGGTTGTCTTGCTTTATTTTCAGAGTAGAAGATGGGGGAGATGGAGGAAGATGAAGAGATGTTTGCTTACACGTACAATATAGTGTTTTCCCACCTGCTGTTTATATGAATACAGTATTGCTCTCGGAAGAGAATCCAATCTTCTAAGTGAAGTGAAGCACAATGTAAATAAATATCACTATATTGTACATCTTGACTTAGGTAGTACTGGAAATGCCCAAAATGTAAAAGGTGCTTTACCTGTTTCCTCCCATTCCTCTCCTCCTGCCTTCCTTTCAGTGTCTTCATTTTCTTTCTCATTCACTTTCTCCCTCCCTACTATCCAAGCAGACCAATGTGCATCCCCATGTATTTCTGATGAAAACAAGTAATTGAAAGGACATAGATGAATGTGAGCACTAGTCATACATACAAGGTATTTTACTGTTCCATTTTAAGTTCATCCGTGGAGACCTGGAATGAAGATGTAAAGCAAGTTTGTTGTTCTTTACTTGGATTAGCGACAAAGAGAGTCAGTTCAATTTTCTTAAGAGTCCATTAGCTAATGAATAATTGTATCATTGTTCCCAGCAAAGTTTGGCTCAAATGCTTTGGTGGGCACTACTCAGTTTAGCAGAAACTAAGAGGGAGTGCACAGGAAATATATGGCTTATACCAATTGAAGTTGTAAGTCACAGTCTGTCATTTGGCATGGATCAGGCATCAGAGTTGGAGGGAAGAAAATATAATCACAAATTCATCTGGACTACAAAACTGAATTTTTAATTCTCTGCTTTGAAAGGTGAGTGGGTGATTAAACTCACTGAGAATCTATACAAGTTACAACTTTGAGAATAAGGAATCCATTGATGAGAGTGGTCTATATTGAATCTATAAAAGCCTACTTTGCTAATGTTTGGCTAGAAGCCCAATCACTTGCACAAAAAGAAATTCATCATGACAATTTTACAGATGCCAAGTATTCCTTCCTCAAAGATGCCTTTCTTGACCCGCTGGGTGATGTAGCTCCTTCTTATTTGTCATCCTACTTCACTTTTTTTTTTTTTTTTTGGTCTTTTTTCTTTTTAATTATCTACCTCCACTAGAACTCAAGTTGATTTTGTTTTGCTAACTTTCTTTTCAATAATATATCTTCTGAGCCTAAAAAATTGAACCAAATGGCTAGACACGCTATGCCTTCCTATTACGTGCTTCTTTTCATGCCACTTCTGTTCCCTAAAATATTCTCACATGCACTGTTAGAATTTTATATGCCCCTAAAAGGGCTGACCAAAAACCATGTGCTGATAAAGACACCACTATCTCCCCCTCTGCCTGCCTTTGAATACTTGTATTTTTTCATTCAACAAATATTGACAGAACATTTCTATGTGCCAACTACCATCTTGATGATAGAGGAGTAAACTAAAAGAGAATGGCACCTTGATGCAGCTTACATTTTAGTGCAGCTTACATTTTAGTGCAGCTTACATTTTAGTGCAGCTTACATTTTAGTGCAGCTTACATTTTAGTGCAGCTTAC
>NW_004567111.1:54564836-54594188 GCF_000260355.1 Condylura cristata | reverse complement strand
ATTTTAGTGCAGCTTACATTTTAGTGCAGCTTACATTTTAGTGCAGCTTACATTTTAGTGCAGCTTACATTTTAGTGCAGCTTACATTTTAGTGCGTAGTCTTGCAAGGGATATGATTGCAAAATCCTGGTAGCATTAATGAGCATGCAGTGATTGAAGACATGGAAGAAACTTGGTAAGGCTAGTGCATAGTGAGTAAGGGACAACCTGGTGCTCGACAAGTAGACAAAAACCAAATTTTGTGGAGGTCTAGAGCTATGTTATGGGCTGTAGTGCTGATCATAACATCAACTATTGAAGAATTTGAAGTAGGAGGACAAGAGCCCTCCCTGGTAGTGCAATGGATAAGGACACAGCAGTGCAAGCTAGCCACAGCTGCTTCAGTGCTAGTTCGATCCCGGGCCCCAGAGGTGACTCCATGGTGCCGCGGACCTCTCCTGACCCATCCGCTGCTCGCCTCAGGAGTGTACTTTGTTGATCTGCCTGTTCTGTCACCCGCTCTGTCTCTGGTGAAACGTCATCTCACTGCCCATGCACCTCTGGCCTGTACCCCAGTTCTGTATGCATAAGTAAATCTTTTAAAAAGTAGGACAAAATTATTGTATTTGTGATCTGCAAAAATTGCATGTGGGATGGAAATTGCAAATTTAATGATTAGAGCAAACTGAATAGTCTGAACATGAGCGGATGGTAACTTGGAGAGGAGGGGTGATTGTGTGTGAAAATGAATAGATGAACAGAATGTTGACACCTAAAATGCATTCAAACAGGACAAAGTAAAGAACATGGGTCGTAGAGGGGAAGAAGAAAAGATGGCTCCGGGATTTCAATGATAGAACCATTTACTGGATGAGAACAGGTTTGGGAGAGTGTAGAATTGTAATCACTATCTTGACTTCAAGTGGTACCTTCCGGAGTCAACCTCGTGTTGCCATTTGAGAACATGCACTGTGCTGCACTGAATTACGTAACTCACATGTGGTAAACATGGCGTAAATATCAATCAAATAAATTACTTCATAAAATATTAGCCATTTTCTGTCATACTTGGAAAGGCAGGTGAGATCAATGCTCCAGACTCACAAAAAAATTATAAATAATATATTATTCATTTCTATCTTTAATTTTTGTGTAAGATTAAAACATCCAATTGTACTTCAAATAATTGAAGTGGCTAATCTATTTTATATAACATCTTCTAGGTTTATAATCACTGTAGTTTATAAATAGGCTGTTTCACATGTCAAATGTGGCATACATTCCTAGAGGTATGATTTTATAGTAAATAGGGTTTTTGACTCCCAGAACTTTCTTTCTCTAATCGAAGCACTTTCTGTAAGTTTGTGTTCCAACTCACTAGCTTGATTCCCCCAGTGGTTTCAGGGCACACTGTGGCTGCCGTGGCTTTGTGGTGATGAGATGTCACCCTCACACACTGAATTTAGAGAGGCAGCTTGTTTATGTGAAGAAACCCCATTGTCCTGGCTTTGCAACCATTAAGTTATATAACCTGCACTTAGCTAACTCAATTCTTCCATTTTCAGTTCCCTCACACACAAATGGCGATTACTCCCAGCTTCAAGACACTACAAATGAAGGCTTGCTTAGCCACAGATGACTTGATTCCTTGCTGCTTCCCATAATTGCTTCCTGGGGTCCCAGCACTAGGTTACTCTGAAAACATCCTTCCTTCTATGCCCAGCACACATCTTTCTGTGAGAAGCAGACTAAGACCTCTTCATGTGTTAAGCACTCAGGAAAGTGGCAGCTTGGAACATCTCCTTGTTGAACAAGGAGTGTTGGTGGGACTCTCTGCCAGCAACTGGTGCCAACACACACCGTGAGTGGTCCCATCCTTTCTGCTTGCTTGGTCTTAACCAAACACCTTTTTTTTTTTTTTCTTCAAATTTAACTGAGCCAGTACAGGGAAAGAGTGAAATTCTGACTTTGGAAGCAAACTGCCTGCCTCTGAGTCATACCACTTTTCAATTGTGTGCTGATGGGTAAGTTCATATTTCTGTGCCTAAGTTATTTCCTCTTCATATCTAAAATGTTAACCAGGTCCCTTCCTAATGGCACAACTCATTAAAGCTCAGCAATATGAAACTATCCACAGTCACTGCAGCACTAGCTTGATCCCCAGCCAGAGAGGTGGCACACATGGTACAGCAAACCTCTCCTGTCCCACCTGCTGCACCCCCAGTAGTGTATTTCAATCAATTCCCCTGTTCTGCTCCCCACTCTGTCTCCAGTGAAGCCTCTCACTCCTACCCTGCTCCCACTTCTGGCCTGCACACCAGTTCTTGTGCGAATAAATAAATAAATCTTAAAATAATAATAAGATGTTAACAAGATCTAATTCTGGACTTATGGCAAAGATTGCATAGATGTGACATCCTGAACTCAAAGACAAGGGAATATTATACATGGGGATAGAAAGCATCCCAGTAAGGCCCTGCCATGGGCCTCCTGGCATTAGTAGCAGCGAGAAGGGAAGGGGAAGGACAGGCTGAGGAGGGGAGTTCAGTGACTTTCTTTATCTACAGAACACAGCTCAGCATTCTCTCTGCCATTCAGATCCTGGCCCACTGGCCCTGGATGTGCTCTGCTTCATCTGTCAGTATCTCCCACCTTGTAAGCCTGACTGCTCTCCTAAACCCAACATGGTCTTCTTGAGAAGGTCTTTTTGTCCTGGTAGAAAAGGTGTTCTGGCCCTCCCTGGTAGTGTAGCAGGTTAAAGCACTGCACTAAGAAGCTAAAGCCACTTTAACATGAGTTAGATTCCCACCTGCCCCGGAGGTGACCACATGGTGGGACAGACCTCTCCTGACCCGCCCTCTCCGGATCTCCTCAGCAGTGTACTTCATAGATTTGCCTGTTCTGCTTCCCACTCTGTCTCTGGTGAAGCCTCTCATGGCCCTGGCACCTCTGGCCTGTACCTCAGTTCTGTATGCACAAATAATCTTAAAATAAATAAATAAATAAATAGTGTTCTATCAGCCTCATGGAATGTATACGCTGTTCCTTCCTCAAATTTTGAGAGTTCCCAACACCTCTTTACCTGCTTTTTTCTTTACCGCTGGAGTAGCTAATATTCTTACCTTGGCTTTTCTAATGGAATTTGATAACTTTTACACACTTTCTTTATTTTAAAACTTATATTCTCTCCTCTTCTATCAGAATCTTTTCTAGATGTCTCTATTCAAATTTACTAATTATTACTTCTGTTTGATCTGCTGTATTCCCAATGCATTCTACTTTGAGTTATTAAGCTCTTGAAAGTTAGATTTGTTTTTTTGTTTGTTTGTTTTTAGAATTTCATTCTCTGGTAAAGTAGTCCCTCTGCTCATTAATGCCTAAAGGATTTTTCAAGAGTTTACTGAATTTTTTCATAATACTTACTCTGAATTCTTTGGAAGATCACAATATCTCCTTGTTTTTGAGTTCAGTTGCTAGGAAATTATCATTTTCCCTTTATGATACCCTATTATTCAGACTTTTCATGATGTTTGATGAAATGAACCTCTGCCATTACATTTGAAGTAACAAAACTTTGATTTTAAAGGCTTCTGTTTACCTTGCTTCTAATGGTTAGTTCAGCATGCAGGTATTAGGAGCTTCCTCTGGGTTTTCCCAGAGCATCTCTACACAATGAGTTTATGTTTTCTCTGAACAGAGATGATCTGTCACTAAGACTGAGAGTAAAAGTATTAACAAAAAGAATGGGAACATGGGAACAGTATACACTAAACTCTGCTTAGCTGGGTAGAGGGGTCCTTAAGAGGGTCGGGGCAGGGAGGGTGATCCCAGACCTCTTGCCAGGATCCTAGAGTAGAGACCAAGAGGTGCATTCCTTCAAACCTTTGTCTACTTCCCTTTCTTTTCCCTTCTTCCAGTCAGTGTGGCCTCCGCTTGAAGGAAGCATTTGTCTCCACTGCTGCGGAATCATAGCCTAGAACCCCTACTCAGTACTTTACCCTCCTTCTCCTTTGTCAGAAAGGTCCATGATGTCCTGCTCTTGCCTTCTTTGCACCATTGCCTTGCCAGGTCCCCCTGCCCCCACACAGTGCCCTCACTCCACTGCAAAAAGTGTGAGAGGATTCACCAGAGACAGAGTGGGAACAGTACAGGCAGATCAATGAAGTACACTGCTGAGGGGAGCAGCAGGCAAGACAGAGAGGTCTGTTGCACCATGTGTGTTAGCTCCCTGGCTAGGGGGTCAAACATTTCTGTCAATAGCTTCATAGTGCTGACTTAACCCCTTGTGCCATCAGGGAGACCAGATCCGCCTACTTTTGCATGCAGAGATACATTGGGTTTTTGGCATGTTGTGCAAAGGGTTTTTTTTTTTTTTTAATTTTAAGATATGGCTGCCCACTTAGTTATAAAGGAAAGAGAAATAAGACTTCACATCAACATGATACTGACATCCTCCTTTGGGTCAGAATTATTTTCAGTAATCTATGAGGAGATGACAACATGAATGGTAACTCCATGAGAAGGTAGAACTTTAGCTTTTCTACTGTCACTCTGCCTTGGACAGGTATCCTTTCTGTACCTCAGTTTTCTCACTTTTCAAGTGCAGATATGAACAGTATTTATCACATAAGTTTGTGATGATGAATGAACATAGCCATATCTGCATAGTAACTGTTATATAATTTATTGCGATTATTATATAAGCATGATGTAATTTTCTAGGCTACAATATCTATTGCTGTGCCTTCCAAATACGTAGTTGGATGGCAGGTTGAGTGTGGGGTGTGTGTGTGTGTATGTTTGTGTGTTGCTAGTACAAACACTTTTACTAATTGGTTCTTGTTACTATTTGTATCTCTATGGCAATAATACCACACATCATGTAATTGGAATGGAATTATTAGGTAGAGACCTAAGTTCCTTCCACCACATGAAGCCTGAAATGTGAAAATTGATACTGTTAATATGCAGAGCAAATAAACAGTTTGCCAGAACATGTGTTCTTGGCTTTTTGTATGTAGGTCCTTCACTTCTAACAGTTTTCTAGAAAGCTTTCCAAAACCAACTTTCCTTGTTTTCTAATTGTGCTGAAGAGTCCACATGTTGAAAATTTTGTAAAGACATGTAAGTTTGAGGAAAATAAATTTTATGTCATGGCTAACAACTTTTGAGAAGAAAAAAACTTGAAGAATTATAATTGATTTCAAACAGGATTTTATAAGTACAAATGACCAAAAAGGCTAAGAAAACAGTTGTTCCCCCTAGACTCTGAAGTCCCCACTGCCTTATCAAGGAAGATTTCTCTTAGAGAAGAATCGCAGTGGTAAAAGGAGACAGATTTTTATTTCCATCTTGTCCATTACACTAGTGGGCAGAATAATATCATTTTTCTCCACAAAATAGCAAGAGGCAAGAAGATTTGGTTTTTTTCTCTCCTTCCTTTTACAAATTAGATCCTCATTCATGGACTATAACCTTGATGTTAAACTCAATTCTGAAAAATGTTTCAACCTTTTAAGCATGGAAATCATAGTTGGCATTAACTAAAAATAATTTTAACATATGAGCAACTCATGTGGGAGACAAAGTTCTTTTAAAAAATTTCATTTAAAGGACTCAACACATCACTTTCAAGCATCATATCTAACCCTTTATTTAATCACAATTATTAAAATTAATTATTACCTGAATGGGCAAAGGAAAAACTTCTTTATTCAATAATAAATCCTACTTTTAAAATAATGATTACAAACACCACTGAAGCAATAAAAAATAGGAGTAGCTTTTAAGCTATAAACTACATTTTAAATGTTAAATAATGAAAATGTAATTAAACAAAAAAAAACTTTAAAAGATTTAGAATCACTAGAATCTTTCAAAATGGTAGTAAGTCCTCAGAAAAGAAAAAAAGTTTCACTGGAGTTTTCCACTTTTGATGTAAAATGGAAATATCGTTTCAATTGGCAGAAATCACATCTATATTTTGCATAGCATATGTCATGAGAAATACCTTGGAAATCCTATGTTTCCAGGATTGACTGTCTGTTACTCCATGATTCAAACTCAGGCCTCAGCTTCCGTCCTTTCTGACAATACCAGCTCCTCTGCTTTTCATGCATAATTCTCTCTCCCATCAATGACTCAGATTCAAAATAGGTATGCAGCTGGGCTTATCTTATGCTTAACTTTCAAAATAAATGTTTTAATGTTGACACAATTGTCTTTGTGCGTGTGTGTGTGTGTGTGCACACGCAATAATGGGAAATTATTCCTGTCCCAATCAAAGAGCCACGATGTAGTAGTAGCAATTACTATTCTCATCTTTGGTTATTCATTCAAAACAACAGGAATGACCTAGTCATTGGCCTCTGTGCAATTCCTGTTGACCAGCCAGTATATTATACCTGAGTAGGAATTGTCTTAAAACCAGCCATGCTTTGATTCAGGCAGGTAGGACATTAGCTTCACTGGTCTGTTTCTGTCTTGTTCTATGGGTCAGTTTAATTCACAGGATGGGGATAAGGGAATCAAA
This sequence comes from Condylura cristata, assembly GCF_000260355.1. Taxonomy (NCBI): domain Eukaryota; kingdom Metazoa; phylum Chordata; class Mammalia; order Eulipotyphla; family Talpidae; genus Condylura; species Condylura cristata. The sequence continues at coordinate 54,587,677 of NW_004567111.1, read as the reverse complement.
TATAAGCTTAAAGAGGTGATAATCTCTGCCCACAAAGAATTTACCACAGAAATAGTGAACTTGAAATGCAAACTACTAGCATAAAACAGGATGAAAAGAAATATCATTTGAAAGGAATTATAAAATATAGACAAACAAAGGAGAAGAACAACTTAAATCTCAGTGGATGATTTGGGAAATAGACACAAAGTTTGCCATTGCTTACACCTGCAAGACAGGTAGAAAAGATAGGACATTCAAACTGAGGAAGACAATAGCAAAAGCACTTCTGGAACTATATAAATGCTTTCCTGCACAAATACCAAGAAAATTCACCACATCTAAACCTCCCTTCCAAGGGACGTTGAATGGAACTCTTCAAGTTGAACTAAAAAGACACAAAAATATATACAAAATTCTGACTAAGGTGATAGTAAGACTCAAAATGAAAATGTTAATAGCATATTCACTGCAAAATTTTAAAGGTTAAAGGAAAATTGTATTAAACTATAATTCTAATTTTATAATGAAATCACAGGATAAAAACCATTGCATGATATCAAAAATAAAAAAAAGAATAAAACTTTGTAGGTATATGAAAAGAAGTTGTTATCAGCAATTTCCTGTGAAGTTTTCTGTAAATCTCATGGTGACCACAAAGCAAAAATCTAGAACAGAGTCATGAAACAAAATTCCTATGGAAAACCACCAACTTACAAAGGTAAACAGAGACAGAGGGAAAAGGAAATTACAGCAAGACAAAATAGCCAGAAGACAGAGGAAAAAAAACATTAGGAGTAAATCCTTACATATCAATTACCCCCTAAATATTAATGAATTGAACTCAATCATAGATTTAGCATGGCTGGATGAATATAAAAACAACTATATCCTGTCTATAGGAGAGTTAAACTCTTGCTGCCTACAGGAGACTCATCTAACTTTTTTTTTTTTTTTGTGCATACAAGTACAGGTGTGCTGAGAGGATTCACCAGAGATAGAGGGGAGCAGAACCGGCAGATTTACCGTGTACACTGCTGAGGGGAGCAGCAGGTGAGACAGAAGAGGTCTGCTGTGTCTTGTGGATCACTTCTGGGGTGGGGATTTAGGGAATTGAAATGGCAAGGAGGCTGAGGTGGCCAGCTTCTCAGTGCTGCGCTTTAACCTGCTGTGCCACCAGGCAGAGCCACATCTAAACTTTTAAGATACACATAGGTTCAAAGTGAAAGGAGGTAAGATGGTATGCCAAAGAGACATGGTTGAGATGATGGTAGGAATTGTCATACTTATGTCAGACAAAATAGATTCCAAGCCAAAAAGGTTGACATGAGACAAAGAAGGTTATAAAGAAGTCAGGACATCAAGAAGATAAATGGTATGTGTGCTGCCTGTATATTCTAATTAAGATGATAGAGTCACCATGTGGTATGTGTGTGTGTGTGTGTATATACATACTCCTGACAGATGAGCATCAAAATATATTAAGCAAATAATAAAAGTTTGTAAGGGAGAAATAGACAAAAAGTGATTGTAGGGGACTTTACCCCACTACCAGCAATGTACAGATCATCCAGACAGGATATAAACACGGAAGTGGAAATGTTGGAATTGAGTCACACTTCAGAATACATATATATATATATATATATATATATATATATGTATACACATATTCTGTATATGACTTATAGACATACAGAATATTCTGTACAAAAGCAGAATGTATATCCTTCAATGCACATTCTCTAGGATAGATCATATAATAAGCCAAAAAACAAATCTTAGCACATTTAAGATGACTAAAATCTTACCAAGGCAATAAATTCTTAGCTTTGCAGGAGGAAAGTAAAGGTCAGCCAGCAATAAATAAAACAGAGGCAAAAAACATAAAATACAAAGGATCACTGAAACAGCTGTTTGTTCAAAAAAATAAACATCATTAACAAATATTTAGTTGGGCTAAGGGGAAAAATTTTAAATTAGAAATGAAACATTACAACTGATACTACAAAGATGCACATAATCAAGAATAATCTAGTGTTAAGCAACAATTTTAAGACCTAGAAGAAATGTATACAGTTTTAGAAACACAACAGCATTCAGAGTTCTGCCTTCCATCCCATCTGTAGAGTGTATTTCTATCTACTGGCCTTCATCCCTGCTTTGTGACCAGCTCTGGGGACTTGCATCTGAGGATGCCAAGCCTTCAGATTATTCAGATGTCATGTGCTTCCTGAAATCTGACTGCTCTAAGAAAAAGACAGTCCCACAGCATTAGAAAGGGAAAAATGCTTAAAAGTAGAAACAATATCTGTTTTTCGTCTGTAAGATCCAGAAATTATCTATGTTTCTATGGAAAGCAGTCACTTAAGAATTGCCTATTTCTTCACAACTCTGTTGGGACAATAGATAACTATTTTCTACTGTGTAGTCCAGGCATATTGTACTTCAATAAGGACAAAGTTAAAATTCAGATGTCAGGAAATTCCTCAACAACTTGTGTTCATAAGGTATATAATTTCATAAATTCCTTAAGCTGTCCTCCTGTTCTAGCAAAATCTTTAATTCAGTCAAAGATAATGACTGGGAAGACACACATTTTACTAAATGTTAACAAACTAGCCCACTTGCAGAAGATGTGAGACCCTTAGCTCTTATTCCCTGCAATAGCAAACACCAAAGTATCATTTTCATGCACCGGCTTTCTGAGCTCCAGGTCCCATGGGGTGATATTAAGAGGGCTGGTAAAAAGTGCACAGTTGATTTCAGTACAGGAATCTGTGCTTGCCAAACCCAAGCCCTTTATAATGATCAGGAAGCAACACACCCTTTGCTCTCCATCATTCTAGGTTGTTCACTAAAGAGACAACCTGCAGGAACAGCAATGCATTGCGTACACACACACATACTAGGCTCTGTTACAACAGTGATATAAATTAGTAAGTGGCAAATCAGAGCATGACAGATTTAGGTAGAAAATGAGCCCTCCCTGAAACTGCTCATGTCAAGATATTGGGGTGACCCTTCACTGTCCTGAGTGCAGAAGCACCGTTGTTCCTTCAGTTGGCCAGTTGGCATCAGCTTATAGATATTATATATGGTGAATATTTTAGGTTTACTTTATGCCCCACATACTAGTTTTTATTTTGTTTGTTTTAAAGATTTATTTATGCATATAAGAACTGGGGTGAGGCCCTCCCTGGTGGCTCAGTGGGTTAAAGCACAATACTGAGAAGCTTAAACCACTTCCGCATGAGTTCGATCCCCGCTGGCCCCAGAGGAGATCCACATGGCGTGGCAGACCTCTCCTGGCCCGCCTGTTGCTCCCCTCAGCAGTGTACTTCATCATCTGCCTGCTCTTCTCCCCGCTCTGTCTCTGGTGAATCCTCTCACCCTCCCCATCTCTGGCCTGTACCCCCGTTCTGTATGAATAAATAAATAAATCTTAAAAAAAAAAAAAAAAAAGAAAAGAAAGAAAGAAAAGAACTGGGGTGGGTGGTTAGGCCAGAAATGCAGGTGGATAAGAGGATTCACCAGAGAGACATAGTGGGGAGCAGAACAGGCAGATTGACTGAAATACACTGCTTGAGGGGTCAGGTCTTCCACACCACTTGGGTCACCTCCCTGCCGGGGATCGAATTCCTGCTGCAATGGCTTCAGATAGCGTCATCATGCTGTGCTTTACCCAGTTGCAACACCAGGGAGGGCACATACTAGTATTTTTAAGAGTAGCTGTTATCAGTTCCAGGAAAGGCTATTTTATTTTCACTTCCTTGTTTTTCTTTTCATTCTGAGCTCAAACCGGCACTAATAAATTTATTCTTCAGATAAGCATAAGTCTTACTTTCTCATTTCCTTTCAGCCTTTGTTCAAATGCATTAATTTTGGATTTATATAGGGCTTATGAGTTTCTTTGCATTTCTTTAAAATAACAGGGAAACACACATACTTCAGGTATTCCATAAATGCCTACCATCTCAGGGGGATCAAAGATTATTTTATTACCAAGTCTTCTTATCAGTAAGTGAAGTCAACTAGTGTGTGTTAGAAGCCCCTCGATTCTAAAAATTCCAACCAAAACTGAATCTCTGGAAAAATGCAAGTATTCCATGGTGCAAGAAGATTTGTATAGGACAAATGAACATTATTAGAGAATGGACAGGAGAAAAGAGGGAGTGAGGCCCTTGGTCATAAGCTTTGTTGAACAGATGATTCACATATAGAGGGATCTTATGATTCTGTTCTTTCCTTTTTTGTTCTTATGTTCTCCATAGAGGCCAGTTAAATAAAATCCAAAGATATAATATTTCTGTCTTAAATCTCAGAGTGAGGATAGTAAAACTGTTGGATCTAGTAACAATCTTTTTAACACTGAAAATTGTCCAAGGGTTATCAGTTTACCAGGATTACCATAGCCAAATATCAAAAAGTGGGCAACTTAAAGCCAGTTAATTCTAAGCCAGTTATGGGGCTAACAGTCTTGAAGTTAGGGTGTTGGTAGGACGATGGTCCCTTTGAGGTCTCTCAGTAGGATCCTGTTCACAAATCAAACATACTTAAAAAGACAGCCTACAGGACCGCCAATGTCTCCTAACCATCTTATAATACATTCATTGTGTCTATCCACGCACCAGGTTCTGTTACACAGTGATATAAATTTATAAGTGGCAAATCACAAAGCATGACAGTTCTGGTGGCCACAGTTTCCCTTGACTTGGAGCGACATCTCTGCTGTCTACCCTGGCAGTACATATTCTCCCTGTGTCTTCCTCCATGTATTGTTCACATTCAACTCATGTGTTTGTCTAAATTTTATTGTCCTTAAAGGACACAAAATCATACTGGACTGGACAATACAAATGGCCTTATACAAGTCTATTCACAACAATTTAATTCACACAAAAAAATTAGTCTACAACCAGAAAGTATATAATCAAGAGTTTAACTTTCATTGCTTCTCTGATGTTCCAAAGAAAGTCAGAACTGGTTAGTCCCCCGGCCCCAATTTTTTATCCTTAATAACTGCTAGATTTTTTTTTGATAATGCCTTTTAGTTTCAAGGAAGAGCAGACAGTTTATTTTTCAGTGGTTTAGAAACAAAACTCCCTTTTGATAATCATTGGCAAAAATATTATTGCTATTATTTAAACTATTTAAAGATTGTAAAATATGATCTATAGCATTTTCCTGTGTTTTTACTCACAGGCAATTATGATGCATTCAATATGCAATAGAAGAGAGTCGAAAGATATAACTGGTAGTTTCATTCGGCCCTCCAGAAAATGTACTTCTACAAGCACATTTTACAAGTAATGCATGCAACTATCCAAATGGTGAAATTCTCAATGGCACTGGATGTTATATTAGTATTACATGCTTATTGGTGGGTTTGCACAAATTCCCCTAGAGAAATGACTCCCAGCTTTCTAATCCACATCTATTTTACTTAGCTTTATTTTACTCCCTGGTTTATTTATTTATCTGTTATATTTTTGCCTATGTTTTGCTTTCAGCTTCTCCCACTGGAGTGGAAGTTCCCTGAAATAATGAGTCTGTGGTCTAGTTCACCAATTTATCTCCAGCTACCTCCGACTTGATTCCTAGCCCATAGAAGGTGCTCAACAAGTATTTTGTTAAATGAATGAAAGAGTTAGGTGTCAAACAGACCAAGTATCTGGTCCAAGTTTCAAAACAAGATAAGATTGGGACTCTAATGCTGGTCTTCCAACTTTAGGTCCTTTACTATTTCTACTACATACCAGTTACTTTGTTCAGCCTCTCCCCACCCTCCTCCAGGCATGCCTAGGCCAGGTCATCCTAGAAGCAGACATACCAGGAAAAAGAGGGAGGCAGAGAAGGGAGGAACTGAGGCCAGGCTGAGGTGAAGGGCAGGTCAAATTTACAGGTAGGCCTATCAGGAAGATCGCCTGACCTAAGTATCTGTGTGAGCTGCCTTCTGGTTTAATAATACAGATACATTTCTCTGCACCCTGTAAATGTGAACTGTCAGAAGTCTAATCTCTCCATGTCAGGACTGCCACTGGTAATAAACACTTTATAGAGAATTGTAATCTACAAAGCAATTTATAAAACTGTCACAAATGAATCCTCTTAGGATTCCCAGGACGTAGGCAAGTCAAAGGTAGTGGAATTGGAAAATAATGAAGTACTTGAAAGAAAAAGAGCAGAAAGACCTCAAGAAATGTTTTGAGAGTCCAGCAAAGTTCACCATATTCTGAGCACCCAATGTTCCTATGACTTTTGACAGCATCTAGAAGCTCTTGCCTGTAATCAGTGACAAATGCTGATCATCATCCCATCCCATCCATCAAGTTGATTTTTCACCTTTTTATTGTTATTGAAGTACCACTGTTTTACAACCCAGTTAATACTTTGACACCATAGGAATTCTGGATCCCCGCCTCATTCATGGTCCCTATCACACTTCCACCATTAAAGTTCCATAGTCCTCCACCATGGTCTGCTGTGTTCCCTTCTCACACACCCTTCCAGGCCCCCTGCTCCTCACCTCCATCCTTTCTCTTTCCTTCCCTCTGAAAGCCCAAAGGTCTACAGTCAGTTTTCAAGGGTTGGTTTCAAAGTTTGACGTTGACTTTTTCCCCCCCAGTTTCTCTATAGCCTGTATGTAAGTGACACCATCTGGTATTTATATTTCTTCTTTGGTATATCTCAGCATAAGTCATTTCAGATCTATGCATATTGCTGTAAGTGGCATGAGTTTATACATCTGATTGCTGAGTAGTATTCCATGTGTATATATACCATTCCTTCCTTACCTGCTTGTCTACTTTTTGAGAACTTGGCTTGTCTCCAAATCTTGACGATTGTAAAAAGTATTGTTATAACCCTAAGTGTGCAGGTTTCTTTTGAATTAGTGTTTTTGGGGTAGATATCTAATAGCATAATTGCTAGGTTATATGGAAGCCCCAGTTTGAGAAATCTCCACACTACCTTCTAGAACAGTCTTCATTTCCACCAACAGTGCAAGAGGGTTCCCAGCAGATCTCCCCCAAAAAATAACAGGTGTGTGTATTTGTATGTGTGCAGATACATATACCGATTCATAGATACATACCCTTTAAAGTAAAGTACTTATCCCCTTGAATCAAGCACTTCTGAGCTAGTCATAGAATTCTAGGTTCAAAATGTGTGTATATCTATTAAAGTTTGAATTGATTACAATTAAATAAATGTCCAGTTCCTCAGTCATTGCCACATTTTCAGTGCTCATTAAAAACACAAGGTGCCACACTGGCCAGAGCAGATGTAGAACAGCTCTATTCTTGCTCCCACCATTGACCTGTGAGTGTGACCCAGGTGGTGAAGGTTACATCTGTGTCTCAAGCAGATGGAATCAGAATTATCTTGTAGGGCTATCCAATGGGAGATCTAGGGCTAGATCTTAAGCTAAGTACCTCCCACACTTTTTTCTTGGTGTGCTCGTAGCCATTGATTCTTCTTATTCTAATTTTTGAGGCCAAGGGATTCTTTAAGGTCATGGATACACTCACTGATCTTGATTCCTGACAGCTGAACCTCTCTCCTCTGCTCCACGTCCCTCATTCTTCCTCAGCTAGCAGTTCCCAGCCTTGTTAAAATAGGATAATCCACCTTGCTTTACCTCACTCTGAGTCACCATGAAACTAGTCTTCCATATCAACGTTGATGTTTGAGCATTTGTAGCTATGAGAAGGGGATGGGAAGGGTAGTAGAATACGTTCAGCAGAAAGTTTCCAAATTTAGAGGCAGGAGAAGGATTGATTGATTGTTTCCCTGTAGGTCTGTCACTTAACTTCCCTGAAGGACTACTTTGTTGTCAGTTGTGAAAGTATAAGCAACATCTGTTGCACATTTGGGAGAAGATTTTAAAGTCAAGTGTAGGTTTTACTGGGAAAACTAAAATTAAATTCAACACAGAAAAATCTCCCTCTAAAGAAAGCAGAGAAATAAAAGTTGAATTAATGAGTAAACACTAAGAATTTTGAGACACATCTCAAGCAATCCATAGGAGAGAGCAAAGACAAAATGAATCTCACCCATTTACTAGTCAAGCAGATACAAATTCTTAAGATCAACTAGTAACCAAGGATACCATTTGTTGCAGAGTTCACCCTAGACTCACCAGGATATTGGGGTGACCTATATCCAAAGGAAAAATAAACTCTTGGTTTTTCTGTATTCTCTATATAAGTGACACCATCAGGTATTTATCTTTCTCCATATAAGTATAAGTGAGATACATGTTTTATCTCATTTAGTATAAGCCCTAAGTATTAAATATGATAAGAGGTAGTTTTGCAACGTGGAGATAGCCACAAAGCTAGCCTCCTACCTTCCCAGGGGAACCAGCAGGTGCGGAGCATTATCTCTACTGATCCCTACATTTCAGAGTTGGTTTCCTGGTCCTAGAAAGACATTATACTTCAAAGAGAAGTCAGTAGGGGAGATGCTTGGTATTTTCTTTGAGGATTAAATTGAACAGTATTATAATTAGTGATTTAAGTCACTCAGAAATTTTGTGAGGTGGTATATTTTACCAGTGGCTATCAACTATAAAATTTGGTCACTAGTGGGTAACTTTTAAGTTGTCTCAGAAACAGTTCATTCAATATAAATTACTAACACCTATGTCTCCCAATTAAGGGGCACAGGCCAATTTTTATCTGCTTTCTCTTCCTTATTCTGGGGTTTGCATTAGGAGTCCCTATAGTCCTGAAAACTATCTTTCCTCTATCCCAAGCAACCATACAATATTTACTTCCCAGATAAGTTTATTTCTCCTGCTTGTATTTTATTAAATTTGATAGTAATATATAGCTTCTCTTCGCTAATAACACATTCACTTTTATGAAGTAAATCGACACTTTACAGCACTTGTTTCTGTACTGAGACCATGATACTATGACAAAACAGATTTTTATTGATTGAAGTGATAGTGTGTTACTTTCTAAGGTTCCCTTGTGCTGCCTAATGTATGAGATGTGTAGACTGATTCAGAACTGCATCTACGCTGGCTTTTTGTTGTGCTTACTGTTGATGGAGTATATTTCACATAGGGTACAGTAATTTGTTGAGTTTTCAGACAGTAAAACTGGGCAAGGAACTGACTTATCTCATTCTCTATTTTTCTTTTTTTTTTTAAGTTTTATTTATCTATTCATACAGGCCAGAGGTGTGGGGCAGCGAGAGGCTTTACCAGAGACAGAGCGGGGAGCAGAACAGGCAGATCATTGAAGTATATTGCTGAGGGGAGCAGCAGGTGGGTCAGGAGAGGTCTGCCTCGCCTGTGGTCACCTCTGGGTCAGACGGGGATCAAACTCATGCGGAAGTGGCTTTAGCTTCCTAGTGCTGTGCTTTAACCCACTGTGCCACCAGGGAGGGCCCCCATTCTCTATTTTGTATGCATAGATAAAGGTCATGTTGAAGTCCACAACTAATATCTTACATAAGAAACTAACATGATCCTGGGCCACTGACTCAAACAAGAGCAGCAAGACTATTTTTCTTTATAAAAAACATTGTCCCCATATACATTCAATATTCCTCATTACCTTGGATTTTCACAATATGTAAATATTTAAGAAAACAAATTTACTTCAGTTGTGGACTTAGTGGTCCCGAGGTTTACCAACAGAGCTCAATTACTCCAGAGAAGGGCCTCCTCCTTTTCTGAGTTTTACAGCAGGCAAAATGGGGACTTCCAGTTCTCATAAGCACAATTTTCCTCACTTTTGAATGTGAATTTCCCCCAAAATAATCCATTCCATGTGTCTCAGTCCCCATAGCAATTACATTTAGAATCATGCTCTATTTAATAAGGGCTCTGGGCTCTAAGTTATCATCTCTAAGAACGTGTTTATTTCAAACAGAGGTCAGATCAAAATGCTTGCTAATCAGAGAAGTAAATCCGTGATGGTAAAGCTTCAGAAAGGTGGGAAACAGAATTGAGATAATTCGATAACAAACCTATTCAATGTCTCCTAAGCTGTATCACAGAAACAAGTTACTCCTTTAGCCACTGCTGGTTCCTTCTGGGATGGGGAGGGAAGGAGGGAAAAGAATCTTGCTAAGTTGTTCTTGTTGCAGGTCATGTGCTTGAAGGAACTAGAAATTTAATAATGGTTTGTGGGAACAGAAATTTTTCACAATCCAAAAGTATGTCAGTAAGAAGGAAGAGGGAAATTTTCTTTTATATATATATCAGCTCAAGCTTCTAAATTCTGAAAAATTGCTCAGTAGGTTTTCATCTTATTCTTTTCTTGCTTCTAAGCTTTTCTACTGCATTTTCCTTTGAAAATAGTTGCTTTAATTTTATCATTTCAGTTGAGTTTCTCACCAATGCTTATGAAGTAACTAGGAACTTTAAAAAGATAAATTCCTATTTTCCTATTTTGTCATTTCCTATTTCTGCCTACAACAAAAACATCTGGAGAGTCTAATTTTAAGTAATCAAACTTTCCTATGTGGGAGCCATTCATTTTTTATTATCAAGTTCTCTGTGCTGTTCACTGCTTTCTTCCTCACCTTCTCCCTCTAGTCCACCTGCTTAGCTCCATTTCACTCCAGTGTCATACTCTGCAAATGTAAAACCATTAGCAAATGTTAATAATAGTAACCCATCAGACTTCATTATTTCTGTAATGGAATCTGTCAAGGTCAGCCACTGATGGCTATTAATGACCACTTTGTTGATAAATTGGGAGGTAACAGCAATAATATTCATTTTAATTCAATAAAATTAAGAATTCATTCTGCTCAGTTGGAATCCAATTTAGCCAGCTTCTGGAGGAAGAATCACTTGTGATCTCTCCACTTAGGATACAGTCACAAAACAACAAAGTAGGACTTCCTTTAATACAATTCTTACCTTGTGGCAGTAATAGAGCTGTCTTATCCAGAAGAAAGCAAAGTTTGCACTGGAGTCCTCCCTCGACAAAGAGCTTCCCAATCTGAGACCCTAACACAAACCTACCCACTCTTCATCATATCTGACAATATGGTTTTGCTTCAACTTATTTATGTTATCATTGGAAATTTCTTCTTAGGTTATTAAATCTAATTTGAACAATCCATCTATTGTATAGATGCTTTCATATATTGCACAGTGTTAACTATGACTCCAAGCTTAATCTGTAAGTGAAAAACCTTTTTTGAAGGAGGGGGGTGTGTTAGCAAATTGCAATTCTGTAGACATCAGACATCACTCAGGTAAGTGGCGGAAATACAAACTTACATAGTGAGGTTTATCTTTGATAAGCTAATAAAATTCTTTAAAAGGTAAAGAAACCATGCAAAAAAAAATAATGCTTACATGTTAGTACTGTGATTGACTTTATTATAAGAAGTCCAAGTCCAACAGTAAGCCCGTGTGTCAGTTTCTATAACAGACATCTGTTCTTCAAATTCTTGAACTACCACATGTCAGAATGGTGATTTAATGAGCATTATGTATGCAGCTGGACATACAGATTCCCAAGTGGTCAGGCATAGCAGTCATGAATGTGCTTTAAGCCCTTAGTGCTTTTTCGGTCCACTTTCATCTTTCCTTTAGCAAATTTCATGATTTCTTGGTCATCTCCAAAGTTACGACATAGATTATTACCTAGTTTGAAAATCCTAGCCAGGGGAAATGGTCAAGTATTTACTGACCTATAGAACACAGACAACAACCAATGATCTTGTAGAATAGTGAGAGAAGACATATATATATATATATGTACACAGAAACATAGCCTGACACTCCGCAAGTACCATTATGGAACACAACATAGTACTGTGATAGCAATAATAGGAACTATGTAGGCAGGGTGTTCAGGGAAAACTTTTCTAACTACTTCAGCTGAAACTTGAATAAGAAATTAGCTATACATTAGCATCTTGCATGAAGATGCTTAATTGAAAATCTTTTGTTGTAGAAATAATGTGTCTGATTTTAGGAAAACAAAGATATGTTATAAATAGCTATGGTAGTTTATTTTTTACATATGGACTATTTGCAGAAAACAAAGTAATTTGGAAGAGTGTAAGTCCTGAGATTTAACATTGGTGAAAATGTAGTGACATCACTGTAGGCTTGCCTATTTTTTTTTTGTTACTGTAGATGAAAATAATTAAGACTGCTTCCTTTTAGTACTCATGACTTATGTAAAATGGAAAAAATATCCTATCTATATTGCATATGTATATTGCTTTTCTCAGGCTTGTCTTGCCATGCCATCAGCCATGTGGTACTTTCATCCTGAATGGACAACCAAGATGATCCACCACGGTCCAAGCCAGAGCCCCGACCATCATTTCTGTTGTCCTCCTACTTCCCTAGAGTCCATGAATATATCTACTATTTCTGCTGCCACAATATCCCCTAAATTTATTCATTGTCTACGCTCCCTCCCTCAACCTCAGTTTTATATTTTGAAAGAAATAAAACTACATTATCTCAGGTAGTCTGATTTGTTCTCAATTCCAGTTCATATTCATGCTAGGGCCCATCTAATATCTAAAGCCCATATATGACTGGGTATCTCACCTACCCAGAATTTTTTCCCCTTATGTATAAACCATAACAATTCCATCAAAAATTATTCCCTGTCTTCCTACTCCCACCTCTACCACACTGTACTACCTGTAATTCCTTATTGTATGTTGGTCTGTTGTTTTACCAACACACTCCCTCTTTATAGACTTTCTTCCCTCTTCCTCATCTGACCTTTATTATTCATCCTTCATGAGGCAGCTCACAGTTCACTTCTGCCCTCACAGACACCTTCACAGGAACTCCCCCTTGAATTTTTTGCACTTTTCTACTCCAGACCCATGTTTGTGTTTACTAAGAAGCTGCACTGAGAAATGCATTATGTCCCACACTGACTTATCACCTTATATTTCTGTAAGTTCTTAAGTTTCATGAGCTACAGTACTCTACAAAGCTAAGAATCAGGCCCTCCCTGGTGGTGTAGCAGGTAAAAGCACAGCACTAAGAAGCTGAAGCCACTTCAGCATGAATTCGATCCCCGCCCAGGAGGTGACCCACATGGCGTGGCAGACCTCTCCTGACCCGCCTGCTGCTCCCCTCAGCAGTGTACTTCGTCAGTCAGCCTGCTCTGCTCCCCACTCTGTCTCTGATGAATCCTTTCACCACCCCTGCACCTCTGGCCTATTCTGTATGCATAAATAATCTTAAAAAAAAAGTTACAAACCTTTATTTTTTCCCTTGCACCCATATCTCACCAGCCACTAAGTTCTGAAAAAATCTCTTCATATTTTAAGAATGCCCCCACTACTATGCACCATGGATATCACTATCTGTCCTCACCCTGTTAACTATAGCAATCTCTTTACTGGTCTAGTTTGCACTAATCCTGTTGCCACACTGCCAGGCTATTCACCTTATTTTTCATTCTCTTCATGAAGTTATTTCATGGCTGCCCACTGCCCTCAGGTCAAACCTAAAACTTTCCCCAGTGTTCACTGGCCTGTTCAAGATGAGACGATTACATATTTCTTCAGGCTCATCTCTCTTGATGATCCTTATCGTATGTTGAATTACTTTCAGTTATATGCTATGTTTCTTGCTTCTGGGAAACTTATTTGTCTAGATAAACCCTCTCTTTTTGAGGCTCTTCTAAGAATGAATTTTACAGAAATTTTTCCTGATCAATCCCCAAATGTATCTCATGTCCCTCCATAATAATCCCTGTAGCAACCCTGAAACTGTACCATTCTAGAATTTAGTAGATAGTCAAAAATTATTTGCTATGTGACTGAGTAAGCAGAAAATGATAACCTTAATTTGTAGTACATCTCTTTGCAAGAAATTGTGATATCAGGGTGAATGTACTTATGTATATATGAGGATCACCAATATTGAATTGGAGGACTTACTAGCAAGAGCAAATAGACAAAATGATATAAACAAGTTTACAAATTGGAAAGGAAGAAGTTATTTCTATTTTTAGGTGACATGGTAATATGATAGAAAATCCTAAAGGCTCCAGTAAAAGCTATTAGAAATAATAAACATATAGTAAAGTGGCAGACTATATAATTTACAACTGCATAAAAATAGCTTTAATTAGAAAGTATCTTAAAAATCTGTGTAAAAAAAAACACAATTAAGATAGTTTAAAAAAATAGACACAAAGAATTAAAAGAAATAGACAATGTTATTCCACTCTCATGGATTGGAATAATTACCATAGTTAAGATGGCTGCATTATCTAAAGCAATACAGAGGTTCAATACAATCCTACACAATTCCAAAAACAGTACAAAAAATTCATGAAATTTACCTGGAACAATGGAAGACTGAATAGTCAAAACTCACCTCAGAAAAAAAATGAGAATATAATTATCATGCTTCCTCCCTTAAAACTATATTACAAAGCAGCAGTAAGTCAAAGTACCTTGATACTGGACTAAGAACAGACACATAGATCTATGTGAACTAAGAGAATAAAGAGCCTAGAAATACACATACATGGACTACTAAAGAATGACAATATACAGCAAAAAAGAGTAAGGAAATTCTCTTCAATAAATGGTGTTGGGAAAAATGCACAATCAAACAACATGCAGAAGAAAGAAACTAGACCCTTAACACCATATCTAAACATCCAAAATGCTCTAAAAACTCACATATGAGACCTGAAACCATAAAATACATAGATTATGACAAAGGCACTATCAGTCCGCGAATGAGTTTGAAAAGTTAATCTCAATGTCTAGGAAACAAAAAGCAAATGGGACTGTACCAGACTAAAATGTTTCTATCTAGTGAAAGGAACTATCATCAAATAAAAATAATCCTACCACTGGGAGGAGATATTTGTACATCATACTTCTCAACAAAGGACTAATGTCAAAAAATATACAAACAATTCATAAAACTCAAAAAAAATTTAAATGAGCAAAGAAGCTGAAGATAGGACACATATGATTATAGGGCACATGAAAGATGTTATCATCTCCTATTAGAGAAATTACCTGGCACCTGTGAGAACAGCATATATTAAAAGATAAGAAACAAGTGTTAGAGAGAATATAAAACAGTAAATAGTGCAGCCATTATGGAAAGAAGTATGGAGATTCCTCAAGAAAAAAAAAAAAAAAAGCTGAAGTAGGGCTTCCCTGGTGGTGTAGGGGTTAAGTCCCACACCTATCACCACTATAGCCCAGAGTTTGATCCCCAGTCACGGTGACCCACGGGATGCAACAGACTTCTCCTATCTTGCCCACTGTTCCCCCCTCAGCAGTGTATTCCAGAAGATCCACTTGTTCTGCTCCCCCCTCTGTGTCTGGTAAATCCTCTAGACTCCCCCATACCTCTGGCCTCTATCCCTGTTCTTCTATGGATAAATAAATAAATCTTAAAAAATAATCAAAACAGAAACTCTGTTCAATCTAATTACCCCACTATCCCATTTACTCAGAAAATACAAGAATACTAATTCAGAAATATCCCCTATATTCATTAAAGCTTTATTTACAATAGCCATGTTATAGAAACAACAGCTCATAGACTAATGAATAAAGACAACATGGTATCTACACACTATAGAATTAATGAAAAAAGATGAAATCCTGAAATTGGTAACAATATGAATGTACCAAGAGGGTATGATCAAAGAAGTAAGCCAGAAAAACAAAAGAGTTCACTCATAGATGGTATCTAAGGCAACCAAGATGAGCTTAAAAAAATAAATAAATCTATAGAACTAAATGGTGCTTAACATAGTCCATCACCTGGAAGGTGGGGGAAGAGAAGAAAAAGAAAACATCTGGATCTTGAGAACATTAATTGGAGCCAGTGACATTAATCTGTGCAATGTATTTCATCTATATGTAATTCAAATTGATAGATATCAATAGGTATTAAAACAGAAACTGCATAAGTTGTAAGTTAATGTGACAGAGGAATATTTTCTGTGTTCTGGATATAATCTTATCTTGATAGAAGTTTTAAGATTCTGAAAAAGGTTATATACTTTAAAGATTTTTATTAGACACACAATTGTCACCTTTCACTATATTTCAATTCTATGTTATTATAAACATAAGAAGAATGAGTGAGGAATTCCATCTCATTTACAGATCCCCTCCCCACCCCAAGCATCACTGACAAATCCAGATGCCAGTTGTTCCTGTGGTTTACTGTAGCTAGTGCACCTTCTAGGCAGAGACCTGTAGTTTCTGAGTGCCACAGAAGGCCTACCATCCTCTAGGGATCCTGGCTTCAAGCTGATCGTTGGGAGGTTTGGTGAGGTGCGTGTGGAGTTGCTACCCAAAGGCCTGAATGCACAACTCACATTCCAGAGCTTCCCAGGGGACACAATGGTGTATCCACCTTTCAAAAGTCTAATTGTGGGTCTCATTTATATTCAGACTGGTCAGTCTGTTAGCTGAGCTGGCTTTTTGGAAAGATATGAAAAGCAGCTCAAAAAATGATGGATAAAGACTGAGGTGAAAAGCTAACCCACTGACAATATTTGTGCCACTTAAAAGGAGTATGGAGAGATCAAGACACCTTTAGAGAATGCCAAACTAGAGAGTCATTGAATATAACCAACATTGCAAGCACATACAGCAAGGTGGTGAAGCCACTTCAGTTGTGATAGAGGACCTTAATCCCCTGGTCTAAGAGCTGAAGGAAGACACATACAGTCAAAACAAGAGGAGGTGGCACAGATGCCATAGCACTTAAGTTCCAAGAAGAGCTCACGAGCATCACTGCCTCGCCTGCAGCTTTTCTACCCCAGCCAGGTGGCCCAGGGCAAGTCCTGTAAGGTTCTGTCCCTGGGTCTCAAAGCAGCTCTGTTCCCTCCCCCATTTAGTTCTCCTAATACCAGGCTGCATTCACTGACGTCAGACTCTACCTGAGGGAAGAAGAGGCCAATGGATACAAGGCAACCCCCACCTCCCCCCACTGCCTTGGGCTGCACATATTCTTGAACTTCACATATGGACAGAGTTGTCAGTTTTCTAACCTAAAGTATATGAATTCCAAGATTACAAGAATTGCATGACTTCTATATTTACAGAGTATTTGTATTATCTCACTGCAATAGAAGAAATGTATTTAGGAGACTACTATTGAAACTTGACTTTAAACTGAAGTTTCCAGAGAGGGGTGTGGTAATATGGGTGGAGGGGGTGTAATGGATGGTGTGGTAGGTTTTTGAAATTTGTTTGATTAAAGAAAAACTTTAAAAATTACTAAAAGAATTACTAGCTGAAATGTGTAAAGCTTCATCACCATACTGATTACAAAATTATTCTATATACCCTTCTGTTTGGTACTAAGAGTAGAAGAAAGTCAGCTGGGGAAGGACAAGCTGATCTTTCCTTTTAAACTTTAAGGTATAACTAAACATTGCATTCACTTAAAATGTTTATAATTCTCATTCCTCCCCCTGTGCATTTTCTAACTCAAGTTTCATATATTTACATCATAATGAATGAAGTAGCACATCTTAGCATTTTAACTTCCTACTTACCTTTACTGGGAAAAAATACAAGTGAAATAAATTAGTTTATTGGAATTTCATTTAAAGTTGTACCTACAGTGTTTTCATTTATGTCAAATCTCTTCCAAATTGTTACTTATAATGCCTTGAGGGGTTGTTTTGCTCAACGATTAATGACAATTATTTTCAATTAGTTGGAAACTCTTACAAAAGGGGTAAGTGAAACTTCAAAATACATCACTTTGAAGTACTGACAGGGACACTGAAGTGCTTGAATCTTGTTTTTAGAACACTGTCAGTTTTATAAGAAAAGTGTATAACTAGAGATGAAGGACAATCTACCTCTTTCATCCTAAATCATATTGAATCTCTAGTCTTATCTGGGATGTCAAATATACAAGACAACAGTGACCAAGTAAAAGACTGTTTGCTCCTGTGCCAGGTCTGGTTAAGATCTTTGGGAACTGTTACATATAGAGACTCCACCCAAATCATATTTAGATATGCTCATTACATTTATATTTAACATGGCATATTATTATATACCTATCAGAGTTTGCCTGACATAATGTTGAATTTTATGGAGATTTAAGTTTTGTTCATTTTGAGGTTACATGTTTTTATTTTATTTCTTTCCAGTTCTTAAAAATGTTTATAGGTTAGGGCCCTCCCTGGTTGCACAGTGGGTTAAAGCACAGCACTAAGAAGCTAAAGTCACTTCCGCATGAGTTAGATCCCCGCCTGCCCCCTGAGGTGATCACATGGCGTGGCAGACCTCTCCTGACCCGCCCGCCCGCTGCTCCCCTCAGCAGTGTACTTCGTTCACCTGCCTGTTCTGCTCCCCACTCTGTCTCTGGTGAATCCTCTCACCCTCTGCATTTCTGGCCTGTACCCCGGTTCTGTATGAATAAATAAATCTTTAAAAAAATGTTTATAGGTTATTCTAAATACCAAAGAAGCCCCATCTACCACTGTCATCCCAATTCAAGCCTTTTTAGGAAAGTTCTGAAGATCTGCCCTTCTTATACTTTACCTGCCTTCAGAGAATACAAAAGAACACCCCAAAATCTTCCAAAAGGAAAATGATCAGGATATCTCCCACTGGAATTACCTTCCCATCAGGAAAGAAAGGAACGAGAACTCAGAGAGACAACTCTCCCTCACCTCAAATGTTAGGCCTAATTATATAAAAACTGCCCTTTCTGAAGGTAGGAATGGTTAATTACCAGTTGTTTTTTTTTCTCATTTCAACTGAATAATTCAAAGACTGTCCTTGAATTCAATTAATCCATAAAATCACTTCTGGAAAGCTGAGTGAAGGAAAAACAGTCTTTTGGATTCCTAAGGCTGGAGAACACTAGATAGGATGATTCAAACAAATAGACTGTCTCGATTCTGAAAGCTAGAAAGCAAAATAAAGGAAGGAGTAGCAGGACTGGTTCCTTTTTAAAGGCTGAGTATTTGTCCCATGCTATGCTCTGGGATTGGCGGGCTGCTCACAGTGGCTTGCCAACGTTCATATTCCTTGGCTTATAGTTTATAGCAGCCAATCACCACCTTTTAATAAACATACCGTTACCCCATATGTGTCTATTTTTTCCTTTTTATGTGATTGGTTTTACTAAATTTATTTTATTTTGATCTATAAAAACACTATTTCCAAGTAAGGTCACTGTTGCAGGCTCTGGAGATCAGGATTTCAACACCCTTTGAGGGGACACTCTTCAATCAAAAAGGAGCAGGGGAGAGGGGAGGCATCTCCAACCTTCTGACCAGAGAAGCCAACTCTGCTTTTACCTCATGGCATCCATGCCACTTATGCTAGTAACCATCAAGCTCCTGGGTCAGATTTTATCCCCAAAATGATGTATGTCAGATGGGTCCAGGCCTTTGCATCAGTTTGGATACCTTTAACCTCAAGCCAGTCCCAACCTGAAATAAACAACACACTGCATGAGCTCAATGTGCCCCACTTGTAACAACACAAAAGTTTACTAAACTCAACTCCAGCAAAGTCTAATAAGCAAAAGGGAACACTAAGGTCTGGCTCACCAGCACTGAGGAAAACCTAGGCCTATGGCATTGCCACACAAGTTGTTCTTTTATCTCACAGCTGATCCACCAGCCCTGCACTTCATGTTTCTCTTCTGCTCACACTGCCAGCATTCAAACTCATCAAACATCCATGAAATCTCCTGACAGACCTTTGCAGCCCAGGGCTTTCCCATTTTATCTCATTTAATCCTCACAACAACTCTGAGGGATAAACTTGTTTTGTTAGCAAAGAACCAAATCCCAGTCTCAACATTCTCTGTCCAATGTCTCTCAGTTACCTCCACCTGATGGTGTTCCTAGTAAGATAGGCCTGGTGCTGACTTAATCATTCAGGCATTTTCCTTCTAGTCTTCTAGGTTTAAAATTAGGAGGGGCCTCCTGTTACAGAAGTAAATCAACTGAATAATTCCTTCAACCATAGACCGCAGTAAAAGAGGGGTATTTGGGCATCTGAGAACTACTGTAAGACCCACACGCAAAAGACACAAGCTGGAGAGGAAAGGCTGGAGCAGAAGGGCTGGAGACCCAAGCAGTAGCTGGATTCCCGTTAACCTGGAGCATTCCTGGGCAGGAGCCTGGTGAGTAGAGAAGCAGCCTCCCTGCCCTGTCCCCTCCAACAGGCAGCAGCTGCTGCCCAGAGAACCTCAGAGCTCAGCCTCAGCAGCACTAACACTCGCCTGAGTTCTAGCACCTTCTTTACCCTGGACCTCACCAAATCCCTGCACTCCACGCAGGTGCCAGGACCTTTACAGTTCTCAGGTCTCAATGTGCAACAAAAAACCACGAGCGAGAAGGAGGGAGGGGCAGCGAGTGGGCCTCAAGCTCTCTCTCCTGCTCCCCCAGGACCACCCTCTTCCCCACCCAGGGTCACAGTAGGACACAGGCTATGGTGGACAGAGGCTACCGTGGGGGCTGTGACCCCCTGTGGGCAGAATTCATCATGGCACTTGTGCCCCCAGGGAGTAGAAGCTCACAGAAGAAAACAGTAGGCACAGGAGAAGCTCACTCTCTCCGTTGGTGTGGGGATAAGCAAAAGACAAGGACACCCAGCTTCACCAACAATTCAGCAGCAACCACCACACAACAGAACAGAGCTGTCAGCTTAGCACAGGCGGTGACGCTGGGTGCAAAGAAACGGCATTGCCACAACCAAGAAATCACAGCACACAGAAGGGGCCTTGACCCACTGAGAAGAGAACATGTTCATACCGGGATCACTGAATATTGTGAATGGGGGGGGTGTTAGTTTTCTGCAAATTAACCCACAATTCAACAGTTTCAATTCAAAAGCAATTCTGAGGAATTGACATCACTTAATAGTGAAATGTCTGACAGAATTAGAGGCCCCCACCCCACAGATTCCGTGAGGAGGGAGAGCCAAGCAGCAAACTCAGGATCCGAGTCCCGGTCAAGCCCCATTTCTGCCACTAGGCCACAGGTGTGACTCCCATTTCAGTAACACACAGTTGAAAAGCAGCGCTGCTTCCCACGTTAGAGAATTACCTTGTTCAGAGAAAAGCTTTTGTTTTTGCAGCTCAATTGAAGTTTTATATACATTGGGGTCACTCAGATTGAGATGCAGTCTTGTCACTTCAGAAATGTCTCCTTTCCTTTCAGTCAATTCCACAACCACATTTTTTTCTTAACTGTAATTCACATGACCATGGATTAGCTTTAGTTTTTCCTGCCTATGGCTTATTTCAATTCCGCAAAAATGTACCTGAGATTTATCCATGCTGCTAGAATAATAGTGAACATTTGGTTGTTCAGTTAAAATTTTATGAATAAAGCCATGTGAACCCTCTTGTACACATCTTTCATGGGGCAAACACACTCATAACATCCTCTGATCCAATAATTCATGAAAAATTTAGAAGTTAATACATGAGTCTGCATGGTATCAAAATTCACCAAGGTTTATCCTTTGAGGAAGAATTCTCCTATTAGAAGCCAGTTCCAGTACACATGGACTAAGCAATGCCCTGCAAACTGGGGAGCAGGGTGCCCTTTGCCCAAAGGGATATGGCCATCACGACAGGAGAGTCCTCCTCACTCTACTGCCTCCCCCAGTGGGCATACACACCAACAGCAATGCCAAGTACAAGAGCAAAGGACAATCCAGGCATTTTTACTTCCTGCTGCATTTGGAACAATTAGCACAAACGTAACATTTTGTAGCTTTAATAAAACACAAAATTTTCACTTACACTTCTAATCCAAAGTGGGATTCACGAGGCTGGAGTCAAGGTGTGAGCAGGGCTATGTTTACAGAAGACTGCAGGAAAAAAGTGCTGTCTGGCTCCCCCAGCTTCCAGAAATCCTTTGCCCCACTTTCAAAAATTGAATCTTTCTAACCGAACTTCCCTGTGTCCTTCCACTTTTAAGGGCCCTTGCGATTGCATTGGGGCCACCTGGGTAATCCATGCGCCTCGCCCTCCTGTAAACTCAGCTGGTCAGCATCTTAACTCTCCTTCGCTGTGCAAGCACAACATATTCCAATTCCAGGAGGTAGATATAGACATTTGAGGGCAGGGGGTTGGGGGGAGATAATCATTCTGCTGACCAAAAATGCACCAGGTTTCTATTTAGTAGACTGGAATTGGTTAAACAATGCCCATGTTACTATCACAAAATTAGGAAAAGGTGCGTTTATCGCTCCTTATTTAACCAGATCCGCAACATCCCCTTATGCCCAGAACATTGGTAAAAAAAGTATCTCTGTACCAAGTATTTTGAACCTGTGCTACCCTGGTAAGAAGAATTTAGGTAATTATTCAAAAATTCCTGTTTCCACTATATAATCTGTGTGAAACATTCTTCATTTTGTGTGTGTAACCCAACAAATCAACTTTGCCCTAGGCTGTTAAAACCAATGTGTTTGGTGGTGGTGGTGGTGGTGGTTGTTGTTGGTGGTGGTGGTGGTGTGTGTGTGTGTGTGTGTGTGTATCTTAACCTGTGTGTGTTACACAATTCATTAAGGAGCCCACCCTTCATCATTTAGGAAATGATGACATTTTCTGCCATTTCCTTAAAGCTTTGACTCATTAGATTTTTTTACTCTTTCTTTTGGTGATCCTATTTCTTTGTTTTTCTAGCTAGAATTCCAAGAGACATTTGATAGTTTGTTTGCTTGTTTGTTTTTTTTTTCACTGCCCACAAATTCTTCCCCAAAACTTTTCTTCTTTGACTTCTCTCATCATCCTCCATAAAATAAGTAAATAAATAAATAAATAGCGCACAGCACACCCAGATCAACTATTGTGATTTTTCTGTACTTGAGAGTAGAATAAAAACGTATTCTGGGGCCCTCCCTGGTGGCGCAGC
>NW_004567111.1:54563967-54564603 GCF_000260355.1 Condylura cristata | reverse complement strand
TTAAAAAAAAAAAAAAACGTATTCTGGTCCTGTGTTCAAAGTTAAACATCTGGGGTCCTCCCTGTGGCTCAGTGGGTTAAAGCACAGCACTATTAAGCTCTCTGACGCCACTGAGTCACGAGTTTGATTCCTGACCAGGGAGGTGACCCACATGGCGAAGCAGACCTCACCCCACCTGCCCACTGCTCCCCCCAGCAATGCATTTCAGTATATCTACCTGTTCTATTTCCCACTCAGTCTATGGTGAAACCTCTCACTCCCTGCACCTCTGGCCTGTACCCTAGTTCTTATATGCATAAGTAAATAAATTTTAAAAAATAAACAAAGTTAAAGGCTTTGGTGCATCACAGCAATTTAATTGTGTAATATGCAAAGTAACTTTACACCCTTACAGTTTAAGTTTTTCATTGTTTCTGACATTTTTGCACACTACCATTCTTTATAACCTCTTAACCAGTTTCTCTTTATCCCCCAATAACTTCATCAATGTCTGTT
The DNA here is from genome assembly GCF_000260355.1 of Condylura cristata. Lineage (NCBI taxonomy): Eukaryota > Metazoa > Chordata > Mammalia > Eulipotyphla > Talpidae > Condylura > Condylura cristata. The sequence continues at coordinate 54,564,108 of NW_004567111.1, read as the reverse complement.
TCTTCATTAAACATACTTTGACTTGGCCCTCCCTGGTGGCGCAGCAGGTTAAAGCACAGCACTGAGAATCTAAACCCACTTCCGCATGAGTTCGATTCCCGCCTGCCCTGGAGGAGATCCACATGGCGTGGCAGACCTCTC
>NW_004567111.1:54526887-54563832 GCF_000260355.1 Condylura cristata | reverse complement strand
AAAAAAAAAAAACATACTTTGACTTGTCAATTTAGCTATGTAAACAATGAATACTTGCTTTACTACATGCAACTCCCTCAACCACTATCCCATATTTTCTGTAAATAACATCATTGTATCTTTCTTTACAACTAAATCCTAATCAAGTGTGGATAGAGCACATCTTCTTGAGTCAATTCTATCCATGGTGATCAACAAAACTACTACATGTTCTAGCTGTTGTACATAATGCTACAATAATCACTGTAAATCTATATATTTTTTGAGTTAATGGTTTCATGTTCTTGAAATAGATGCTCAAAAGTGGGATTGCTGGGATTTTGAGGTAAATCCAGACTGCTTTCCAAAATTACTACACTAATTGACATTCCCATCAACAATGTAATAGGGTTTCTCTTTCCCTGCATCCTTGCTAGCATTTACTGGGTGTGTGGGCTGGGGGGTGGGATCTATTTATTTTGTCCTATTCTTTGAACAGTGGCATGAGATTTCATTGTAGTTTTGACCTGAGTTTACATTATTGATAGCAAAGATGAACATTTTCCCATGTCTCTTGCCAGATTCTCTCAATGTTTCTTTCTTACTGTCTTTTGAAATAATAAGTTACTTCACATGGCATGAGTTTATCTTTTTTAATCACGGAGTAAGATTCACCACCTCCCCTTGATCTATTTTCTGAGGGGGGTGTCCAAGTATTACCTTAATTGAAAATAAATAAATTTTAAAAATCAATAAATTACTTTAATATTTAAAAAAAAAACAGGAGGAATGCAACTATGCAGCTGTGAAGCTTATTTTACTGGGACACACAAAGGAAATAGCGTTTATATATCAAATTCCCTAGTGCTAAATCTTTTTCATTACAGAGTATTGGGGGTAATTTCTTCCATCCTGAAAAACCTATATAGCCATAGGACATAAACTTTTGTATTCATTTTCAGAGGGTTTCTTCCCCACTCCCATCCATGAAATCATCGACATGTTAAGTTGCAAGAAAAACACTAGCACAGGTGCAGGATACCAGCTGGAACCCATGAAAAGAAAACAAGCAATTTCAAAAATAAAGAAGAAAATTGTAATTAAAAAAACGTTGAAATGGGAGATGTGAATCAAAGACTTGCAGTGAGAGATAATTACTCCTTAAATTCAATGCCTGAAAGAAAGGTCTCCATCATATCTCCTCCACTTTTGTATGTCTAGTATGGAAAACCATGACTGCCCTTTCCATGGATAGCATCTCAGTGTTTCTAAATGTGAAATTGATAGCACTGCAACATAAGCATAAATAAAAAAGAAGTTTATGATCATAAAAATATTTCATAGACAGATATCAGCAGAGTTTTATGATCCAGATTTGTTGATGCAAGAGCCAGAAACCAGACTTACAGAAATAAGATTGTTTGACCCTTTGATCTGACATGCCAGATGGCTGAACTATGCTTGTTTTTATTGGTAAGATTGATTTCTTGTCATCCCAATCAAAAGATTGTACTTTGTTTTTTTATAAATACTCTTGATTCTTAAAAAAAAAAAAAAGTTTACTTATAAAATGAAAGTCTTGCAAAAGCTAACCAAACACTCAAATGAATTAAAAAAACACTAAAATGGGGTCATGAGGAACAAGATCCTAAAAAATGTGAAGTACAGAAAAAGTCAAATCAGTCCTAGATTTGAGTCATAGTTCATTTATGTATTAAATATAACTTATTAATTGTAATATCTATAGTGAGTTATAGACTATCTTGGAACCTAACTTTTCTTCACCTATAAAATAGAGATAATTTTTCTGACCTTCTCACACCTTTGAAAATGAAATTTGTTTATATCTGTGAAGATATACACAGGGGCAGAAGCCTATAAATACATATTTACCCACTCTATTTATTAGTATAATCTTACATAAAACATTTAATATTGCTCTGTCTTGTACCACCTATAAAAGGAAGATGAAACTGTTTTTTCTCTTTTTAAAAAATAAAAAAGATCCTCTTGATAATGATCAGATAAATTTTTGCTTGAAGTTATTTCTTAACCTGATAGTGTATTTTTCTGCAAACTAGGCTGGCGCTGGGTAATACAGAGCATTCAGAAGCATAAAGCAGACCAGAAAAATGTTATTCCAATAATGAAAATATTTCTCCCTCTAAATCACTTAAATTTTGGGATATGAACAACTTGTAGAAGTTGGAATAAATGAAATCTGACTGAGAAGACATGTTAGTATCCCTAGTTACAAATATATTCTGAGTAAAGTCAAAACCCAACACTGGTCATCTCAGGCTTCCTTTAACAGGATGGATCAATTGAACTGGTGAGTGATGAAAGGGAGGGACTGTGGGACTATAAATAAACTTCCAGAGCCCCAGTGGCTCAAAGAGAATAACCAAGATAGGAGGGAGATAGGTGTAGCCCAGGTTAGAAAAAGGAGTCACTAGTTTGGAGACTTTCACGCAAGCCCACACCCATCATGGAGGCACTGTCAGAAAAGAGCTAATCCATCTGTACAAAGTCCAGGTGTGTGCATCTGAGACCCATGCTGAGAAAGACTCTACTTGATGCAAAGCAAAAACTTATTTGTGTCTGGTTGTTGAACTGTGTCTAATATTTATCAGTTTGTTGGCCTAGAGACAGTAGAAGGTCAAGATGAACAGACCATAAGAAATGTGAATAAAGAAAAACTCAAACATTTAAGACTCCAATCTGGTGCTAGACTAATTGAGTAATGATTTTGTGTATAGCCCACAGCTGTTTTGTTTGTTTCCTACAATGTGTAATTTCAGACTGAATCTGATTGACCTTAGACACTGTGCAGTTTACCCAAAACCAATATCCTTCTGTCATCTTATACCCCTCATATAATTCAGTTATGATACTATAAGCTTTGAGTTCACAATGAAACAATAGGCATTCAGTTAGAAAGGAAGAGGTAAGATTGTTACTTTTTTTCCTAATAGTATGCTCTTATATAGAGAAAATCCTAGAGTGTAAGTTAAAAAATTGTTGGAATCAATCAGTGATTTCAGTTCAGTGGCAGGATACAATACAACATATAGACATCAATTGTATTTGTTTACATTAATTAATGGTGAAGTAACTAAAAAATAAAGAAAACTATCCCATTCACCATATCAAAAACAAACTAATAAATAAATTTGACAACAAAGTGAAATATCTGTACAATAAAAACTACAAGACTTTGCTAAAAGAAACTGAAGAAGAATCAAACAAATAGAAAGATACTGGAAAATACTATTATTAAAATAGTTACATTACCCAAAATCACCTACAGAGTCAATGCAAAACCCTTCAAAATATCAAAGGCATTCTTCACAGAAATAGAAGAAATAATCCTATAGAAGTTTCTGTATATCCACAAAAAGGAAAAAAAAAAAAAGGATTGCCAAAGCAATCCCAGGAATAAAGAACAAAGCTGGAAGTGTCATGTTTCTCATGTTTCCAGATTTCAAAACATACTACAAAGCCAGAGCAATAAAACAATACATTACTGGCACCAAAACAAATATACTGACTAATGGAGTAGAGAACTCAATTCAGTCACAGTATATACAGTCAACTAATGTTTGATCAGGAAATTAAGAATATTCAATGGGGGGGAATCTAGAGAAATTGGACAATACACAAAACAATAAAATTGGAACTCTATCTGCTATTTCTCACAAAAATTAACTACAAAGAATCAAATAGATAAGAGTTGACACTATAAAACTCCTGGAAGAAAACTTGTGGAAGACACTTATTGCTATGGGTCTTATTGATATTTTATTAAAAGATGATACCAAGTGCACAAATAAAAAAAATAAAAAGGTAATAACTCAAAAGCTTTTATACTGCAAAAGAAACAATAATGAAAGGAAAGGAATGGGAAAATTTTTTCCCAACTATATATCAGGTGATGGGTAAATACCCAAAATATATTAATAAATCAGCCATTAAATAACAAAACAAATCTGATGGTAAAATAGAAAAAAGGTCAATAAACATTTTCTAAATGGCAAACATGCATATGAAAAATGTTCAGTATCATTAATCATCAGGAAATATAAATCAAAAATACACTGACCTATCATCTCACACTTGTGTTACAAAGTCTATCAAAAACAATGAGAACAGGTGATAGCAGGAATGTGTGAAAAGGGAACCTTTACACATTGTAAGTGGGAATGCAAGCCACTTTGGAAAACAATATGGAAGTTTCTCAAAAAAATTAAAAATAGGTGGACCAGATGGCCCTCCCCGGTGGCCCAGCGGGTTAAAGCACTGTATTAAGAAGCTTAAGCCAACTCCACATGAGTTCGATCCCCACTTGCCCCAGAGGAGATCCACATGGCTGGCAGACCTCTCCTGACCTGCCCACTGCTCCCCTCAGCAGTGTACTTCATCGATCTGCCTGTTCTGCTCCCCACTCTGTCCCTGGTGAATCTTACCACCCTCCGCATCTCTGACCTGTACCCCAGTTCTGTATGAATAAATAAATAAATCTTAAAAAAAAATAGGTGGACCACAAATTGTAGCAATTTCATTTCTGGCGTATAAACCTAAAGGAAATGAAAACATGCTGTGACAAATCTCCCCCATGTATCACAGAATTACTTACAATAGTTGAGGTACTAGAAACAGCCAAAATTGCCATCAGTATCTTAAAGGATAAAAAGAATGTGGTACACATACACAATGAAATATTCAGTCATGAGGAGGTTATCCTTGCATTTGCAAGAACATGGTAGACTCTGAGAATATTATGCTAAGACAGATTTTTTTGTGAGAATTCTAAATGAGGAAACTGTGAAAACTATTGTTACCAGGGGTAGGAGTAGTATGAGAGGTGGTGAAAGAGTGATGGTAAAATGAGTTGTGTTTGTTTTTTTTTTTTAAGATTTATTTATTTGTACATACAGAAATGGGGTACAGGCCAGAGGCGGTGAGAGGCTTCACCAGAGACAGAGTAGGGAGCAGAACAGGCAGATCCGTGAAGTACACTGCTGAAGGGAGCAGCGGGCAGGTCAGGAGAGGTCTGCCACGCCATGTGGTCACCTCCGGGCGGGCGGGGATACAACTCTTGCTGAAGTGGCTTTAGCTTCTTAATGCTGTGCTTCAACCCGTTGCACCACCAGGGAGGGCCAAAAAAATGAGTATTTTTTTAAAAAAAGAGTGATCAACTGCACAAAATAATAAATATAGACTAATATTATAATGATGTTATGTGTTATTAAACATTAACAATCACAATAAAATATATAAATATATCAAAGTAACACACTGTGTGCCTTAAACATAGATAGCCTCCTCATGACTATGTTGCATATAAAATTTATTCAATAATAAATAACAAATTTGTCTCCATTTGCCACAATTCTAAGAATAGACTTTGTGAGAAAAAAATAAGAATTCTTATTTCCTATAAACTGATATCACAGTGTTCTCAGTTGTCAAATAATTTCTCAAGTAATAGTGCATTTTCTTTTGACAGGAATATAAATAAAGTCTTAGATTAGAATAATCACTTAACTTTTGTTCTGAACAAAAGTCCAAGCCATGGAGGTGACCCACAGACTTCTGCATCTCCTGCTGCTCCCCTCAGCAGTGTCCTTCATCGATCTTCCTGTTCTGCTCCCCACTGTCTCTGGTGAGTCCTCTCACTGCACCTCTGGCCTGTACCCCAATTCTGTGTGCATAAATAAAATAAATGTTTTTTTTAAAGAATTCTATTTTAGAGAAAGGACAGTGGATGAGAAATCTGAAAAATACTTTCAACTCCAGATTCCACTACATATTTATTTTATCAAGACTATGTCTGATATGGGCAGCTGTGCTATTATGTTGTATAATGTCATTTGTAATTATGTCAATGGAAAGGGCTTGTCACTATTCACAATAGACATGACTTTAAGAACTAAAAGTGGAATGTGACTGACTAGGTGGCTGAACCCAAGGACTGTTGCAGGTGGTGCCCTTCCTTGAGGTTCCTGTGAAGACAAACAGCCTCAGAGATAAGTTTTAAAAAATATGAATTTGAGGAGGGGCTACTAGGAGTGGAAATAGGAGTGACTGCAGGAGAGCAGAAGGAAGAAGGGAGGAAATTTGAAGGTTATTTTTTGGGCTCCAGGCTTCCAGGTTGGAGTTGCTTCAGCATTTTGGGGGCCAGTGGATTTGAGTCCCAGACCTGGCTGATTTTGCAGAAGGCTGTGCTATGGACTTCTGAAGGTCCTTGAGTAGCCAACCTTGGTGAGGAAGAGACTTTGCAAGTAGCCTACAGACTACAAAATATTCCTGGTTTTACTGCTGATACAGCCTAGCTTAGCGGTGCGAGGCCTTTTGTTGGGTCATTTGGTGGCTGTCGCTGCTGTCCCGAGTGTCCCTCATCTGATGCTGTGCTAGAACATCTGGCAGCTCTAGGAATATCTCCTGTTGTGTCTTCTGTTTTCTCAGTGAACTGGAAATTGGCCTGGAGCCTGGCTACCATGTGTTCCAGGTCGGCAGAGGCAAGAAGACACTACCTTAGATACGTGGCCTACAGTTCAGAAGAGGAGCTGCCTATCCTCAGTGGTGGGAAGAAAGCATCATAATGAATTGTCTTTGTGCAGAACAATACTAAACACAACTTTAGGTGAATGGCCATTACTGGACTCAAAAACTCTCATTTTTCCGACTTGTTAAATAACTCCCTTTGTTGTTGTTTTATGAGCCTTCTGAGTCTTGCAATTTTTTGCAAAGAAGAAGAATCCAGACAGAATTTGAGCAGCAGAGCCTTGGCCAGTTTAGGGCTCCATGCCACCTGGTATTATATTCTCCCTATTTTTCCTCCTGGCTCTTTTTTTTTTCTTTTTAAGATTTATTATTTACTGATTTATGCATACAGAACTGGAGTACAGGCCAGAGGTGCAGGGGCAGTGAGAGGATTCACCAGAGACAGAGTGGGGAGCAGAATAGGCAGACCCATGAAGTACACTGCTGAGGGGAGCAGCAGGCAGGTCAGGAGAGGTCTGTTGCACCGCATGGGTCACCTCTGGGTCCTGGGATCGAACTTGTGCTGAAATGGCTTTAGCTTCGTAGTGTTGTGCTTTAACCCGTTTTGCTACCAGGGAGGGCTCAAAGATCCCCTTTTAGGGATCCCCACCTGAACATCCTCCTTCTCCCTCCTTGGTGAATAGTTCTTAACAGCTACCATCCACCCCATTTCCATCTATGCACTCTGTTTTTAGGTTATATGTGATTCTTCTCACCATAACACTTAAAACACTCTGCATAAGTGTGTTTTAATCTGTTCTATACTTTAAAGCTCTTGAAAAGCAGTGTCCTTTGTTTTTATAAGCTCACCAAGGGGCATAGAACCAGGATCTCAATATGTATGTAGACTGAATGCCCACAACATTTTACATTTTTACTCTTTTCCATGGCATGTTTATGTAACAGCGATTAGTTTTTACAATGAAGGACATGAAAGGGAAAATGTCTGTTTATGTATTCTATTTTTTAATGATGAAAAAGATCAGTTTATGAAATTATAACTAATGCCAAATCTATGGTTACTGTAGATAATGTGTGTTACTGGGAAGAGGAGAGAAAGGGGCAGAAGACCAGTGTTATGTAATGTATTTTATTCTTTCATCACTTTGAATCACCTCTGAAAAAACTAGAGGCAAATACATGTTCTTGAAGTCTTGCAACTTTCCTTGTGCTGCTATTATTTGAAAGCAATAGCCACCTAACCTCACCCCTTTTGGAGTCTTTAGTCAGTGAATGCAACACATAATTACTTTCACTAATTATGCAAAGTATCTATCCTTGTCATCATTAGCCAATCTTTTATGTTAATAACAAATTAAAACCATACTTTTAAAAAGAAACAATAAGTTCCTTGGGCAAAAGTTGTGGGAGGTTTGTGACGAACATATACCCTATACTTATTTTACCATTTCAAGGCTAAAAAAAATCTCTTTGAAATTTAAGGTCACAATCCTAAGCAAGAGATATTCAATTCCAAGAAGTGTAATAAATATCAGGGGTAACAGTTAACAATTAATTTGTAATCTATAATGTTATGTGAAGATTTTATTGAATACATTTCTAATTAGATACACAGTAAGTGTTTATAAGAATAAGCATATATGTATGGTAAAGGAAACAATGAAAACTTAGTTATGTAGGAAGAAAAAAATTTTCAAGAATGAACTCAATTCAATAATTAGAATTTACTGCAAACCAAGTTTCTGTGTGATATCAGAACATGCAAAGGTAAATCAAGCAGCAACTATAGAACATGCACTGGAAGAGGAACTGGAAAAGGAGACTAAACTAAGAACTCTGGAGAACATTTCTTCCAGGAATGAGGGCCTGAGAGAGTTCATAAGAGTTAACTGATTATAGCACCTATGTTTAGTTTAATCTTTGATTAAATTTTAGTCATAAAGCTTGAAGAAATTGCTGGATCATATGGTAGATCTAGTGATAATATTTTGAAACTCCCACCCCATACTCTTTTCCATAGTGGTTGTACCAGTTTGCATGCCCACCAGCAGTGTAGCAGGCTTCCCTTCTCTCCATACCTTGTACTCACTTTTTACTTCTGGTCTTTTATATATAGGCCATTCTCTCGACTGTGAGATATCTCTTTGAGGTTTTCATTTGCATTTCCCTGATGATAAATGATAATGGGCATTTGTTCATGTGTGTGTTGGGCATTGATATGCCTTTTTTGAAGAAGTATCTATTTAGCTCTTCTACCGTTTTTTGATTGGATTGTTTTCTTTTTGTTGAACTGTATGATATTTTTGTATATTTTGGGTATTAGTCTCTTGTCAGATATATGATGTTCAAATATTCCCCACTCCCCCATTCAGGAGGATGTCTTTGTTTTAACGATAGTTTCTTTTGTTGTGCAGAAGCTTTTCTATTTTAGTATAGCTCTATTTGCTTATTTTTGCTTTTGTTCCCTTTGTTATTGGAGTTAATAAGACATTTAAAAAATAAATTTGAAGGAATATACACACTCCTATATAGGGTTCACTGCAGCACTATTTATAATAGCCCAGTTATGTAAACAATTTAAGTTACCAAGTAGGATGAGTAGATTAAGAAGATGTGGTACATATATAAAATGTAATGTTCACCAACTATAATAAAGGCTGAAATCTTGCCATTTATGACAACACTGATGAATTAGAGATTATGCTAAACCAAATTAGTCAAAAGGACAAAGATGAATGCCATGTGATTTCACTTCTATGCAGAATTAAAAACAAACAAACAAACAAACAAAAAAACAGAGGAACATACAAAACTAAGCCCAGACAAACCCTGGAAATCTGACTGCTGAGTTGAGGCTACCAGAAAGGGAAGGTAGAGGTGGGAAACTAAAGAAGGGAGGATCCCCAATGAACTGTGGTGAAGGATTGCTGGTACAGTTGATGTGGTAATATATATCTGAAGAGGTATGAACTTATACCCATAAATTATGTGTAGTGCTATAAATTAATGTTACAAAAATTAAAAAAAGGTACCATTTCATTTAAAAAGGAAATTTATTGAAGAACTATAATGATTTAATGTCAAAGTATATCTTGGTTCAGAGAATTAAATTAGAGCTGATATATAGCTATATCTTTATCCCATCTCCTTCTATAGCCTTTTGTGTTTTTATATAACTATAAGATGAAAGCAAAAAAAAAAACTGTCTTTATTTTTTTAGTCTTTATGAAAACTTTATTCTTTTGGCAGAGGTGAGTTTGTGGGGAATAATGACCAGCTCTAACTATAAACCCCTGACATGGAGCTTAAATATGTGATTCTCTCCAAGTACAGGTCTCAGGTTTTATGTGCTTATTTTCAAGACACAATATGTCAATGTTTGTTCCACAAGATGATAGATTCTTTTTAGATGGCAACTGAACGAAGTACCTCTGTCTTTGTTTTTGTGTTTCAATGTCTCCTTCTCTTTGTCACTCATACTCACACACACAAATGCACTTACACAAGTTATATGGTTATGTCTCAGATCTCAATTATTATTTCTAACTACTTCTAAGTATTATTTCTTTTTTAAAAATTTATTTATTTATGCATAAAGAACTGGGGTATGGGCCAGAGGTGCAGGGGCAGTGAGAGGATTCACCAGAGACAGAGTGGGGAGCAGAACAGGCAGATTGATGAAGTATATTGCTGAGGGGAGGTCTACTGGACCATATGGGTCACCTCCAGGGCCGGGGATAGAACTTGCACTGAAGCAGCTGCGGCCAGCTTGCAGTGCTGTGTCTTAACCCACTGTGCCACCAGGAAGGGCCCTAAGTATTATTTCTAACTACTATTGCTATTAATAAAAAGATCTTAATTACTTCAACTGAAGTATTTATGGAGTCCCTTCTACAGATCTCATAATATGTTAGATGCCACAGAAACATACTATTTGAGAATATCATATAATCTTATGGAGAAAAAAATTATATATGTATATATACATATATATACATATACACATATATATGTTTAGATGTGTAATGTATATGATATTTTATACTAATTAATATTGCTGTTTTTAATGAGTTTTTTATACTTTAATCCTTCAAACAACTAGATGAAGTTAATGAAAAAGTTATCAATAGTCCCATTTTAAAATAAGAAAGCAGATATAGGCAAGTAATAATATCCCATTAATATACAATTGGTATGTAGCATTCTCAAGAAAATTAATCACATTTTCTGAAATCTGATCCATTGCTCAAGTTGCACAACTTGTCCTCTGGACAAAACTTGGTAGAGGAAAATGCTCACATTATCATAAAGGGATCCTGGGTCAGAATACTTGGAACTCCAACATTCTCTTGGAAAAAGAAAGTAGAATGAAGAAGTCTGAAAGTGAATGGGGACTTAGGCCAAAATGGGAGAATGGCTGAGTGGGAATGAAGCCATAAGAGTGAACAATGCTGAGTGGACTTGGGAAAGATACCAGCTAGAAAGTAAAAGGCAAAATGAATAGATACTACTGCCAGACTGATATGTGATTGAAACAGAGTGAATCAGTAATTGAAAGACACAACTTTCTTCCAGGAAAAGACTTCACATTTCTGTACTACCAATAACAGGACCTGAAAGGGGCCAAGAATTAATCAAATGACTGAGTACATGTAGACTTATCTAAATTGTGGGCAAGTTAGGTTTAAAAAATAAGAGACATTTCTCCCCAAATTCATTTAACATAAAACTATCAAAATGTATAGAAATTTAAATTTTTTAAAGATTTATTTGTTCATACAGAACTGGGGTACAGGCCCAGAGGCTCAGGGGTGGTGAGAGGCTTCACCAGGGACAGAGTGAGGAGCAGAACAGGCAGATCGACAAAGTACACTGCTGAGGGGAGTAGCAGGCGGGTCAGGAGAGGTCTGTAACTCCTGGGCAGACAAGAATTGAACTCATGCAGAAGTGGCTTTAGCTTCTTAGTGCTGTGTTTTAACCCGCTGCACCATCCGGGAGGGCCCAGAAATTTAAATTTTAATTCTAAAATTTATATGGAACTTCAGAGGACCCAGAATAATATGCAAAAAGATTTTCAAGAACAAAATAAATGGTAAATTTTACTTTCCAATTTCAAAACTTACTATAAAGTGACTGTATCACAATAGTATGGTATCTATCAGTCTATAGACATGCAGATTAATAGAGAAATATTGAAAGTCCATAAATAATTCTTCTTTTATTCAATTGATTTTTGGCAAAAGTGACAAGGTAAATCACTAGGAGACTGGATAATCTCTTCAACACATGGCTAAAATTTTATGCAAGGACAATTAGAAACATACAAAAATATTAAATTTGAATAAGGTAAGGACCTCATACCACATACAAAATTTATCCCACAACATGACCATTAGTTAAATATAGAAGATAAATCTACAAACTCTTTAGAAGAAAAGGAAAGGAAATTTTTATGACTATATGGTTAGGCAGAATGTTCTTGACATGATACTGAAAACATGATAAAATGATAAATGGACTTGTCTCACACTTTTGGATTACATTTTTTCAGTTCACTAAGGTACAACAGACAAGCTGTGTAATTTGATATAATGAAACTTCTTTGTGTCACTAAGTTTGCTGGTCATCTTTTATGCTCTGGGTCAACCAATAGTAATAATAATACCCTAAGGGCTGCTATGACATATTGTCACGAAAGAGTAACCTAAGATAATACAAATTTATCATTTTACAGTTCTAGAAAACAGAAGTCAAATGTCGTTTTTTGGGCTACCGTCAAGATGTCAGGAGGGTGTTTCCTCTGGAGGCTTTAGAAGAGATCCTTTTTCCTGCTTTTTCACCTTCTGTATTCCTCAGTTTCTAGATATTGTTTCTATTTTCTACAATAGCAACACAGCACCTTGACAGAAAATCTTCAAATCTCTGTGCTCTCAACATCACATCGCTTTCTTGTTCTAACTATCCCACCTTCCTCCCCCTGACAAGGACCCCTAGTAATCCAGGATAATACTCCATATCAAAATACTCAATTTAATCACATCTATCAAATTCTTCTATAGTGGAAAGTAATATACTTCACAGTTCCAGATGTACTAATGAATATCTTTGGGGGTTATTTAGTCTATTAATATAATTGATAATATCATAAAACAGTACTAAAGTTAAAGTTGTCCCCTTTACCAATTCTTTTAGAGGTTACAATGAAACTAAGCCTAACAACATCTTTTTTAATGTATGTTCTTTTTTGTTGTTGTTGCCTTTTTTTTAAAAGATTTATTTATTTGTGCATACAGAACTGGGGTACAGGCCAGAGGCTCAGGGGTGGCGAGAGGCTCAGGGGTATCTACCTTTGGAAAGTGTTAGATATCATGGCAAGAGAAGTTTGAGATTTTAACATCTGTATCCTGCCATTCCACTCTCTAATTAGAGGTAGTTATTTTTTTTCCAAAGGAAAAATATATCGACTTTTTCATTTTTATTTATATTCTGCTCTGTTCTAAGACAGTTTTAAGAAAGCATTTATTATCATTGAAAAATAAGTGTTTGGGGTAACTTAATCTGACGTAAAAATTTCAAAGGCACTGTTTTCTCCTTGAAACCAACTTGAAATTAAAAGGCGCTTCCAAGATGTTATTTAGACTCATATTTTTGACTCTAGAAACCATTTCAAATGTTGGGCTGGAGTTGGCTCACCACCAACAACTAATATCAGGGATTGCTCTCTTGGATACATGCCTAGAACAATGTGGACACCCTCTATTGCCCCTGAAATTTGGTCTGTGTCCAGGTAGATCATATACAACTCAATGCCTAAGGGAGTTTCTGGCTAGGGTGGATGCAGGTGCTCCCCTTTGGGTAAACCTGTTCTGCCAGGTGCCTGAAGGCAGATACCCTGTCTGTGCTGGGGGAATCCCACATGAATGACTCAGCTTTATGTTGAAGTATTTCACAGCTATTCTCACAACATATATATGAAGTAGGCATCACAGTAATCTTTTATCCCAACTTGACAAATTAACAATCCTGGGTAAATCTGAAAATAAAGTCTCCATCTTCTCAATTTCATGGCAATTTTTATGCCTCTAGCTTAAGGTCTAGAATATTTCTTCCCTTAGGTGCTAGTTCATTGATTCATGTGGAACTCTTTTTTAAAAAAAAAAATCTGTACTAAGCATTAGGAAATAAAATTTGGGAAAACCTCAAAGTAGTTGGTGAAGTAGCTTGATGCTAGAGGAAAACTATTCATATACGAAAATAGTCATATACGAGAGAGGCACACCTGAACAAAGTATATCCAATGAATCCACATAAATTAACTAATTAGTATCAAGGTACTGCCTGTTTTTTAAGTTCAATAGACAATTTAGGAAATTGTTTTGAGCACTTGAAAGGAATAAAATGCATTGCTGATTTGTACCAAGAAAAGCTGATTCACATGATTGGCTCAATAAGTCTTTGAGAACATTTCATTTACTTTGTACGCTGGAATAAGATCAAAATGAGATAATTCCCTTGCCAGTTTACTATACCTTTCAAATATAAAACATTGTTGTTACTAGAAGAAATCATTTCATAAACCCTCCCAATGTTAAAGTTGATATTAGAAGCATGTCAATTAGACTCATTAGGATTGACTGGACAATTATAATGAGTTCTTGTCAATTGTGATTCTGTGATCCATCAGCATGATAATAGCAGTAGCTATTATTTGTTAAATAGTATAATCTGGCTTCTTTATATTTCATAACCTACTTAACATTTGCTGTATTTCTGAGAATTCTGATGTCCAGTGAAGAATAAGAGAGTGATTAAGTCGCTTGCTCAAAGCCACACAGCTCATAAGAGGGCTGGGCATCTTATATACTCAAAATCATGTCTCGTTGATTCCAAAGCAATCCTTTCATCTTTAATCAACATCATGCCCTGGTTTTCTCACTGCCTCCCATAGAGATTTCTACTTCACTGGAATTTTTATATTGATTATGTCCTCTTAATTTTTCAGACAAATCCAGTAATTTACAATGTAAGTGTTTGGGAAAATTCAAATGGCCTGAAATATCTAACTTTTGAAAATTCATGGAAAGGTTTGATGAGAAGTGTTCTTCAAAACTAAATACTACCAGTGTTTTCATACTCAAGGATGATGAAGGAGCCAACAGCTCTCTTCTGTGACAGTAACCAATTCTTAGTAGTTTGATGAAAAAACAGTATCTGACATGTACACTGATAACCCACTTCCTTATTTTTGGAAAACTAATGCCCCATCCCATGAAAAGAAATTAAATAGTGTTTTATTATTTTTCATAAAACAGTGGTATCTGTACAGCCTGGTGCAATGGGAGGTTTTGATAGAACTCCCCACTAAGTACAACTAGGTCAAAATATGTAATTTCTAACAAGAAATTCTACCAGCTTATAATCAATGATGGGAGACTGACCATTATTCTGAAGTTGGTGTTTCACTGTTGGGGCAAAACATGAAAGAACAAAGGGAGTTTCAGTGAAGGTCGGGCTCTTCCAGGTTAGATATTTACACAGAAGATCAGACACATGAAGTGTGGTTTGAAGACCAGGCATGATGAGCTTTCAGTGCATCTTTTCACTGAAGGCTGTGCAGACCTACAGCAGAAGGGCACTGGGATATTCAGTTCAGTCTTGGAGAATATGGCAACTCAGAGTAAAGGTGGTGGAGAGTTGCCTCAGCTCCCTGCCAGGAGATCAAAGAGAAAGACATGCTGTACTCTGGAGAGGAACAGCAAGGAGTGAATACCCTGGGACCTGAGCTCTGTTATGCAATGAGTAGAGCTCACCCTGGAGAAAGGGGAAAAGAGGCTAGTGTAAATCTCTCTGCCTTGGGGAACCCTCCCTCCCCACCAAGTTTGAGGCCAAGTCTATGGACTCAATCATCCCATCTCTCCCTCACCTGCCAATAAATTACATAAAGAAATAAACCAACCAAACTAAAGCAATTGTGGGTCAGCCAGAATAAAAGCAAATAAAGCAATATGCATGCCTAGGAAGTGAGGAACACTGAACATAAGATGGAGAAGCTGAAAGAGAAGATGAGGAAATGAAGCAGAGGTAATGTCCAAGAGAAGTGGATTGTCCAACCATGTTTCAGCCTCTCAGAAAGAACGTTCCTTTTGTTGTTGACAGTATCTACATTCCTTTCTGTTACAGCAAATGATGTTCAGTACAGTGTAGTCTTTTACATGCCTGAAGTCTATTACTGAGTCACCAAATTATAAACATGACAACTTTTTAAAATTCCAAGTGTCAAACTCCATATCTGATGACAGCTACTGTTTAGTGATGTTGTAGATTTACAAAAATGGTACCTCAAATTTTAAATAAATCTAAAATATTTGAAACATTTGGAATCCCACAACTCAATTCCCATTCTGAAAATGTATCCTAGAATGGAATATTTTTTACCTTATGTGGAATTCAAATTATTGGTATAAAATTATGAAATCCTCTAGGGATGCAGTTATTATGAATGGATCTATATATAAAGCCATATTCTATTTTAACATTATGCCTATGGGCAAAATTTACTTTAAGAATGCCAAATGATTGTTCTCCAAGAAGGCAAATGAAAATTATGTTCTATTCTTCATAAAGCTGACAGAGAAGACTGCTCCTCTGAGTCAGAGAGTATGAACAAAAGCAGAATTGGCTGTGATTCCAGACCTTTCTATCCTTTGAGAGACTGGCAGTACTGGCATTCGAAGTTTAAAAATCAAATCTGAGAGATAGCATATATATGAATAAATCAGCATATCTTAATACCACTGGAATTCATCCCCCTATGCCCATTTTCTTCTTGAAAAAATGAAATAAAACAGATTATTTCCATGTTCAGCTCTTAAATGTGGTTATTCATTTAAAATCGTAAAGAGGTCTCATGATAAAGGCAAACTAAAACACTAACCCTTGAAAGCTGACTGCGGGATGGGGCAGGAGGAGAAAAATGGAAGGTGTGAAAACAAATAAAGGAGAGGTACAAGGGTCAGGTGGGGGCCTGTGGATTCTGTGGGGGATGGTCTATGGCAACATGCCTGGAGGGTGAAGCCTCTGCTATAATGCCAATGATGATGTAAGCCCATGCCAGATCAATACAACAAAATGGTAATATAAAATGGGGAGCCCACACAGTGAGTGATGGACATCCATAGTATTTTTGTAAATATGAAATGAAATAAAATTTATACAGATTTTACAGAAACACTTTGGCGTCTTTTTTTTTTAAAGAATTTTTTTTCAAAGATTTATTTATTTATGCATACTGAACTGGGATACAGGCCAGAGATGCAGGGATGGTGAGAGGCCTCACTAGAGACAGAGTGGGGAGAAGAATAGGCAGATTGATGAAGTACACTGCTTAGGGGAGCAGCGGGCGGGTCAGGAGAGGTCTGCTGTGCCATGTGGGTCACCTCCAGGGCCAGGGATTGAACTTGCACTGAAGTGGCTGTGGCTAACTTACAGTGCTGAGTCCTAACCCATTGTGCCACCAAGGAGGGCCCTCGGCATCATTTTTTAAGGAGAGACATGAAATCACCAGACAGCCTAGCATGAAAAAAAACAAAAACAAGATTAGCCTCTCTCATCTGCAATATCCTAGAAAAGGGGTATACATATGAAGGAAAATTTAAAGATTAATAGATAGTTCTTTATTTCTTAGTAAACATGAAAAAAAAATCTAGTGCCAACTCAGACACAAACTAAAGAAGAATTGGGTAGTTCACCTTATATTTCATAATCAAACGTTCAACTTAGTCAAAATCAGTCTTTCTTAAAAGCTACATTTTCAGATTATTAATTTATACTTTTGGGGTCAGGAAGAATTTATATTGCTTAAATAACTTTAAGAAAAAAACTGGCACTGCAAGTGTTCTGTTAAGTCCTTCCTTATGCAATTTTGAAAATGTAATAATGGAGAATATAGATGATCGAAACCATGAAATGAAATATCAAAGGAAAGCAATCACCTATTTTATAATTAAAAATAAGTAAAAGAGGTTTCTGGTTAAATATTAATGTTTGGTGTTAATGAAGAAGATCCTGCCTGTTTAACATGCTGCAAATGTGTTACCAGCAGGAAGGCGTGGCATCCATGTTTTTGATTAGGGTGATAACAAAGAGTGTTCTATTTTATTTTTTAAACATTTATTTTGTTTATTTATGCATACAAGAATTGGGGTCTAGGCCAGAGGTAGGGAGGCAAGAGGACTCACCAGAGACAGAGTGGGGCACAGAACAGGCAGACCTACTGAAATACATTGCTGAGGACAAAGGAGGAAGTTTCTCATGTGTGCTGTTTAGATTCTGCTCCTTTCCCAGGTCTGCTGGTTGTGGGAGTCTGTTGCTTGGATTCTGCTGCTTGCTCCCTGCAATATACTCTTACTCCACAGTAGTAGCTATGGCTACCTTGACCCCTTTGCAATAAAGAATGTTTATGTGATGATGGATGGGATGACAAGGTTCCTCAGACAACCTGTAGAAAAACTCACCACTCCTGAAAATCAGGTTCAGCCTCTTGGGACTGATCCCTCTGAGTGCACCAGAATAAATCTCTTTCCACCTTTCTGAGGCCTGTTTGATTTCTCTGGGAAATTGCCATAACAAGGGGAGCAGCAGAGAAGACTTGGAGTGGAGTGGTCTGCTGCACCATGTGGGTTAGCTCCCTGGACAAGGATGGCTGGCCATAGCTTGATAGCACTGAGACTTTAACCCCTGTGCCACCAGAGTGGCCCAGAGTTTTCTATTTTATAGTGAAAATGAAAAACAAACAAGTCAGTCAAGGCGATTGCTATCACTTCCACACTAGTTAACATTTATCATGTTCTATGACATCATTAATACATGGATGACTGCATCTTCTGTCATGCTCAAAAATTTTCCCTTAGAAATTTTCTCAAAAAATTCATTGTTATTATTAACAACTAACTTATCTCCTAGAGATGGTAAGTAAATTAGCAAAATTTCAGTATCTGAGTAGGGCATGTGTGACGGCAATGGATGGAAGCACCAGAGTAAATGGTTTATTAACTTTTAAAATTATATCATCACAGACAACCCAAAACATTGAACTCATATGTTTTGCTTGAATTCATATCCCACAGAGAGGATTATATGCTAATAGGATATATTGGACAACTGTTCCTATATCAGAATCTGACGCCATTTAACTGATTCAAAGAGCGCTACAGAGACAGAGAATGATTCCAGTTCCCTTGATTTCAATGAAATAAAATGAAATCAAACAGACCCCACGTTGGCTTCATCTCATGGACACCTTTGACTTTGCTTCCCCTGACTATCTTTGGTAGCCACACCCTGTCTTTCCTATGAGAAAATATTCTACTTGCCCACTGCATTCAGTCTTGATGGAATTCATGATTAAATAGCTCCTCCCCCACAAAAGCCCTGTTCACAGGACATGGCCTCAGTCAACCAGTTTTTTTTACCCAGGAATGCAAGACTAGAGGAAATTTTCCTCCCAAATCACATTATTTCACTTTCCTTCAGGTTTTCTGAGCCATTTCTTTACCTCCCCCAGTGTTCTATTTTTTTAAACATTTATTTACTTATGCTTACAAAACTGGGGTACAGGCCAGAGGTGTGGTGGGTGAGAGGATTCACCAGAGACAGAGCGGGGAGCAGAACAGGCAGATTGACAAAGTACACTGATGAGGGGAGCAGCAGGTGGGTCAGGAGAGGTCTGCCATGCCATATGGGTCAGCTCCCTGGCCAGGGATCAAACTCGTGCTGCAGTGACTTCAGAGAGCTTCATAATGTGGTGCTTTAACCTGCTGCACCACCAGGGAGAGCCCCAAAGTTCTATTTTTTTAAATGACCTTGAACCTGTTTCCATCTCTGACAATCAAAAAACCTGCATATAATAAAACCACAGATTTCTACTGCTGCCAGAGGTCTTAACTGGAAAAATATAGGCAACCCAAGGAATCATGGAAATTTGAAAGAGAAAGTGTGTGAGAGAAATGTACAAGTCACGGTATTTGTTAGGATGGGTTAGAACAGGGTCCTCAGAAATAATGAAAGAGAACTGGAGGGCTGGCATAGTGGCATGCCCCTTGGAACATGAGTTCAATTCATGTATTTCACTGACAGGACATGAAAGCTCAGTGAGAAGTTACTGAAAAGTGTTAGCACCAGCATCAGAATGGAGCTGCACTGAATTCCAGTTCCAATGTTTGTGTCACATTCCATCTCCCTGCATATTTTGCTTTCACTCCTGTTAAGCCTTTCACATGAACTAAATTTATGGATGCTTAGTGCAATCAAATACATTTTTGGAAAGCAGAGTCCCTGACTGATATGTGAAGTTAGACTGTCCTCGTCCCTCCGAGTCACCCTTTCTGGCCTCAGAGAGAGGCAGCAGTGCTTGTCTTGATTCTCATCTGATTTCAATTTTTTCTCACTTCCTCCAATCGTGTTTACTTTTTATCTGTCCCAAAGGAAATGATTGATCTTGGCAAATGTAACCTGGACTTCAGACTGAGGAAGTCAGACCTATGACTCACAAAGTCAGACTCACTGACAAAGGAAATAGGAATAAAATTAGACTCAAAACTGAATGTTTATTTTAGTTTGGGTCTCTAAGGACTAATAACATGCTTTTACCAATTTGTTCAATTCTAGGGTAAGTATACAATGATTTCAAATTGCATACAAAATTGCTATCTTGGGCCATCAGGAGGAACAATTTTACAGAGGACGGTGCCTTTTGCACTTTGTGTTGAGAATATGCATTTCCAAGGCTAATTATTTTTTTCTACACTTCCTTCGGTGAAGTTGTTTCATAAATTTGTCATATAGGTAGGGTCTTTGCTCACATTCTCTATTCCATCCGAAGACCCCCTGCCCCTCCTGAATGAGTTTTTTTTAATGTCTGTACATTAAGGTTTTTTATTGACTGCTAAACTTCTCTGGATTATGACAAATATATGTCAGATGTTCATAATTTCAGGCTCATAAGGAATTGTTTCACTCTAGAAAAATATTTCCTGAACTTCACCTATTGAACCCTTCTTCCTGACCCTGAACTCGCGGCATCTATTGTTTTATTACCATTTTTGTCTCTATATTTTCCCCCATTTTACAGAACATCATATGATTAAAATAATTTAATAGGTAGCCTTTTCCCATTGACCTCTTTCATTTGACAATATATATTTAAAGTTAACCCATGTTTCATTTGATGTGATGGCTTTAAAAAAAAAATCATTGTGGCCCTCCCTGGTGGCATGGTGGGTTAAAGCACAGCACTGAGAAGCTAAAGCCACTTCCGCATGAGTTCGATTCCCGCCTGCCCTGGAGGTGACCACATGGCATGGCAAACCTCTCCTGACCCGCCCGCTGCTCCCCTCAGCAGTGTACCTCGTCGATCTGCCTGTTCTGCTCCTCACTCTGTCTCTGGTGAATCCTCTCACCCTCCACATCTCTGGCCTGTACCCCAGTTCTGTACAAATAAATAATCTTTAAAAAAAATCATTGAACAGTATTTCATTGTATACCAGAGGTTGTTTAACCATCTATTAAACATTATGTGTGCTCCTAGTTCTTAATGACATGAAACTTCATAAACATTTGTGTGCAGGATTTTGAATAGAAATAAATTTTTCAAGTCACTTGGGAACTAGAAACTCAATGATCAGGTTATATGCTAAGTTACTAGAGATCTGCAGGTAAAATAAATTGCTGACCTTCAAAGAGCTAATTATCTGGTGGTGGAGAAAAGCATGTAAACAACAGTAAAGAAACAGTGGTATGGCCCTCCCTGGTGGTGCAGCAGGTTGAAGCACAGCACTAGAAGCTCAAGCCACTTCAGTATGAGTTCTATCCTTGCTCCAGAGGTTCTATCCCCACCACAGAGGTGACCCACATGGCATAGCAGACCTCTCCTGACCCTCCTGCTGTTCCCCTCAGCAGTGTACTTTGTCAGTTGGCCTGTCTGCTCCCCACTCTGTCTCTAGGAAATCCTCTCACCACCCCTGCACCTCTGGCCTGTACCCCAGTTCTGGATGCATAAATAAATAAATCTTTAAAAATTGAAAGAAAAACAGTGTAATAAGAATTAAATATAAGCATGCTGGAAAGAGTACAGATATGACAATGAAATCACAATGCATATTTTTATGGTTTGGAATGAAAAGGCGGCAGAAAGGGCCAAAGTTGTAGAAAAAGTTGGTAGGCTTCATTCATTAATAGTTCTGAGACTCTACTGGAGGCTGAAAATCTAAGTATAGACTAAATCAACAACATTTGGCAAGGATAGGACAAACCATCAAGTTCAATTAAAATGATGGAGTTTAACATTAAGTCAGAGATAGTAAAACATATGTATGTGTATTATATAAATATATTCAAATATATCCAAATATAAAATAAAACACTTAATGTTGTATTGTAAAAATACATTATTTTCATTTTATTTATTTTCTCCACTTTCTGAAAAGAAGGCATTGTCCAATTATTGACCAATGATTTTATGTTGATTTTTTTCTATTTTTTTTAAAGCTTAAATAATTGTTATGTAGAATATGATTTCCAAGTATGGACAGGTCCAGTATTAGTATATCTGGCTTACCATTTGAATATAAATTCAAGATTAGAAATGCACTGAAGAAAGTACAGAATGAAAAACAAGAAAAGTTCTTTGACAGTGCCCTGTTCAAAAAAGTTCGCCAACAGGTGGTTAAAGTAGTTGTTTTGGAGCTAGTCAGAAGATTTAAATTGGCAATACAGTGTCTCGATATAACACAATGCTAGACTGGGAAGATATCAGTTCAAAATATGCCTTGCCATTGTGTAAACATAGATAAATTATTTCATACTTACGTGTACATCAGAGGTGTTAATAAAAGTAGTTACAATATAGGGAGTGTTTATATTGCATCAGCATATGCAAATAATTGTATCCTGCATATGCTTTTATTAAACCCAATGTCATTCTATGAAGAAATGCCTATATTTTCCTCACTGTGCAAATAAGGATTGTGTGTTATAGAAAAAGTCAAGAAACATGGATACAAAACTGGTAGATGGTCATCATCTGGACAATGGAGGTCTCATTCCAATTATAACCTGCTCCAAATCTGCTTGTGCATTCTCAATAATTTGAATAATTCTCCTGGGAACTTAAATCTCTCAGTGACTTTGAGCAAAGCTTGGTGGAGTTCCCCGGCAAATATTATGTGTCTTTCTATCATCCCAAAGACTGATGAGAGGGTGACAACCATGACCTAGCTTACTCCAAAATAAAGGTACAGAAACTGCTGCTCTCTCTTTCTCTTCTCCTTCTGCTCCATTCCTTCCGCTCAGGTAGGCAGTTACTTTCTCTCCAGAATGAGAGGGCCTTTAGTGCCCTCCCACATAGTCACTTTTCTAGTCAGATAATCGCATGAGACAAGTAACAAGTAAAAGGATTAGGATACATTGAAGAAACAGAACAGTATTGCAATCAGAAGACAGGAAGGAACAATACATGACCAGCATCAGGCATTTTGTCAACTATATTGGGGAGATATAAAATTCTTGTGATAACATAGAAGTGATAACCAGAGACAGTCTTCAATGGGCAATGAGCCAGTCATGAGTTCTAAGAAACATCTGGCAGCATGATTAAGACCAACAGACTCTGAAGATTGAAAGTTTGATAGAGATTATATTAAATCTGCATATTGCTTTGGGTATAATGGATACCACCCACCCACCCCACTCCAATCTCTGTTCTTCAGCATTGTTCTGAAATATCATGACACCTGAAAAGTCTGGGTGAGAAAAACTAGTCAGGTGCATGAGAAACCAGCCCTTGTGTGCCAAACAGCCACCTGTCAGGGATTTGCTTTTGAGTGCAGGTAGTTGCTGATATTCAAGTTAATGTTTTGAAGTCACTGTCACAACTAAGAAATGCTTAATTAACACCTTAATGTTTATGATCATTTAGTTCTGGAGGTATACTCAGGCACTACTTATTTCACATTGTCTTATTCCTAATAAACATAATCCTTTGTGGAACAACAATCATATCTAGAAGATAGGAAATGTCATGATATTATAAAACATCAGCATTTATAAGAGGTTTTTACAAAAGAAAGAAAGGGTAACCATAAAAAATATCCTTTTAAAACATGTCCTATTGATTCCAATATTTTTTCTTTCAAGATGATGGAAAGTGGTGTCCTTTTACACCAGAATTCTAAGGAATCTTCTGGACCAGAAGTTTGCTTCCCTATATCCACTTCAAGTTCCTTTGCACTTAATCTGCTTTACCCACCTTCTTCCCACTCCCAATTTTGATTAAAGTAAATTAAACATATCACCTCCAAATTAAATGTTAAGTATCGTATTTCATTACTTTCACCGTGATATATAATCAAAACCATTCATTAGAAGCTCTGAACATCTGGAGATGGTATCTTCAGTGTAAACAAGAGAAGAAACTAGAATCTTCAATGATCTGTGGCTACATAGGGGTTACACCCTCAATTTTAATATAATGATGATAACTTTGAAGACAAACAGTATGTTTTATGTAGCAAAAATGCAAATAGTTTTCCAAAAACTGAAGAGGTTTAGTTAATTACCTGTTTGATTTTCTTCAATAATTTATTGAATAACACACACAAAAATGCTACTTAAACTTTCTTTGTCTTTACCTACGTAATTACTATAGCAAAAAGACACCTATGGCAACCAAAATTTTCAAAACAATAGTCTATACAATTGTCTCTACTTTCCAAAGAGCCTTTAATAATGGACCTATTATTGTCAAGAGCCTTTAATAATGGACCAAAGAGCCTTTAATAATGGATCTATTCTTGTGAAGGTCATTAATAAGCTGATAACTGTATATGTTGATGAATGTTTTAGTCCTATTTCTACTAGGCCTGTATATTTTTGACACTGTTCACCTCTCCTACTTTCTTAAAACCCTCTCTTTCTTGTATGTCCCGTTTCGATCTTGGGCCTCTCTTGTTCCTTCCTATCTCTCTGGGTTTCTCTTATGTTTCCCAGGCTTAGTTTTTAATTTTCAGTAAATTTAATGTTTGACTTTTTGATGCTAATCAGTCTTTCTGCACTCTGGGTACTCCATGTGACTGCTATAATTTGAATTACTACCACAAGTCTGATGGTTGCAAGAGCTACACAATTGTCAGCTTATAAAACCCACCCCAACCCCAGAGCTTCAGACTCAGAGATCCAAACATATCTTGACTATCCCATAAGAATCTCCAACTTTCATATTCCAAACTAAGTTTTATATGCTTTCTTGTAAATCTGCTTTTCTTTCATTTTCTTTATCACTTGTCTCATCATTCAATTTCAAAGACCAAAAAATCATCTATGAATTTTTTTAGCTTGTTTTAAGTTTAGACATAATCAATATTTGGGCAATTTTTGCCTCACATTTAGCTATCAAGTCTATTCTCTAGCCTTTAATGTAAAATGCAATTACTATTTCCCATTTTTAGGCATTTTAGACACAAGTCATCGCTTGCCTACACCTAAATAACAACTTCTCAGTTCAGATGCCTACCTTCAGTGTTTGTCACTCTCCCAAGCTTCCAGAGTGATCTATCTAAAACAAAAAGATGTCCCTTTTGAAACTCCTGCTTTCCTCTTAGATAAACTGAAGCACCACAGTTTACTCTACAAGGCATTCTGTGATCTGGCCTCTCCATGACTCTTCAACTTCATGTTACTTATTTACTCTTTAAGCAAGCTGTCTGTTACTCCGACATTAAGTTTCATAGATGTCTTTTACTCATGCCGTTCACAGCAATGTGGATGGAGTTGGAAGTTGGAAGGGATTATGCTTAGTGGAAGAAGTCAGAAGGCAAAAGAAAAATATCAAAGGGTTTCACTTATAGGAGGAATTTAAAAGAACCAAATAAGATGGGGGGAGGAGCTGGGGGAGGGGAACGGTGTATTGTTATTACAATACAAAACAAAAACAGACAGTTGTAAACCTGAGAGAACCTACAGAGGAGGAGGACAGGGAGGGAGGGATCAGAACGAGGGTGGGATGTGAGGGGCTAGGATGATGATGGATGGGGGAGGGAGGAAGTAAAAACTTACAAAATGAACAATGATATAAATATATATATATATATACATATATAATGAAAGTTTTATAGATGTCACTGCTTTCAATCTTTCCTTGAAAGGGGACAATTGAGATAAAAACAATGTATTCCTTTTGTCAAAAATGCATAGAACATATTTTTAAGTAAATCAGTGGGTTTTCAGGAAAAATTTAACA
Organism: Condylura cristata; assembly: GCF_000260355.1. Lineage (NCBI taxonomy): Eukaryota > Metazoa > Chordata > Mammalia > Eulipotyphla > Talpidae > Condylura > Condylura cristata. The sequence goes on along the minus strand of NW_004567111.1, from coordinate 54,538,055 downwards.
ATTTGGGATTGTTGTAGCTTTAAAAATATGGTTAAGTAATAATGTCTTTAGAGTGATAAGACAACATCCTTTGTTCTTTGCTTGATTGTCAATCTTTGTGTAGTGTGAACGTTTAAGTTATCGACTGAGAGCATTACCTTTGTAATAAGAAGTGGTGTGTGTGTCGTACATGTGCACTTGGGTCACGGTAGGGGAGGAATGATGAACATGAAGGCTGTTGTGCAGGGTGATGACGAACATTGAATTTCATGGACTGTAATCTCTCAGCTACTTCTCTGTTTTGCAAAAGAATCAGTTATGAAAAGCGACGAGAGCTTTTAATGCTGTGTTCTATAATTATTGCAATGGCCCTCTAACAGCTGTGCTTCCTACATGTGTATTTTTAGCAGGAGTGTTTTTAATGCAGATCTGTGAATCCTTTTGCCCAGAGTCCTCTCTATCTGTCTCCATCAGTTCCCATCTTCTTCATCTAATAAAAGATCAGCTAACTTACCTTATGTAAAAAGTTGTTTTTCAAAGAAATTTACTTTTTATTTTATCTTATTTTTAGTTCTTTTTTATTAATTCAAAGATTTATCTTATAAATGATATGTTTGATGACATTAAAAGGAAGGTTTATTTTAATGTTTATTCAGGTAAAGTTAATTTATATCATTGTATCTGTTTGGGGTGACTAAGGGCTTAAACATCTACAAATGTAGATTTTCATATCATGCACACCACCAGCAAAATTATTTTAAATAACAGGGCATATGTTTACCATCTGTTCTTAAGAAAGTTATTGAGAAAAATACAAAAAGAATTTAAAAAAATACCTGTAGATAAATGAAGAAAGAAAGTACCAGAATCTATGAGGCACAGAAAATGTAGTACCAGGAGGGGAATAAAGAGCAATACAGCCCTGCATCAATAAACAAAAGAAAAGTTCAAATAAAAAAATTAACTTCATCTCTTAGGAAACTAGGACAGGAAGAAGAAACAAAACTGCAATGGAATAATAAACAATTAGAGTAGACATAAGTGAAATATAAATTTAAAGGCATCCAAAACATCAAATAAACCAAAATATAGTTCTTTGGAAAAGAAAAAAACTATAGCTAAGTTCACAAAGAAAAGGAATGACAAAACTATGATAAAAAGAAAATAAAAGGGTGAATTAACAATAGCTATCTCAGAAATACAGAGGATCATAAGTGAATGTTAAGAACATCTTTAAAAACTGAATAACCTAGAAGAAATCCACTTACTAGAGGTATTCAATTTCTCCAAGACTAAACCAGGAAGATAGAAAACCTAAACAGGCCAATTACAGAAAGGAAGCAGAAATAGTAATTAAAAGTATCTCAAAAATTAATTAATCAAACAAAACACAGAAAAAAAGCCCAGGACCAGAGAATTTCACTAGTGAGTTCTAGCAAAGCTGCAAAAATGAACTACTACCTATCAAACTCAAACTATTCCACACTATTAAAGAATATTTTGAAACACATTTGATGAGACAAACATCAATCTATTTTCAAAAACAAGCAAGAATATCACACACACAAATAGATTGCAGAGTATTATCCCTGATGAACATAGATGTAAATTCAAGAATGTATTAAAGGAGGAGACAGCATGACCAGGTAGGGATTATTCCAGAGGCACAAAGATGATTCAACATTCAAAAATCAGTCATTATGATTATATGATTATATAATTATATGATTATATGATTCAACATTCAAAAATCAGTCATATGACTATATTAATAAGTGTAGAGAAAGCATTTGACAAGGCTCAACATTCACATGATAATAATCCTAAAAGTAATAGGGGTAGATGGAACACACCTCAACATATGAGCAACATATGAGAAAATCACAGCTAACATTATACACAGTGCTGAAAAAGGAAGTTTTTCTTCTAGGATAGGTATGAGAAAAGGACTGCTTTTACCACTACTAATCAGTATAGTATTGGAAGTCCTTGCTAGAGCAATCAGGCAAAAGAAAGATATAAAATGAATACAAAATGGAATGAAGAAGTAAAATTATCACTATTTTCAGAGGATATGATAATATACAGAGAAAATTCTAAGGACTCCACTAAAAATAGTAATCAAAAACAACAAATCAATAAAGTGGGAGGTTACAAAATCAAACGAGAAAAATCAGCTATTATCCTAAGAGCAAATAATTAACTAGAAGTGGAAGAAATCAAGAAAAATTCCTTTTAAGTATCGGATCAAAGAATATTACCTTGGGGAAAAAGAAAAACATTACCTTGGAGTAAATTTAACAAATTAAATAAAATAAAGGACCTATACAATGAAGACTATGGCATTGTTAAAAGAAATATGAAACAAAAAGATGGAAACATATAATTTGCTTGTGGATTACAAAAATTAGACCTGTTAAAATGTCCATTACACCCTAAGCAATATACAGATTTAATGTAATCTCTATCAAATTTTTAATCTTGTTCTTCAAAGCAATAGAACAAACATGTAATTTATGGAACCACAAGAGAACCAAAATAATCAAAGAAATCCTGACAAAAAGGGGGGGGTTGGAATGTAGATGTCACTTAGACTTCAAATTACACCACAAAGCTGTAGTAATCAAAACAGTATGCATTGTAATTTTTTAAAAAGATACAAAAACTGGAATATCATTAAGAACATAGAAGTCAATTCATACATTTATGTACAGTTAAAGACAAAGAAGTTATCTATATGTTAATTTCCAATAGTATGGGGGGGTGGACAGTTATATTAAAAAAGAATGAAATTCGATCACAATCTCACAGAATATACAGAAATTGACTCAAATGTATTAAAGATTTAGATGTGAATTCTGAAACCATAAAATACAAAGAAAAAATAAACAAGGCACTCCTTGACAACACTGGTCTCGATATATTTGGGAATGTGTCTTCTATAGAAAGGGAAATAAAAGCAAAAATAAATAAATGGGACTACATGAAACTAAAATTCATCTGCATAATGAGACCTCAACAAAATGAAAATACACCCTACTGAATGGGAGAAAAAGTTTACAAATCATATATCTGACAAGGAGTTGTATCCAAGATCTATTAATATAAAAAACTATATCTCAACAAAATAAAGACAAAGCACCTAACCAAAAGTGGGTAGGAGAACTAAACAGTTTCTTCTCCAAGGAAGACATATCAATGGTCAATAAGCACATGAAAAAAATGTTCATCATCATTTCTTGTCAGGAAAATGCAAATCAAAACCACAATGACATACCATTCCACAACTGTGAGAATGGCCCATATCCAAAAAAACCCAGAAACAGTAAGTGCTGGTGAGGAGATGGAGAAAAAGGAAGCCCAGCCTACTGTTGGTAGAAATGTAGATTTGTCCAGCCCTTATGCAAAAAACCATAAAAGTTTCTCAAAATATTGAAACTAGATCTACCACATAATCCAGTAAATCCACCCCTAGTTATCTACCCAAAGAATGTGAATGGATATGCATTACAATAACAAAGTTACAGAAGTTACCTAAGTGTCCAATAGCAGATGAATGTATTAGGAAGATGTGACACGCACATGCACACACTCACACACACACACATAATGGGCAAATACTGAGCTACAAAACAAAAGGAATTCTTGCCATCTGTAACAATATGGATGTAATAGCAGGATATCCTGCTAAGCAAAATAAGCCAGAAGGAGAATGACATATAGCAGATGGTTTTGCTCATATATGGAATATAAAGGAAAAAAACAAACATCCAGATACAACCAAACCAAATCCTAGAAGTCTGACTGTAAAACTAAGACTTCTAGTGGGTGATGGAAAGGTGACTAGCCAAGTTGGGAAGGAGCACAATGGACTATGGTGAAGGACCATGTGTGTCTGGGTGCGAGGTGTGGTGTGATAACAAATATCTGATGAGCTGGGATTCTTTCTTTTTTGAATCAGATGCAGTGCTTTAAACCAAGTCACCTTAATAATAATAATAATAATGATAATAATAAACTGAAAAGAAGAAATGAGGCAGGAATGTAGTCATAAACAATTTAATAGGGGCTAATAGGCATTGTGATTTCAAGAGGTTATGCTGCCTGCAACATTTCTGAAATCTTACTAGCTTGAAACAATAAAGGCACAAAAATTACATGTCATCCTTCGGTCCACTACAGCTCTGCTCCATGCATTTTCTTTATTCCAGGATGCAGGAAGAAGGGCAGCCCCTGTGGCACCTGCCCCTCCCACCCACAGTTCACTGCTCAAAGCAAGCTCCCTTTCTCAGCCTGAGGACAGCGAAGGCAAGGTAGTCTATTCCTCTCACAAGGAGGGGCAGCAAGTAGTCAGAACAAAAATAAAATTTATCACACCATTGTGAGGAGTAAGTACTTTAACCTGTTGCTGATAGATAATCATTGAAATGGTCTAAGGAGGGAAAGGTCCTCATAACATAAGCACATTAACTAAACTCACTTCTATGTGGAAGTTGCAAAAAAAATATACAGGTCACAAAGTTGTTAGACTTATGAAAATTAACCAGCAGGATATCTAGGTTCTCACACACACTGTCTTTTATTATGATTGTAGAGAACATTTAGATGTTTCCTTATATCAGCCTACTTAGAATCTAAAGTACTGAATCATAACACAGGGATGGACACTTACCGTGTCCCCAGAACTACAGGGTAGGTATTATGAGTACAAGTCCACAATTTAAAAATCCCCATTATATAGTAATTTTACAGATTAGTAATTTTACTGAATGAATTAGTGATTCCAGAATGTAAAATGATTGCATTCCATACTGAGTAAACTAGGAGTAAAAAGGATTTCCACAAAAAGTAAGCCTTGAATTCTGAAATAATTGACTGAATATTGAATCCTGAGGTAACAATAACTAGGTGTAATAGAGAGGACAGGCGTACCAAGAAAAAAGTGACAGATGAGAGAAAAATGCAGATATGAGACATCTTTATTCAAGTTGAAAATTTTCCATTTTACCTACTATTTCTTGGAATTTTAAAATTATAGTCATCATTGTCAAATCACTTTTCTACAACTTAAGAGATAGTAATAGATTCCCTTTCAGTTCATTAACATGATTGATTTTTCACTATCCAACCATTCTTGGATTCTAAGAATTAAGTCAATTTAATAATGATTTTTTTCACTTAAATCACAAAAAATTTGCCTATACCAATTTTTATACAGGATTTTGAATTCTCTGTACATAAGCAAACTAGGACTATGATTATTTTATGTTAGTGTGCTGACATTCTTAATGTTGGAATCAAGATTATACTTCAAAAATTAATTGGTCAGCTCCCCTTTTATCTTTTATAAAGAACTATAAATGGGTACTACTGGTTATTTCCCAACAGAATTTATTATTTTGTATATTTGCATGTTTTCAAATTTTCACTGGTTTTCAGTCCAGATTGCAGATGAAAATCATCCTAGAGATTATTTTATATACATATACACATACATACATACATACATACATACATACACACAAACATGTAGATCCTAACATATAAAACATGTAAGTTCAAACCTCAAGAGATAAATAATTTATTTTTAAAAAAACAATTGTCTTTTAAAATTTGCCCAGAAATTAGGGATACAGAATTAGGAATATTCTTGAGTTTGTTCCTTTTTTAATTGAAGAGAGGCCATATTAATTCTAATACTAATTCTAATATTTTTCTCTTTTGGCTTTTTTTTTCCTTTTGGCTTTATTATACCTTTATTTTCCTTCCAGATTTTTTCTTATTTACACAGTGGTGTGGGGGTTAGAGAATTCACCAGAGACATAGAAGGAGTAGAACAGGCAGATCTACTGCAACACACTGCTGAGGGGAGCAGGGCAAGACAGTGAGGTCTACTGCCCCATTTGTGGGTCTCCTCCCTGGCTGGGAATTGAACTCAGGCCACAGTGGCTGCCAATAGCTTGAAAGAACTAAGATGAAACCCCTACATCAACAAGGAGGTCTCTGTGTCCTTTTATCTTTGGGAATTTATAGAGGCTCACTTTATGGTAGGATAAAATTTAATTTTTATTCCATGTGTAATTGAAACAATGATGTATTTTAGATTTTCAATAAATATATAGCTTATCATTTTTTAATGTATTCTGTACTTTTACTTATTTTATTTAGATGATTCACCATGGACTTAGAAGTGAAATAAAGCAGATTCCTGATAGTTTGGACTAGAACCTCTCCTGCAAATTCTGCTTTAGAAGTTATCCAGACTTCTCTATTTCCTACATGGCATCACTCCTCAAAAAATGTCAAATTTTCATTCTACTATATAAGACCTTTCTGGATACTGACTATGCAAACACTGATCCTTTTAACCTTCATTGTATGGGTCTTGGTCTTAGAGCAGAAGAACATACTTGGAGAAAAACTATTGTATTCTCCACCAACACCACCACCATAATATATCATCTTTGAATCAGATGCCAGTGACCTTATGAAGGTAACAAGGAAAACTCTTTTTTATTCTACAAAACTTAAAAGCACTCATAAACATCATTGTTATTTCACCAGATGATTCTCTCAAAGTCAAATAGAAATATTCAAGACAGAGTTACAACAAAAGACAACATTTTAAAATGCCCTTTTCCTTTTTTAGAACAGGAAGTAAGGCAGAAGAAAATTATAAAAGAAGTTAAATGAGCAGAGTTTCATCTTTGCAGGAGAGGGAAAAAAAAAATCCCTGGGAGCTTTCTCGACATAGGAAGTGTGGATATTCTTGGCCTAATTCCTGTCTAGCACTTCTTGGTATTGCTCCTCTTTCGTCCACCACACCTCTCTCAAATCTCTGCTAAGGAGTGCTCATTGTATAATTAAACTGCTTGACAGGGATGTAGAGCGTGAGGAACAAGACATGTGCTCAGCCCAGACTTCAAATGCCATCCTCACCCACTTCCCCACTCTGTAGTGGAAACAAACCATTTGAAGAGAAAGTGGAATCTGTAGACTGATATTCAAAATGCCTTGGTATATGTTTTATGAAACTGATAGCTTTATCATGAGCCCACTGGCCTCATGGCAGAAAGGAATCACCACTGGGGAAATATGAAGGTCATGTATATAAAAATGAAAAATGAAAAATGTAAATGCTTCTCACAGATGTAAATGCATCTTGCAGCTGGTCATGGCTGACACCTCATATGGCAAAAGTTAGCTCTTAATTCCCTTTATGGGATACATGATAAATCTCATAGCATTCTAATAACTAGAGTCATTAGTTTGGGGAAATTATCTTCAGAAAACTACTCTTAAGATATGGAGAGATTATCTAGTGGTTGACCATCTATTAAGAAGCATATATATATGCAAGAATTATAAGATTTTGTTGTTGTTGCTCAGGACACTGAAGAATATGACAAAAGGGTCATTTTGAGTAAGAAAGTGGAAATTGCAAACTGGCTAAGTATGACCTGAAAGGTCATTGCAAAGTAATGCCTCAGGCATGAAGATTGACTGGGAAGGAAGCAAGAATTTTGCCTTAAGCTAGCTCTGTCCAGCTTCGAATCAGCAGATGTCTAACTACCAGTAATGATAATGGGGATAACAGGTTAGAAAACTTGTGAGGGAAGCACAATGGGTTTTGAGATGTTTTAGCTATGATTCAATGGGGGATCCACCAAGACTCAGGGTGGCAGACCCCTTCTTGATGGAAGTTACTGGACTTCCACCATAGTGCACTCAACCACAACTGCGTCCTACATCCCTCCTGAACAACGCTGCCAGCCAGAGACCTTCAACCCATCATCATACCATGCGGCATGAACCTTGGCATCACTGGTTCATACTAATGTCCCTCTTGTAGAATATAAACTTTGTGACAAGAGACGAATTGTCTTATTTGTTAATCGCTGTATCCCTGGTACCTAAACCAGTGCCTATTACATATTATATGGCAGGTACCATATAAATAATGCTTGAATGAAAAAATAAAAAGTTGACGCAGTTTAACAAAGTGAACAACTTCTCTGGGTAAAACAAGATGGTCAGTGACCAAAATGCCCAATCTAAGGAAGAAACCACAGTGTGGGCAGGAAAACTTATCCATCCAACAATGGTTGTTTTTGAGTATCTGGTAGGTGCCAGACACTGCTCCAAGCACTAGAATCTGGGCAGTTAATAAGACAGAAACACCTACTCAAGTGGAGATTATACTCTGTCAAGAAATACATGGACCAACATTTGCACAGTATAAGATCAGGCAGTGAGATGGTCTAGAAGAACAGTAATCAGCCTGAAAAAAATAAAGAAGCATGCAGAGGAGATGCTGGTTTGAACATTGTCATCAAAGTTTTTCCTGACTTGAGGAGTTCTGAATGAAGGAAGCAGAAATCTTCAAGGATGTGTGGGGAGTGAGCATGGCAAGAAAGGGAAAAGAAATGCATAGGTCTAGAAAAAGGAATGTGCTAAACCTATTGAAAAAAATCTGACTTTGTTACTGTTTGAGTTACACTTTGGGGTTGTAGAGCTGGAGGAAAGCCAGTGAGTGTGACCACCTTTCTTTATTGCTGCATTTTTTTTGTTCATTTGTAATTTTTAAAAAATATTTTTCTGCTTACTATCTGCCTGTAGAGATGTATACTATAGATGCACTATGTAGATGCATTTGCCTCACACACAGATGCTAGGAGCTATACCATATGCTGGCACAAGAAGATGACACTGCCTCACTGTTGAAGGCAGGATCACTCTTCAAAATTCTGAGGTTATATCCAAAATAGACAACTTTATAAGCAACTCTTTCCTCTGATTTGCATCTATCGTTGGGACATTCTGCTTTAAGGCCTTACCTATGAGGTTTGTCATTGCAGCCATTTCACAGAATTGAATAATTGAAAGACTTCATGAAACTCCACAGCATATACCAGACTTTCACATAGGTAAGGATGTGGTCCAGCAGGAAAGGGAAAGCATAGGCAGACATCAGAGTTGGGGAACATTTAGGGAGAGTTCCCAGGGTCCCCCCTCAATAGCAGATGCTGTGTCTTCATCATTGGGTCATCTTCATCAAAGACACTTACAGACATTTTGTTTCCAGGCGAGCTAAGGCATGAGTTTATTCAGGGTCTTTTATATCCAAACTGGATAAGTGATTAAAATTAAGCTGTAAAACCAGTTAAACCCAGGGCAAGCCATCAAGCTATATATTTTCAGTAGAGGATGCAGAGAAGGTAGTACAACATGTATCGGGGGAATTTTGGACCTTTGTGAGCAAGTTATAAATCACTAGCTACTACCTTTCATCCCTGTGTTGTCTGAAGGTCACTACCAGACTTCTAGGTATCATTGCCACTGTGACTGCTGCTGCCTTCAACACTAAACTGCCAAAAATATGAAGTCCCATCTGTGCCCATCCCTCCCTCCTCTACCTGCTCATCTCATCTACACCCATAAATCTAAACATATTTGTCACCGAATAAATCCTGAATTTACAGCTTCTGCCCATACATTCAACTCTGTACTTAGTCACTCTGCTAAGCTGTGCAGTAGATACCCACAATTTAGCATGTTCCAAATAAAAGTTTTATTTCTCTCCCCAGTCCATTCCCTGTCTTACGCACCCCCATCTCAGGATGTGTCCTCACTATTCAAGACTGAAGTACTAGCAACAACAGTCTTAAAATTAAAGCTACTCCTGCCTCAGACAGGAACTTTGTGACATAGTTACTGCTGGGGAAAGAAACAATACAAGAAAATCCAGGTAAGGATTCTAGAAGGTAGGGATATCAAACTGTTCAAAATGGGAAGGGGCAGGAGGATTCTGCACAGGTGGGCTTACTTGGGGGACAGTGTCCAGTCAGAAATCCTGCTTTTTCCTTATTGATCAAGAGAACAAAATTCTACTTAGAGGTCAACTCAAAGGATAAACAGGTTAGGACAAACTTTAGATTTCATCACAGGCTTCAGAATGTTAAAAAAAAAAGCTGAATTTACCTTTACCTTTCTATTTAATTGCACAAAAATTATGGAAAACAAAATTTAGGAGTCATAATCAACACAAAATAACTTTCTCACAAAATATAATTCAGAAGATATTGCTAAATAGGAATGTATATGTGCATGTGTGTATATATGTGTATATATATATACACTTATATATAATATATAAAATATATATAAGTGTATATATATATACTTATAAATCACTAGCTACTAGCATATATATATATATATCAAATAAGCCACTTAAGATTGTTCTCAGGACTGCTAATAGCACTGACACTTGTTATGGTGCCACAGCAGAGGAAGATGGATAATTGGCACCTTAATTGAGAACTGGAAGTTCACTAATAAATGAGGATAGTGAGATAAAGAAGGTTGCAGCAGAAGGGACACAGAAATAAAAGCATCTTGTAATTAATCATGATTCACATGCTGGAAGCATGTCATTTTTTTGAAAAAGAACTCTAACTAACAGCACTCAGAAAATGTTGTTGATTTGCCTTTCAGCCCTGTAAGAAAACAGTCCTGGAAATTTTCATTTGCATTCTACATAAACATGGCTTTTGCAATAAAAAGGAGATTAGATATTATCAAATATAAACAAGCAAAAATAAAATAAATTTAAAAGTTGACTGTGTTGACCTTAAAAGTAAGCTTAGGAATGTGTGATTTACTAACTAGCCTAGTAACTTAAAAATATTTTTAAAAGAGGAGAACAGTCACAAAATATAACTTGATTACATTTGCATTTTTAAATGTTTAGAGTAGGATAAAATGTAGGCATTTTTAATGTGACAGTATTATATAAATGATAATAAATACTGAGCTATAAAAAAAAGAAACTTCTACATGTGTGGGTGGTGTAGTGAGAAAAGAAGAAAAAACTGCCAAATTAAAAGTCAGAGTTGTAATCAAAAAGCTGAGTTCCTATTTACCTATATTTGTAGTACTGATTTTTGCAAAAGTAAATATTAATTGGTAAGGTGACCCTCTAAACAAAGCTAGCTAATTTGATGAATCACAGTGATTAAAGTGCAATAAATTTCACGTTTTTGATCACATACCCAAATTTTTTTTTAGCTATTAATTTAAAAAATGTCATACTCATGGGCCCTCCCTGGTGGTGCAGCGGGTTAAAGCACAGCACTAAGAAGCTAAAGCCACTTCCACATGAGTTCGATCCCCGCCTGCCCCGGAGG
>NW_004567111.1:54520233-54526702 GCF_000260355.1 Condylura cristata | reverse complement strand
ATGTAAGTACTTTCCATCTAGAAGAGGTTTAAATATATTTGTACATGAAACTGAAATGGACAGAACTATTGCCCTGAGTCATGAGATAACCTGGTGATGTTGAATTAAATCATTTTAGAGAGCTCTTGGAATGCTATTCTGCCTCAAGGGTAGTGTAGACAGAGGATTAAATTATATTACACTAAAAAAAGGCAAGGATATCCTTTACCCGCCAGATTTTCCAACTTTTCTACATCTCAGCAATAAGTGACCCTTCTGTTGTATGGGAAAAAAACAAAAAACAAAAACATGTTTTAAAGTCCTCAATTTAAATAAAAATAATAAAATAGGGCTATAAAAATTCATAAGCAATTTAGGCTTATTTTTTTTTTAACCAGTGGAGAGTTCTATGGGACAAACTCTACTAAGAATTGAGAGAAGAAAAACACAGTTACAGTTTTACTTATTATACATTCAGATCTTTTAATACAACAGACAGTTTTTATTTGTCTTTGAGTTTCTATTGCTTTTAAATGTCTTCAGGAGAATGTACAGTCAACGTTTCTTCATCCCAGACTGAGCCTGCATCTAAGCCTCCAAAATACAATCAAGAAGCAAAATACATATCCATCTGCATAATTCAGGCCCATTAGTCTCTCCTTGAAATATCTTCTAATTAAACACAGGACTTTTTTTTTTTTTTAATTCAGTTGTTCCTTTATTTTGGATGCTGACAAAGTTCTTGCTAAATGACCTAAAGAATTAAGATCATTGCAAAATTTATTTTGACAGAATATGATAAGTATTATAGTCTTTCCATACTCCAAAAGGAATCTCAAATTCAGATAACCTATGTTTAAAAGCAGGATTACCTGTCATGTTAAATTATTTCTCACTGAAATAAAACAAATACTGAAACATTTCATCATGCCTTTAATTTAACCTTTAAATTATATTAAGTTGTTGTTATTATTTGTAATGCCACTTAATAGATACTTTCCCCCTCAGCAGTGTATTTCATTGATCTGTCTGTTCTGCTCCCCACTCGGTCTCTGGTGAACCCTCTCACCACCCCTGCACCTCTTGTTTAGGGAAACAAAACAAGCTGATTGACAAAGTACATTGCTGAGGGAAGCAGCAGGCAGGTCAGGAGAGGTCTGGCACGCCATGTGGGTCACCTCCCTGACCAAGGATCAAACTCAAGCTGAAGTGGCTTTAGCTTCTTAACACTGTGCTTTAACCCACAGTGCCACGAGTGAGGGCTCTGTCTTATTTAAATTTTCAAAGCAAAGCCTTTATTTCAGTGAGCTTTTGTTGCTAAGTGTTCAGATAATTAATGTAAGAAGGTTACACTGGAAAATGTCGCTTTGGAAAAATTTGAAGAGAAACACAGAAACTTCTCAGTAACTCTACATTAAAGAAATACAGCTTTCTCCAAGAGACTTAAACAAGGTGTCTTTCTATAGTTGAGATTTGAGTTTACATTTAAATTGTCTGCTTCATCCAGAAAAAAATTTGAGCTTGTTCTGGACTTTATTTTAAAATTTTAAAGGTACAAATAGTAAACCCTTGGGAGAAATATAAAGTCTTCTTTAGCATAATGTCCCTAAGTTAAGGATTTTATCAACATAAATTGTGAAATGTGGAGAAAGGTGTGTCTTGACGATGTGAATTTAGAGGGACTTTGCTGAAAATTGTTAGTCTTAGTGGATTGAGAGGGTTCCCATGAATCCAAGAGTTTTCAAGAGTCAGAATGTGTGGAAGAAAGACATACAGATTATTCAGTTCATGATGTTAAAGAAACTTAACAGTGAGATAATTCAGGTTTGATGTAAATTACACTGAATATGTAGTTATTTAATATTGGTCAATATGTAATGGGCTGACATCAAGTTATTACTGGTCTGCTTACTATTGTCCTTGCTTAAAGACAAAGCAAGATGGAAAACAACATCAGAAGTGTCCAGCCACAGCTCTTCAACAACCTGAGAACAGAATATGGAACTTCCAAGCACTTGAGGAAGGCACCTTTCTTCAGTGAATGCTAATCTGGTGCTTTAAGACAGTACCAGCAGATCCTGAAGGGGGAGATCCTCTAACTCTAAAACATAAATGAAAATGTAAACAACTGTTACCTCAATCAATCAATCAATCAATCAATCAATCAATAAAGCAGTCAATGGGAGTGGGGTGTGGGGAAGCATCACAAGCTCTCAGCCCAGCTTGAGGTAAAGAATGATGTCTTCATTTGAATTATTGAAAGCTGAAGACAGAGAAAATTGAAACTAATTTTTTGTGGATGGTCTTGCCACTCTCCTTCCTCCAGAAGGGAGTAATTCAACCTTTCTCTAGATCTATTTCCTGCCAGTGGTTTTTGGTGTGTTTGACACTTACAATTCATGCTACATCTATGTAAAACTAATACTGAATGGCAGAAATCTTGTTATGAGACTTCCAGAAAAAATCTATATGATATAAAATAGTTTCATAATCACTACCCCCTTTATTGTAAATTATTATATTAATACTTGTTTGTAAAGTATTACTTTTATAAAGTAATCACTATGATCCTGGTGTACTGTACACCACAGACGTCAAAGTCTCTTTCAGTAATGGGCCAAGAAAGTATATTTTATTTATAAGAAAGTTTACCCGAGTATGTATAACATGCAGATTATAGTACCAAAAAATTCTATATATTGTTTCAGTAAACTTATTCAATTTATCTTTCCAAATAAAAAGAGATATAGCTATATTTAAAAAGAAAAATGTAATTCTAAATGGGACTCAATCTGCCTGCTTTCCACTGAAGTGCCTTTCTGACAGATATTGGGACACTGAAGTGAATGCAAGACAGATACCCCCAGTCCATGTGCAGAGCCACTGAAGAAATGTCCCCAAGAACCTGCTCCATGACCCCTGCTTCCTCAGCCTGACCAGAATAGAAAAAGGTTGCAGAGAAAATGGACAGGAAATTAGTGAAAAGATTTCTTTGGAGACAGCTGTTGTCATCCTGTGAGTCATGCTTATCCCTTTTGTAAGAGGTGGCAATTGCTTCTAACCACAAGCCCAGTGTGTGAACTCCAAAGGGAGCTCTCAGAGAGCTTCAATTTGCTCCACACTGGGAAATTGAGGGGATGGAGGAAACTGGAGAGCATAGTTGGGAACAGCCGTGATGTTGGCATAAGCTTGCAGCCCTCTGATCATGAAATCAAGTGGTATGTTGGTGTTTTCCTGGACCAGAAGTGAGTCCTTTTGGGAAGAGTCCATGTAAGGCTGTTCTGAGCCCTACTGAAAAGAATCACTTGAATGGAAGAGTAATTCTTAGCAAGAAGAGTCTGGAAGTATACCCTAAATCTTAGGACTCGGAGAGGGACATTAGTGACCATCCAAAGTAGAGAAACTTCCATTCAGGTTGTGAGATGGGCAGCAGAGAGATGAGCAGTGCAAGCCCCTGTAGAGCCCATGGAAGTACAACTTGGATACGGATGCAGTCATCAGCTTGCATCCGTATCCACCCTCTAAGTCCAGTGAGCACAAAACCAGCCTCTAAGTCCAGTGAGCACAAAACCACCAATCAGACAAGAACGGCTCACCCCTTCATTTCTGCTCCCTACCTGAATTCCAACCTTGGAAAAACCATAAACAAAAGCAAACTTGTGGAAAGAGGAGAGACCAGGAGGCAGTTTCACCTTCCCTCCCTGAGGCTCACTATCAGAAGGTCCAAACTGCAGGAAGGAAGTGTGACATGAAGTTACATTTAGAGTTTTGGTTGTTATGAGCAATTGTTCATTTACCTAATTATCAATTGAAATTGTGATTGTCATTGGAATTACCCATAAAGCAACAGATATGTGAACAGAAAAACAGCAGGAACTGCCAGCACTTTTCACTGTGGTCAGGAAAAAGTCATCTTCATTGAAGAAGACTTCATTTAAAGGGAAGGTAGATTAAAACAAAGGTGTTAACTGTTAACATGCCATGAATTCACTTTTTTGTTTAGGTTACAAACATATGGGGGAAAGTTTAAGGAAATGATTTTTAATCACAGTTTTATAAGCAACGGAGATGTTCTCAAACACACTTTCTCAGATTTAATCCTGGATATTCTTCTGATTTATCAATTTGTGGTAGAACCTCAACAAGTGCATATTTGGGCTTAGAAAAATCTCAGAGAATGCTGATGTTCACCCAATGAGGAGCAAGTTACTCACGTAAATCCATGGATTACAATTCAGTATTTATAAGTCATCGAAATAAAACAGGTTTGGGGAGGAATGTGACTAACATTTTGAGTTAGAATTAATTTTGAGTTAAATGTTTTATTGTTTATGTTGTGTAATGAGGAATGGGAGCTAATGCCAAGAGTAATAGCCAACACTCTCAAGAGTGATTTCTATGCGATCAGTGCAAACAGAATACATTGATAGTTGACATGGAGGCCATTACACAGTTGAATGCAGAGACTACCTCAAAGGGGGTAGTCAGAAGAATGCAATTTTCTTCATGGATGATAAATACGCCTGGAAGAAGCCTTTAAGAAGTTTCCGAGTAGATTCTGAGAAACTCTTGTCATACCTGCAGCTCACTCAGCTAGGATGAACACTAACCAACTTGAAGTGCATAAAATCATAAGCAGTCCTCATTTCAAGCTCGACAGTATGGCAAATTATAGTTAAGAAGTTTCAGAGAGGAACTGAACGTTTCATAATTTGGGAGGCCTGATAGAATCGTGTTATTTTCTTCAAAGAATCTTTTGAGTTCACGACTTATTTTATTGAAGCATCCACATAGTCCTCAATGGCCCGTGTAGGTGTTACAAATCAGCCTCATCTTAAAATTCTTGTAGTAAAACAGACAGAATCTACAATCTATAATGGGACATTTTCGCTGCCTGAAAGTATATTTGAGAATTCAGTGTTGAGTTCCTTTAGATAAAAAAATCCACAATAATTTGTTCAGTACTTTATACATTTTCAGAGTGTTCTCACTGATAATATCTCTATTTTTATTCACAATAATCTAAAGAAGAAAGTCCTAGTGTTAAAATGCGATCAAATATCCTAACTGAAAGTAGCTGGAACTTTGAACTGTAAGTTCACTTGCTTACTTTTCTCCTGGACATACACATAATAACTCTGAAAAGGAACATTTTTTATATGTGCAATTCAAGAGAAAGCTTTCTTACCTAACCAAACACCTGATTAATTTGATGCCTTTTCAGAGACTAACAGGAGCCCTATGGGAGGTGTGAGTGGTAGGTGGGTGGCAGATCCAAGGGTCAGGACCACCTCAAATGTCCACGAGTCAACATTCTGAATCTGTGTCACTTTCAAACAGCCAACCGAGGATAAAAGGTGTCTCTCTAAAAACAGCAGCATTTACTTTCAACTGAGTATGTGAGATACCCAGGGTAGAACTACTCCTGAAAATTTCAAAAAGTTTTTGTTTCTCATAATTAACTAGCACCTGTTCCCATTGGTGAAGATGGTTTGGAAAGGGCAAAGCTAAACAAAGCCTGAGAATATGCCAAACCTCACTTACTTAAACTATGTATCTTACATTAGATAGTTCTGAAATTTTCAGTTAGAACCTAAAGGAAGATAGCCTTACTTAAGCTACATATCTTACATTGCATAGTTCTAAAATTTTCAGTTAGAACCTCAGAAGATATCTAATTGTAAGTCCATGTAAAACTCTTGAGTAACACAAAACATTGTCTCCTAGCTTTCTATTATTTCTACTGAAATGTGCTGTAGACTCTGCTAGCACAGCTCAGCACTCTAAAGAAAGAGTATTTGGTCTGAGTACTGACTCTGCAGAGTAGCCAAGACAGCCTCGCCAAAGTCACTTAACCCCTACCCACCATCCTTTTGATAGCTGTAAAACTGGGAGCTACAAGCAACCATACTCTTCCAATGATGCCACATGTAATAAAATATGTGAAAGTATTTTTCACAAACCAAAACTGTCCTATGCAACTAGGCAGCACATAGGAACATATTGTGATCTTCACAGCTGCTGTCTGGAGCACTCACACTAGACTCTCACTTCTCTCACCACGGCTTGCCACTTTCTACTCGTTGTTCGCAATGGCCTGGCTCCTGATGTTCTGCGCATTGCCTCATGCTGTGATCACGGCTTAACAACTGAGCTGCGTATGTGTGTGGCACCCTAGCAAATACCTCACCCTGACCAAATTCTCCCAGGGCCCCATCTAGCATCAGCAGGTCTGACTATTACCTCTCTTAACATCTTCCAAGAAGGAAGGAAACACATTCCTTTCTCTTAAGTCCCCACTATCGCACCCATTTCCTGGATATTGGCAAAGTGATTCTGCATGAGGACAAAGCAGCTAAAGATGAAAGGGAACTGGTGTACTGTCTGCAGGCCAGCACTGGGATGACCAGGAATCAGTACATTGTGCAGTACAAGGGCTGAAGTGATTCCCAAATGCTTTGGAAGTAAAGGGCTGGATAATCTCCTACCC
>NW_004567111.1:54514326-54519743 GCF_000260355.1 Condylura cristata | reverse complement strand
GGTATAAGCAATTCAGGAAAACAGGCCACTCCAGTCTCCCTTTCAACTAAAATGCTGACAGGTGGTCTCAATCAGGTCCACCTGTCAGATGTACCTGCTTGAGACTTCAGTTTGGAAATGAGCGATCAGGCTGTCAGTGCTGGTCAGGGCATTTACATTGCTGGTATGGGTGACAGTAGCTGGACTCCAGTTTGGGAAGTAGTGATAACATTTGTAGGGAGGCCCAAATGTAGCATGAGCATCACTGGCAGTTAAGTCAGCATCCTGCAAGCAGTGGAAGTCACAGCAACAGGCCCCTCGTGAGGCCACTTCTGTCTGCATGGCTTTCATTACTGTGTGTGAAATCTGAGTCTGTTTCACCAGTGCCTCAGAAAGTCTGAGCTAGAAGATTTAATAAATTCCCTTTTGGGTATGAGAGAACTGACTCACACAGGTTAAGCAACTTTCTAAAGGTCACACGGTTACCTAGAAAGGAAATGAAAATGGAAAAAGTGTCATCTCTACAAGAGGCTGAACTGTTTATTGAAACACGCTGATCTCATTTTGCCCATCCTCTCTCATGCACTACAATATTAGCTTATTGATTCAGCCTTTTTTTACTCCTGGCTCGAACCTACAGAGTGAGAATGAGGCCATCAAAAACATCATGATCTTAGCAGTAAAGAGGACAATTTTGAATAGAATTATAGTGACTACACTGAGTTGTTAAGTGCTGCAATGTGTTCACAACTGAAATGGCCTTGGTGATTCAGACATGTTCCTGTGGTGGCGTGTTATGTCTTCTCTGACTCTGTGAGTCATCCTGAGGCATGCATATGTCACTGCACAGAATCTGCAGCTCTTTATTGGGCAGAAGCACATTTCTGAGGATTATCGGGGGCTTCAAGGGCCAGTGGGCTTGCTGGTGACTCAAAAGGGGGTCAGGTGAGTGAAAGTGAGACCTTACATCACATCCTGTTTACTGTGACTGATCATATATACCCTTTTCGTACTTTTTGACACAGACATCTCTCAGAGGTGATGAAGCAATTGCTCCTCCTTAGAACATATACTGGAAGATATGAAGGATAGGCATGTAATGGATGGGCTGGCAGAAATTAACAATCTCCTAATTGAAAATGTTCTTTGTAGCTAGGCGCTTGCAAATATAGTGCCACTGTTTAATCCCTGTTTTATCTCCCACCATTCATTGGGCTGCCCAGAAAATAAAAATGGCTTTGATGCCGTACTAAAAAACACTACTGGGAAGCAAATCTGCTTAAAAAAAAAAAAAGTTATCACAAATCAAGAGCAAATATTTTCAAATTTTCAGCTTTTCCCTACTATCAGCTTTTCATTATACATTATACATGCTTTTCATTATACTGTTATGGATGACATTTCACTGCTTGAAAACTAGATCTGAAATATAGTATCTACTGACTTTCTTCCTCACCTGCCTTATTAGAATAACCTTGGCAAGTAGTTACATTTGTGATTTTTTTAAGTTCTAAACTTCTGCATTGCTGCAAGATATTAATCTCATCCTAAGTATTCTGCTACAAAAAATTGATCAAATTGTGCAATTATTGGTAGTTTCAAGATAAGAATTCTATGTGCCAAACCATGCAGGCAAAAGTAGAATGTATGGAGCCACTAACTTCTTGAATGAGATTTTTAGTAGCAGAAATCTTATTTTAAGTGAAGTCTCACTTAAGCCTCAAAATAGAAAATGCAAGATTGTTTTTATAGGTAACAAGTTTAAAATATGTAAAATTTACTTGTTTTAATGTCAATGGGAACAGTGATGTTATCTTGTCAGGCACAAAATTTGACATCAAGAGTATGATTAACAGCCATCATTTTGTATTAGTAGCCATAGCCTACATTCCCAATATACAATTGGTTGCATGGTAATGAGAAAAATGTAATTCACGTAGTTCTGTATCACAAATATGGAAATTTTAACAAATTGCTTGGTAACATGTGAGATACTTTTTATCAATCTTTATAATAATTTAAGTAAGAATACTATGAATTTGTGTTCCAAGGTTGAACACTTTGAATATAAAAGTCAGAAAGAAAGCCCCCAAAGTTGCAAATTCCAAAGTTATCTTTGACATATCATCATTGTGATATAGTCTATCATATTTGCTCATTACACAATTTATAACTATTACGTGGCAAGGTCAGAGAATGCAAAGAAATGTCTAAACATCCCTTGGCACTTAATCTATTAAGATTTATATATGACATAATCATGTACTCCTGGCACATATCATGTAAAAAGACATGTACAGACCAAGATTTGTAGGTTTAAGTTCACATACCTGTTGAAATGATATAAGAAGCTTCTTTAAAATCTTGAACATGAAAATATACATACACTACATGTGAAAAGCTGCTTCATACTTGTGAGAATAGCTTGTATCAAAAAGACCTGTACAACACATGCTGGGAAGAATGTGGAGTAAAAAGAACACTATTAGACTCTTGGTGGGAATGTGGACTGGTGAAACCATTATGGAAAACAATCAGAATTTACCTTAAAAATCAGGAGCCTGGCCCTCCCTGGTGGCGCAGCACGTTAAAGCACAGCACTAAGAAGCTTAAGCCACTTGAGCATGAGTTCGATCCCCACCTGCCCCCGAGGTAACCACATGGCGCAGCAGACCTCTCCTGACCCACCCGCTGCTCCCTTCAGCAGTGTACTTCATCAGTCTTTTCTTTTTTTTCTTTTCTGCTCTCCACTCTGTCTCTGGTGTATCCTCTCACTGCCCCCACACCTCTGGCCTGTACCCCAGTTCTGTATGCACAAAAAATAATTCTTTAAAAAAAAAAAGTGGCATACAGCTGAGCACTCCCACTCTTGGACATATATTCATGGAATATATAAAACCATCTACAAAAATGGATATGTTCTACCATACTCATGACAGCATTATCTACAATAGCTAGGAAGTGGAAGCAGTCTAAATATCCTTCCACAGATAAATGGGTCAAAAAAATAAGGTATGTACATATGATGGAATACTACATAGCCATGAGAAAAGATGAATGCAGTCACTTTTAACAAAATTATATGCAGCAAGTCAGAATGGTGGCAAATATAGGACATTCACATAACAGACAATTAGGCAACATAACACACTTTCAAAAATGACTGAGCATCAATAAACATCTTGAAGACCCTCAGGTTAACAGGGAGAGGAAGGGGCAAGTAGATACAAGAAATGATGATGAAAGAAAATAAATTTTAAAAGAGAAGTAAAATAAATAATAAAGGAAAATGCACACTATAAATAGGCAGAGTTAGTCAACACCATAAGTTTGCAAACTAAAAGTACTTCTCCTGTCAAAAATGTAAATAAATCACCTAGGAGTGACCCAATGTTTTCACATTGTCAGATTTAATTATTAAACACTAAAAACCTTCAAAACTTCTGAAAAACTTAGATTTTTTTTTCTTAACTCTAAAATGCACTGCCATAAGTCACAAGCAATAGATTGAGCTAAAAAAAAATAAAATAAAAAGCTAAAACAGGCCCTCCCTGGTAGCGCAGCGGGTTAAAGCACAGCACTGAGAAGCTAAAGCCACTTCAGCATGAGTTTGATCTCCGCCTGCCCCAGAGGTGACCATATGTCGCGGCAGACCTCTCCTGACCGGCCCGCTGCTCCCCTCGGCAGTGTACTTCGTCCATCTGCCTGTTCTGCTACCCACTCGGTCTCTGCTGAAGCCTCTTGCTGCCCGTGAGCCTCTGGCCTGTACCCCAGTTCTGTATGCACAAATAAATAAATCTTAAAAAAAAAAAAAAAGGCTAAAACAAGTCCTTAAGTCCCATCACCACAACCAACTTAAACACCATCCACCTGTGCATTTCCCCAGGTGGGTTCAAATGTAAGTGGGTTTGAGTGGACCCTCAGGACTCACCATGTGAGGACATCCAGGGCAGGACCCACTGGGATCTGCCTTTCAAGTTGTACAAGTTGCTAGTGTTTATGTAAACTTGTTCAAAAGATGTCAATATATATGAAGAGACTATTAGCCATAAAATAGGATCACATAATATTTGGCCCAGAACCTTGGTCACATTCAATAGGCTATCTACCCTGCTTCCAAAGAAGCCTGAGAAGGGGTCACACATTTTACAGGTTTTCATATGGGTAAAATATATTCATTCTGTGCAAGGAACAGTGTTCTTCTTCCTTGTAGCATAGAACTTCTGTCTTACTATTATCTTTAGTGGACATATATATTTTTCTAACTAGGTTTTATATTTTTGAAATTGTATATAACTCAAAAAGTTTGTCCACTGACTCAACATATATAAGGGACTAAAATGATCATGATACTATTTGTCTTAACAGTAGTTTTCTTCCAATGAGCATTTCAGACCCACGGGGTGAGGACACAGATAGGAATGTGTTGCCCACTGAGTAAGTTTGCCTGCTAGCAACTGAGGCAGTATCTTGCTATTGGCAGAGGAACTTTTAGATAAAAGGCTCATAAATCACTTGGCGCCCCAGCCATGTGAAGTGGGTAAACAACACTGACTTTTGGCAGGACAGATACATATTTTGACAATTTTAGTGGCTACCTAGATTAATAATGCCAGAGTATTCCTATACTTCTTTTCCCCAGCATTCTGCTTGCTTGCAGTACACAGTGTTTAAATGAATTCGTTCCCTGACTCCATGCCCTTTCCTACTTCTTGTGGTGGCATTAAGCACTATTTACATTTCACAACCTATAAATCATTAAATCTGTAGGCTCCCCAGGAGATTTAAAATTTGCTCTTCAAAGTTCTCCTGAGAAAACAGAGAGCATTCAGCTCTTTCAAAATTTGAAATGTTAAATAAACCTGCTTTTTAAAGAGTAAAGAAGGTTTTCCTCGAAAATGACTATGGGTTTTACCCCTAACTGAGGAATTTAATTCAGACTCAGACTTACAGGCAACAAGCAAAGTAGATAAGGAGTCAGAATTAATTTTGGGTTAGATGGGAAAAGAGTAGGGCTCATTCTACATTGATGTGAACAGGAGGTTTCTACCTTGGTTCTCGGAAATTTTCTTTAGAGAAACTCCCTAGACAGCTGATGAGATGAGATGAAATTCTAGTTACTTTCAGAGATCTGTGCCACTTTCAGAGATTTGTGTCTGTGGTTAACCTCAAGGACACTCAGAATAGCTTGACATATTCCCCCATGAGTGTAGGAGCAGCTATGAGAAACACAGGGCAGCGTCCTAGTACCTTAAACTGCTAAAAATTCACAATATACAAGTCACAAAAGCCTTAAGGGATTCTAAGCCCTGATGGATACTACTAGGAAAGAAGAAAGTGGACTTGCTCTTCTCTTCATCCATCCCACGCCAAAGTATGGTTTAAAAGATGAAGGAAATAACATGAGCATAAAACTTCCTTTGGAATTATTATTCTTT
>NW_004567111.1:54511036-54513326 GCF_000260355.1 Condylura cristata | reverse complement strand
AAAAAAAAAGCATGTCTTTAAGGTGAAAGAAGTAATTTGATTCAATCTTCTTATTCAGAAGTAAGTAAATTTAGAGTTAGAATGCTCAATTTTCACAAGATTATAGGACTATTGCCTGATATTACATCACTACTATCTGGCAGTCTTCTGATTGTGTCTGCTATTTCTCCTGTCACGGGCAAGCAGTCATCTGTAGGAGCAGGGAGTACTGAGAAGAAGGGAGAATCATAGTTTTCATGATGATCCACAATTTGGGTTCCTTATGGTCCATTCTGCTTGAAGTTGAACTAATACCACCTATTTTGTCTTTTGCCTTTAGTAGATCACTAAAGTGCCAATGAAGGAAGCACCTTGTTCCCCAGAGCAGCAGACTGACTCCAGCCAGCGTCCAACAGTCCTGAGACAGAGCACTACCTCATCCAAACTGACATTTGGATGTATCCACAGAGTACCCCCAACATGCTAATATTGAAATCATTAGAAATGTCTAAATTTGAATTGAAAAGACTACCAATAGAATTGAGTTTATCAAAGGATGAGTGGGGGAGGGGAGACCCAATGGACAATGGGGAAGAATTGCGGATGTTTTGGTGGTAACTGTGGTGTGATAACATACATCTAAAGAGATATGATCCTATGTTCCCAAATCATGTACAGTGTTGTAAGCCAAAGTTATCTGAATTTAATTTTTTTAATATTTTCACAAAAAGAGAAAAAACTACCAATAAACCATAATGTTGGGATGATCCAGAGTTAGCAAAAAAATCTCCTTTTTCTTGATTCCAGTATTTTATAAATAGAAAGAAACCATTACTGAGTGGATGTATATCCTAGATATTTTAGAAGAAAAGTACAAGCGATTTACCAAAATACTGCAATTTGTCACATTCCAGGCAAATCTAGTATGCATTTAAATGACAACTCGAAAGTACGTTTAGTGTATTTCAGTCTGTTTTGCAACCTCTCCTGACCCACCTGCTCCTCTCCTTATAACACTTTGGCAAACTCTGTACATTTTCTCAATAAATGCTATTAATATATTGGTGACCAGAGAGAGAAAATAGTGTCTGGCAAACTTGGGACAGTGTCTGTAATTATCAGATAACAAGTAAAGAACTGAGATGGATAATTATCATCCAAGAAGTATCATTAAAATATTAGCTAATGGAGTATGATTACAGGGTTCACTTCTATGGAAAACACTGTCTCTTTATCTATATAAAAGGACTTGAGTTTATGTGATTATTATTATTAGTATTGTTATTATTGCTAAAATGATGAGATAAATATAACTTTTCTAACTATGTATTTAGTTGCCTGATATTCCACAGTTAAGACAAGGGATGTGACCCTGAGGTATTTAGTTCTAGTCTTTTTCTTCACATTAATGTCCACCTTGTCAGAAGGTGATAAGGTCTAGGGCTACCTCCCTCACTAACCAGAAAAGCAGAGGCTGCCAAGAAGATACTTAGTTTAATATTACTGACTTTGCAGCTGTAAGCTCAGTATAGTTGCCTTCTATATAAAGCAGATGTATTTTTATTACAGAAAAAGAAAAATTTATATGATGCTCAAATGTCCAAGTGATTACTACCAAAGTTTGTTAAGAGAAAAAGAGTAATATAAGTAATGGTCCTGCTATGACTTAGTCATTACAAACATACATATTCTTTAATTACATGCTTCTTATCAAAAAGTCATTTGCTGAGGTTTGCATTTAAACATGACTTTTTTTCCTAACCTCAGTATTGTCCACATTTCATTTTGTGAGATGTAAGCAGTCACTATGGGTATGTCACTCAAGATCAAGACTCTTAGAGAAATATTTATTGCCCCTATGTTTCTAAAACTTAATTTAGTAGGCATAATTATTATTTCCTTGTTCCAACAAAACGCACTGAGTTTTGGAAACTAAGTTTAGTTTCTCCAAATAACACAACCAAAAAACAGAAAAACCAAGTCTCTAACTCAAGTTTTGTGCTGAAAGTTCTTTGCTGTCATGGCTTTGCTAATGCATTTCATTAGCTAGATAATGGATTTCATTAAGTCACCCTACAACAAAATGTTCAACTGCCACATGAGAAAATTTAGAAATGCCTCAATTTAAAAAAAACAACAAACTTACCTCACACCAGCCCACCAAAAGAATATATGCCAACTTCTATAACATATTGTCAACTACTTGATGTGATAATATCATTGCTGTTCCTTTTCTACCAAAGGCAAGTGAGTTCCCCAGTTGCCTTCATCATTACTATTGATTCACAGTTTATCAGGGAGGTCTGCCTTT
>NW_004567111.1:54507832-54510351 GCF_000260355.1 Condylura cristata | reverse complement strand
GATGATCTCATACTGCCAGGTCTCATACTGCAAAGTGATTTTGATCAAACTGTTTTAAATATGAGTATCTGTGATATAGATGTTCCAAATTTACCTACTTTGGGGGCCAAATCAGCAATGGGGCCCATGTTATGGATTCCTCCTTGTTCTACTGCTGTTGATTCCTTGTCACAGAGAGTCACTTAGAATCTTTGTGCAAAACACAAACAATAATACATGATACATAGCCTAGAACAGAGTCAAAAACATATGTGATGATATCTATGAGTGCTTTCTCCTTGTGGATAGAGAGGGGCTTTGTATAAACAACTCATTTCTGCTATCAGGGAAACAAGTCATTACTGGAGCATTTCGCGGCATCTGCAAACAGTTCTATAATTCTCCAAAGATCTAAGCCATCCACCTAGAAGTAATTTTAATGTGTGTAAAGGGAAATTCATTTAAACAACATGCATAATACTGTCCTTTCTCCACACTGAGAAACCCATAGTTTCTTAATCAACAATAACAATTAGAAAGACAAGTAATACTTAGATTTGTACCAAGAATATTTCTAAATGTTTTTCATACAATGCTTCAATTAATTCTCAACATCAACCTTTGAATAGACAATATTATTTTTCCCATTTGATAAGGAAAATAACATTTGGGAAGCATGAAATAATGGAAAATATATATTACCTCTGTACCAATTCCTGATACAGAGTTCACACAAGCTTTATAATTTCCTAGGGGGCAAAAGAGTCTTTTATTCTAAGGCAACACTGGATGAGCTCTTGAGTAAGGGCTGGTCACTAGAAAGCCAAGCCATATTTAGAAGCTTAGATTTTTCACCCTTGCCTCCTTGAGAAAAGAGAAGGGCTGAAAATGACTGATCATGTTTATGTGATGGCATCTCCATAAAAACCCCAATAGTAAGGAATCTGGTTTTGTGAACAAAGTGGGGGTTCAGGAGCATGGTGCTTTGGAGAACACATGAAAGTTACATGCCCATCCCACATACGTAGGGTAGCTTCCGTTTGGCTATTCCTCTGTAGCCATTATCATATCATTTTATATTATTCTGGCAAATGTGAGAAAACTGTTTCCTTAAGCTTATCTAAAAATATAATTGAATCCAAGGAGGGGGACACTGGAAACTCTGATTTAGAACTAATTAGCACAGATGATAATCTGGAGTTGCTATCAGCATCTGAACTGGGAGACAGTGTAGTGGCCCTGAGCACTGATCCTGTGGAATCTGACACCATCTCTAGGGAGGTAGTATCAGAATTTAGTTAAATGCTAGGACACCCAAATTAATTGCAGAATCACTGGTGGAGAGAAAAAATTGAAATATTTGGTATCAGAATTGTCAGAAATGAAGTGTTCTGCACTCAAGTCTTAAAGGAGAACGACAGAAAATACAGGAAAAAAGTAATTTTTCCTCATACAAAGAGGTTAAGTGACTTGATGAAGGCAATCCAGAAGTTGCAGGAACAAGACAGGTATATAGGCAGGTGGATCCAAGACCCAAGATTTTAACTATTTATTTATGCGTACAGTGTCGGGGTACAGACCAGGGGTGCAGGGGTGGTGAGAGGATTCACCAGAAACAGAGTGGGGAGCAAAACAGGCAGATCCATGAAGTACACTGATGAGGGGAGCAGCAGGCGGGTCAGGAAAGGTCTGCTGTGCCATGTAGGTCACCTCTGTGGTGGGTATCGAACTCATGCTGAAGTGACTTTAGCTTCTTACTGCTGTGCTTTAACCCACTGCGCCACCAGGGAGAGCCCTGTCTCCATCCTATTTAAAGGACAAGGGGGATGACATTACCAAAAGGATGACAGTGGAGGTTCTTGTTGTGCTCCCAAGGGTAACATATAACAATCAACCAGAAGGACACTACCCCCAAGAGAGTTCCTGGCTCCAGAAATGACTGAACGTCTGCCTCCACCCTAGAGACCAATAGCCTACACTCAAAGGAACATAATGGCTATTCACAGGTCACTGACAAGGAGATGGCTGGAGAGAAAGCCTGGATGCTGTGAAGGAAGTGGGGGGTACAGAAAAAGGTACAGGTTGCTGGCTCAGAAAAAGGATCTGGGAAGGGTCACACAGAAACAGCATGGAGACACATACCCTTGATTGAGGTGAGACAGATTGAGATGCTGGGGTGCTCCACACAGGTTAGGGGGCCTCACTAAATAAGACAACAGAAAGCTACTCTAGATTACATTCCTCCATTACCTGCTTCAGAACCAACACAGGCTTCCTGAGGTGCAGTTGAGCAGACAGACTGGCGGGATTCAGATCTGAGAGGACTTCTGGCTTGCCCCAGAGATGGGAGCTGAAATAAAATATGGCCATTTTTAAAAAACTCGGATCTAAGTTTGGAGTTTAAGGAGATCAAGTTGACTATCATTTGGGGTGGAAGGGTTTAAAAATATAGAGAACAAATTTGCATAGAGAAAGAGCTCCACCGAAACTTAGAGAGAAAATCTTGAGACTTTATCTAAATTCTAATCTGCATGTTTGTA
>NW_004567111.1:54501901-54506892 GCF_000260355.1 Condylura cristata | reverse complement strand
AAAAAAAATTGGGCATAATGGCAAAAGAATAGACACATAGATCCATGGAACAGAATAGAGAACTAAGAAATAGTAAAACATGCTTAACTTACTTTGACAAAAGTACAAAAAAATTCATTAGAGGAAATTTAACTTTTTCAATAAATGGCCTTGGAGTAGCTGATAACTGTAAACTTCATGCTACATAAAAATTAATTCAAAATTGAGCATGGGCAAATACAAAATCAAAATCTAAAAACCTTTAGAAAAGGTCATAGGAGAAATTTCTCAGGGTACACTATTAGGCAAAGATTCTTTGACACCAAAAACACAATACATTTTTTAAAAATGGGTAAGTTAACTTCACTGAAATTTAAAACTTTGACTTGAGAACAACTTGATTTAGAGTATAAAAAGCTACAGAGTAGAAGAAAATATTTGTAAAGCACATATCCAGCAAAGAACTAGTACTTAAGCTATATAAAGAACTTCCAAAATGCCACGGTAACAAAACAGTTGGTAAAACATACAGACATTGAACAGAAGAGAATATGCAGATGGCAATAAACACATGAAAATATGTTCAACATTACTGAACAAGGAACTTCAAAACCACAAGTTTCATCTGTTTAAAGGGATAAAATAAAAAACCATGACAGAGCAAAAGACTGGTGAGGATGTGAAGAAATTGATCACTCCTTTATTTCTGTTGGTAGTGTAAAATGATAATGCCACATGGAAGAGAGTATAACAATTTCTTAGACTAAGTCTTATAACTACCAAGTTACTAAATTTTATAGATACCAAGTCAGTCTAGTGGGTACTCACATTAGGTATTTCCACACAAATGAGAACAAGGATACCCACAAAAATCTATCCACAAATATTCCTATCAGGTTTATTTACAATAATCAAAAACTAGAAACAACCGAGATATGCTGCAAATGGGGGAATGGTTAACCACCTGTAATAAATCAATATCATGTGATAATATTCAGCATTTAAAGAGGAACGGACCAGCCCTCCCTGCTGGTGCAGCTGGTTAAAGCAGGGCACTAAGAAGCTTAAGCCACTTCCGCATGAGTTCGATTCCCGCCTGCCGGGGAGGAGATCCACATGGCGTGGCAGACCTCTCCTGACCCGCCTGCTGCTCCCCTCAGCAGTGTACTTTGTCGATCTGCCTGTTCTGCTCCCCGCTCTGTCTCTGGTGAATCCTCCCACCCTCCGCATCTCTGGCCTGTACCTCAGTTCTGTATGAATAAATAAATAAATCTTTAAAAAAAAAAAGAGGAACAGACCATGGATGGATACTGGATGAATATGTATAGATGTATGCTGTGTAAAAAATAAATAAAATAAATAATAACAGTATGACTTCATTTATAGAATAATTTTTAAATGAAAGAATTTAGAAATGTGGAATTACTGGCTTCCAGAGGTTAAAGACTAAGGAAGTAGCAGGAGAGGAATAGTTATAAAAGGGTAACTTGGAGACTTTCATGGTAATGAAATTGTTCTGTGGCTTGACCATATCAATGTCAATATCCTGGTTGTGATAAGATATGACAGTTTTGTAAAATGTTACCATTGGGTATAACTGGACAATAAACACAATGTAGCTTTCAATATTATTTCTCAGAACTACCTATGGATTTATAATTATCCTAAAATAAAAAGTTTAATTTTAAAAAAGTAAAAAGTTCTCAATTGGGCCCTCCCTGGTGGCGCAGCAGGTTAAAGCACAGCACTAAGAAGCCAACATCACTTCAGCATGAGTTCTATCCCTACCCGGGAGGTGATACATACAGCGTGGCAGACCTCTCCTGACCTGCCGCTGCTCCCCTCAGCAATGTGCTTTGTCAGCCTGCCTGTTCTGCTCCCTACTCTGTCTCTGGTGAATGCTCTCACCACCCCTGCACCTCTGGCCTGTACCCCAGTTCTGTATGCATAAATAAATCTTAAAAAAAAAAAAGTTCTCAATAATCATCCACAGCACTTAGTGAAGACATCATGAACAGTAAAATAGAGTGTCCACCTCTGTCTTTGTAAAGTTTAAAGACAGATTTTTAGGAGAGCAAAACAATGAACTGCCTCCTAAATACCCAACAGGAATGAGCGAAAGTTGAATTAGGGAGATGGCTGGATTTTGTTCAAACACAAACTCAGCCTGTGCTTTAAAGTCAGGTCTTTATCACATTATTTCTCAGGAGGTTTTACTTTTATCCTTTTACTTCTTGCAAAAGCTAGTTTCTGCATGACTACGTATCCATTCCTTTAGGGTCTGAACTGTCCTACAGTTCTCACTTGAATTGTGCTGCTGTAAGATGAACACTTAAATTTTAATATAATTAAATGAGCCAAGAAAAAGTTCAAGACGTTATATGTACAGTAAGATTGCCTACGGATTTTGGAGTAATGCTAGACAATGCCCACCATTATAGTCTTCGAAAATGTATTTGTTCCATTCAATCGAAAAAGTGATGCAAAAAGCAAAATAGATTAAGATTTTGGCTGCATGGAGAATTCTGCTTCCAAAGGCAATTACTGTCTTTGGTGATTACTATCTTATTCTACCCAGTATTAATTAAAGCTCTTTCTAGATAATGCTGAGGTAAGAATGATTGTTCTATAGTTCAATTCTTTCTAGTTATTTTTTTTTTATAAAAGCAGCTAATCCAACAATGGTCATCTTCCTTAAAACTAATTAAATAATTTTCCTCAAAAACTGTGTTATTCTTGCCATAAGCTCTTTTTGATAAAGTTGCTTAAAATTGTAGTTATTTTTTTCAGTCTCTAGCTACAGGAAAAATAATTTTAAAATAAAATTAACTGATATTATATTCATCTTTTCTTAGCATCCCACCTCCCTAACTACTTACAGATGCCAGGATGGAACTCACTGTGTAGCTCTATTCCGTCCTAATGAAAGGGATCAGTGAGGCTGGTTTTACTTTGTATAGTTCAAAGTACACATATAGAAGTTGTGAAATCAATCAAACTCCAAGAAAGAAAGATGTGCCTTCTAATACGTTTTTCTTTATGACCTAAGTTTTTCTAGGATATGAGTCTAGGAGTAGAGTAACTGATTCGCATAATATTAACATCTTATCTTAACATCTATTGCCAAATTATTCTTCAAAATGGTTGCTTTTTTCTTCTACTGGAAAGATGTTATTTTTAGTCCTCTATATCCCCTCTCCAACATTTACTTAAGTCACACTAATTGTGTTCCCATTTTATTTGCATGACATATTCTATTGTGTTTTTCAATCTGCAGTTGTCTGATTCTTTAGAGCTTAAGCAGCTCTTCATGTGTTTGTCATATATGCTTACTCTTTTATGAAGTTACCTGATTATCTAGACTTCAAGGTCATTATAGTGTAAAATTTAAGAGAGAATATATAATAATCATATTCTATTCACCTAAGCTGATAGATGGCTTCAGCTATGGAAACCTTTTAAAATTACCTTGAAATGTACATTCTGGAAGGTTTGGAGACCCTCTGCCTCATGCTTTTAACTCGTTGGGATTGAGACATTATCTCAAGTGAAACAGGAACAACTAGGTTTCTTCTTGATAACAGGAACAAATGAAAACTTTATTCTAATAAAATGATTCCAATGAAACTAAGAAGTATAAAATACTATGAATTGCACTAATTTTTAATTGTTTTTTCTACTATGGAAAGTAGTGATGACAAAAAGCAATTAATAATTGGTTTGCCTTATAGTTCCTGATTAGTTTTGACAGACAGCAACAGTATTCACCATTAATACCCTTATCACTCCTGGAGTTGGCCAGCATGTCAGACTCTGTCTTTCACACTTACATTGAAATATGGCACCTACAGCAATAGGCACCATCGAAGTTTCCACCTGGAATAAGTGAGAAGAGAAAAGGATAAATGTGTGTGCTAGTGAGTCTGTTCATTTAAAAAAAAGTATGAGTGGGCCCTCCCTGGTGGCACAATGGGTTTAAGACGTAGCATGGCTAGTTAGGGCAGCCGCTTCAGTGTGAGTTTGATTCCCGACTCTAGAGGTGACCCACATAGCTCAGCAGACCTCTCCTGACCCGCCTGCTGCTCCCTTCAGCAGTGTACTTTGTCGATCCGCCTGTTCTGCTCCCCACTCTGTCTCTGGTGAAGACTCTCACTGCCACTACACCTCTGGCCTGTACCCCAGTTCTGTATGAATAAGTAAATAAATCTTTTTAAAATAAATAAATAAATAACATGATAAATATTAGCAAAGAAACTTCCAATTAACATTCCTTGACTAGATTCATGTCACATGGGTCCTGTAGTGAATAATGGCTGTGCATTATTTGCCACATCTACTGCATCCTAGACTAGTCAATATGGATAGAAATATAAGACCTAGCCCCTTCTTTCAAGCTCTACAGAATCAATGAACTCTGTCCCAAAGCTCAACTTTATTAATTTTATGAATACATTTTTATGTAAAGATATATCCATATATTATAATCTATAATAGCTTCAGAGTGTAACTACTTCTCATTTGTTGAACATTTAACTTTTCTCCAACTATTCACTAACATTAATAGTGCTTCTATGATATAATGAATAATTTCATCATTGGAGGTGACTATTTCTTTAGAATATAGTTATTTGTAGTAGTTAATGATCACAGAAAATACTGATTTAGTGGATATTGAACCGTACTCCAGCAGAAATACAGGGTAAAATTTATGTGAACTTCTAGTCACATTTTTGTCAACTAGTCAGTGCACACTCTTGTCTCATGAATGTTTCTGTTTAAGGACACTTTATTTCATTTATACTACTGATTCACTAACATTGAACTTATGGCCAACAGCATTTAAATAAAGCTTACCTAAAACAGATATTGTTCTCCAAGACAAGGGTGTCCACTATCACCACTGCTCTTCAACATAACCCTGGAAGTTCTAGCCAGAGCAATAAGACAGGAAAAAGGCATACAAGGAATTCAAATAGGGAAAGAAGAAGTAAAACTATCCTTATTTGCAGATG
>NW_004567111.1:54496665-54499976 GCF_000260355.1 Condylura cristata | reverse complement strand
ATGCCACAGCCTTCTACTACGTAAGAGCACCAGGCAGCATATAAGCATTATATTTGCAGACCATTTTAAACATCAAAATAACCAACAAATATCACACTAATACAAAGAAAATGTTCCTAAAATAGACCACTGAAAATATATGTTTACAGTAAAGGACTCTCAAAGTTTTCTTCCTTTGGCACATCTGTGAATGGAATATCATTTGCCCTTGTGTTTTTATTTCTCTTACCAATGACATTGCCCTCATTGTGTGTCTTTCACTACCTTTGTGGACTTAATCCCTGAGAACTTACTTTTTGATACAACTGTAAATAGGATGACTTTCTTGACTCCTTTCTTTTCTAGTTTGTTGTTTGAGTTTAGGAAGACAACAGAATTTTATATAGATTTTACTACCTGTGACTTCACTTTAAAAACTTATTTTTAGTAAGGCTTTTGTGGCATCTTTAAGGTTTTCTATGTATTTTACCATGTCACCTGCAAATAGTGATTTTTCCCTCTAATTTCCAATTTGGATTCTTTTTTCATCTTTCTCTTGCCTAATTGGTCTAGCTAGGACTTCTAACAAAATATAAATAGTGGTAATAAGAATGGCCATCCTTGCCTTGCACCTCATCATAAGAGAAGATCAATTTTTCTCCAATGAGATGATGTTAGCTGTAGGTTGTTATATTCAGCTTTTATTATGCTGAAGTATTTTCCTTCTAACCCCGCTATGATGAGAGCTTTTAACATAAATGAATGTTGGAGCTTATCAATTACTGTCGTTACACCTATTAATATCCTTTCATCTTTTTTTTTATTTCCTTTTGTGATGTAGTGAATTACATTGATTTGTGGATGTTTAACCACACTTACCATCCCTGGAATAAATCCTGTCATGGTGTATGGTGCTTTTAACATATCGTTAAATTTAGTTTGCTAAGATTTTGTTGAGTATTTGGTGAATGCTATTTCTGCCCAACAAAGATAATTATGAAATGCATTAGCAGGAATATTGATTTTTATTCTCTTGTTTATGATATCTTTGTGTGGTAGCAGGGTAATGTTAAACTCATAAAAAATTATGGATGCATTCTCTCTTCTTCAACATTTTGAAAGAGTCAGAGAAAAGTCAGTATTAATTTGTCTTGGAAGATTTGGTAAAATTCACGGATAAAGCTATCAGGACCTTGGTATTTATTAAGGGCAGACTTTTGATGACTGTTTCAATTTCCTTGCTTGTAGTTGATCTGTTCAGGGCTTCCATTTCTTCGTAATGTAGTCTTTGGAAGTTTTATCATTACAGTAATTTGTCCATTTCTTCTATGGTATTTTTTTTTTATTTAAGATGTTCAAGGAGTCAGATGATTCTCTATATCTCCATAATGTCTATAGTACTTATCCTGTCTCATTCTTACTGTATTTATTCGAGTTTTTCCTCTCTTTTTATTTGACCTATCTTGAGTTTTGCTAACTTTGCTTAACTTTAAAGGAATCCAGCTTTTCATTTCACTTATCTTTTGTATATCTTTTTGATTTCTATTTCATTTATTCTGCACTAATTTCTATTATTTCCAGCTACTGGCTTTTGGTTTCGTTTTTTGTGACTTTCTTAGGTACTTTCTATTTACTTAAGACATTCTCTATTTGAGATTTATCATGTTCTTGGGTTGACCTCCATTGCTGTACATTTCTCTTAGTATTAATGCTGCTACTTTCCATTCATTCTGTTCACCCATATCTTCTTTTTTGTTCATCTCCAGATTTTTTTTTAATTTCTCCTTTGATTTCCTCATTAGTGCAATAGATTTTCAGAGGCATATTGTTTAGTCTCTATGTACTTGAGGTTTTGCCTTTTGTTGTTAATTTCTAGTTTGATACCATTATGAACTAAGCAAATAAATAATATGAATTCATTGACACTTGTTTTGTGACCCAACATTTGGTCTGCCTCAAGAATGTTCCATGTGTACTTATGAAGAAACTATATTCAGTAAAAGCTTTCAATTTATAACACTTTATGTGGAAGAAAGAAAACAAAAATGTAAGAACAATAAGAACAATACTATTCAATTTTACAGGTATTTTAATAAACTAGAAAGCATTCCAAAGAGCTTTAAGTAAATATAAAATTTTACTATTAAATGTGCTTTACCAGATTGGATACCATTTACACATATAGTCTTTGGATATGTTGGCCCTGTCCATAGCAAATTATATTCATGAACTGACCTTAAAATCATCAAAATTAAAATTAATTTGCTTCTTCTGCCACTCATTGGTGAACACTTAGAGAGAACAGTCTGTTGATGGTGAATACTATTTCTATCCAACAAAGATAATCATGAAATGTATTGCAAAGCAATTATTAAGTTTTTGTATTACTGTTCCCACATTAGAGAGAATAATTAAAAAATTGTATATTTTATGCCTGCTAATGTACTTCCAGATAGTATCACATGTGTTCCTATTATCAGAAGAAACCCAATTATTGTTGCTGTTTTATTTGAGATAGTACCTTAAGACAAGACCACAGGATTAGATAATTAGTAACAGTGTGATACAGAGGGTCTCCAAACCTCTAAAATGTACATCGAGGACATTTAAAAGGACAGTCTGGAACTGAAATCATCAGCCATAAGCAGGTGTTTCATATATTCATTGAGTTTCATATACTCCTTGACAGTAGTCATTGTTTTGACAATCAATCCCATGGTCTTCACTTAAAAATCAAAAAGCATTGTCTAGGAAGTTTTCATCTGAAATGTATTAAGGACAGCATGTTGTAATACATTGAAAAGGTCATAGGATATGAGTTAGAGAACTTGGATTCTTGTTTATACTCAGGGTAGTTGACTGAGCTGCTCAATTTCCCTTGCCCTTATCTGAAATGTTGACATTTATATAGCATGATTCTTGTGAAGATCAAGTGAGATAAGATATATTAAAATGCTGCAAAAAATTGAGTCATCATATATAATTATATGACACATTGCATTTCTTTACCTGATTAAATACTCTTCTATGCAAAATAGCACATAAAGACTGAGTCAAGGCCTCTTTTATTTTAATGATTCTCCTTAAAGTGGACCACAATAATTGTGTGCTGGTGTGTGTGTAAATATACACATACATATATGTACAGTAAGTGATTGGTATATACTTATAAAATGACTATGTAAGAGGGGCTTTCCAGGAATATTAGAAGTCAATCCTTAGGAATGTTAAAAAAAAAAAAAACCCTGGCCCTCCCTGGTGGCGCAGCGGATTAAAGCACTGCACTGAGAAGCTAAAGCCACTTCCGCATGAGTTCGATTCCCGCCTGCCCC
>NW_004567111.1:54489847-54496464 GCF_000260355.1 Condylura cristata | reverse complement strand
GGTGTAGATGGACATTACTGTTAGCCCCCAGGCTAAACTCTGTTCTAGGTCCTTGGATAGTCATAAGTAATCATCTGAACATATTAGCCAAATAATTATTTCCATTACTTTTATCCAGAAAGATATGAAGTCCCTAAGAGTTGAGGAATTTGCTAATCCCCTTCACTATAACAGTTCAAATCCAGATTTTGTTCTGTTCAAAGCATGTTTTTGGATTTGACTGGTCTTTCCTAAACACAGATGATTGAACAGCACCTCCTATTTATTCATGATGAAATAAAGGGAATTCACTTTCTACCTGATCATATAGATGTCTACATATTTATCTCTCTGTGCCAATATCTGTTATTATGATTGTATATGTCAGTTAGTTTGAAGTCTTCAAAGCATTGTGTCCCCAACTGTGATTCCTGGGTAAAATGTGGAATGTTACACAAATAAGAGGTAATATATAATATTGCCACAGAGATTCACAAGTACTATAAAAAAAATAAGGACTCTGGTTGGCCCTCCCTGGTGGTGCAGTGGGTTAAAGCACAGCATTGAGAAGCTGAGAGCCACTTCCGCATGAGTTCGATTCCCGCCTGCTGCCTGCCCCGGAGGTGACCACATGGCATGGCAGACCTCTCCTGGCCCGTCTGCTGTTCCCCTCAGCAGTGTACTTCATAGATCTGCCTGTTCTGCTCCCCACTCTGTCTCTGGTGAAGCCTCTCGCCGCCCCTGAGCCTCTGGCCTGTACCCCAGTTCTGTATGCACAAATAAATAAATCTTTTTAATTTTTTTTAATTTAAAATAAATTAAATAATAATAATAATAAGGACTCTAGGAAGTCCTCTGTCAAGGAAATTTGTTATGTATTTTAGCCAAAATTGTCCTTGGAACATAGAGTCTTCCCCTCACCACACAGTACTAATTAACACCAGGAAAATGGTATTTTATACATTCAAATACTGCTTTAGAACATCCTGGCAGCAAGTGCTATTTAAATAAAACATTACCATTATGTGAGTTATAAAACTACCTCATATTACAATAGAGTTTGTTTCATGGTTCAAGCCCAGTGGTAATTGCTCTCATAGGAAGTAAACCCGATAGCAATGCTAGAGCATGCAGTGTTTCTTAACACAGCCAGCACTTGGGAAAAGGTTTGAGTCCATAAATGAGCCTAGACTTCCTGACAGAGTCTAGAGATTGAGAGATGAACAGATTATCTAGCAGGGGAATTTTAGCTTCCTCATAATTTTACCTAAGATCATTTTCAGGTGACTAAGGAAATTTTTTTTTTTTTAATAATCGATTTTTTCTTACTTTGTTGTAGTCCCCACTATCTTGTCACCTGTAAACCAAAAAAATTTTAAAGCAGAAAATAAGTATGATTCTATTACCATTGGGGTGGGTGGGTAATGGGATATGTGGCTTGTGGAACTCGGGACTCTCAAGAATAGTGTTTGCTGAAGAAATTCCATATAAGGCCTTCATTAAGACCTAGATAGAGAATGTTGAGTTGATACATTCTGTGTGTAGGCTAACTTCTCCCAGGAGGGGTTAATCAGGACTGTGTTTTAATTTCATGTAAAGTGCCACAGAACGAGGAGAAATTGTATGAACTAGGGGAAAATATGAAGAATGTGGCCCTACAGAATATGCTCTAACTTACATTTACTGATTCTGAAATTATGGAGAATAGAGAAGTAAAACTCTCTGCTCCTCACAAAGGTCTGTCATAACACCTACAGCAGGAGCTGTTACCTCAAGTCACCTGCCTTTACTGGAAAGAACTGATTACTGAGGGGATAGTACAGTATTAAGAAGCTTCATTCCACTATTCTTCAACATAATGGTACCAGTAATAAAGCTAATGTTTCATTTCAGATACAGGATTTCTGCATGTTTCTCCATCAGTTATCAACTTGTGGGTGTAGATGGACATTACTGTTAGCCCCCAGGCTCATCCAAGTAGTTTGCTTGCAGTCTACCTACCTTGCCTTCTTCAGCATTCCCTTCATTTTGGCCCTTTGAAATTAACTAAAATGGTAGGAGCTCTTTCTTTCCTGTTCTGCAATTTATTTTCTTTAACTGACTTTGGCAATCTTATTCTATGTTCTGGGAAACTGGACAAGTAAAATAAAGTTGTTCAACTAAAATGACAACTTGGTACTGTGTACTATTTTTAATAACATTGATTGTCGACTCTCAGGCACCAGAAAAAGGCTAAATAGTTAACAACAGACTCAGAATATATTCTTGTACCCTAGAAGGGCAGAGATAAATTCTGGCTTCTACACCTACTTCTGATGCCACGAGGCAGTAGGCACTGACATATTGAAAAAAGTAAAATAAAAGGGTGATTTTTAGGCAACCCTGGTCACTAATTGTTAATAATTTTCTAACTCCTATCACTTATGCCTTACATTTACACTTCTACTGATTCAAAATATCTGGGTTGTACCCAGGAATTCACATTCTGAACAAAACTTAGGTAGTATTTATATACTCTAAAACTTGAGAATTTTAGAATCCTGATACAGTGCATCTTGAATTACTGTAATATGTTCTAGTTCCTGATCCTTTGCTACTTCAAACCTGGGAATATATTTTTGATTAACTAGAACTTTAGAAACTCAATGCTTTGATATAAAAAAATTAGTTATTTGAAGCAATTTGTTGAATGCCAGAAAAGAAGTAGGTGGTTCTGGAGAAACAGATTTACACTCTCACTCTGCCTTTATTACAATTTTTGATAGGTTTTATCTATAACTGAGAGACACTCAGTTTTCTTATTAGCATTACCCAAATGACTTGGGACAATTTCAAAAGAGAACTTGTCCTGAAAACCTAAGTGATCCTTCATAAGTATGTATTGCTATCACTTATAGAAAGCACATATGTAGCAGAAAGTGCTCATGTTTAAGCTCAAAGGGACCATGGACCTGTGCAAGGAACCACAGACCTGCCTCTCCCACCAATGCATTCTGGGTCCCGTGTAGGCATCCTCTGACCATGCCCTCCTAATTTATTGGTCTTTAGGACTTTTAAGCTCTCTTAAAACTGTGGTGCAACGGGTTAGGACACAGCACTGTAAGCTAGCCACAGCCGCCTCAGTGTGAGTTCGATCCCTGGCACGTAGGTGCCCACATGGTGTGACAGACCTCTCCTGACCCACCCGCTGCTCCCCTCAGCAGTGTCCTTTGTCATTCAGCCTGTTCTGCTCCCCACTCTGTCTCTCTGGTGAATCCTTGCACCGCCCCTGCTTGTATCCCAGCTCTGTATGAATAAGTCAATACATCTTTTTTAATGATTTAAAAAATAATTTAAAAATTAAAAATCTTCATCAAAATGGACATTTTTATATAAATATATAAAATTTGAAAATGGCTTTATTTTTTAGTTTTGAGTACTGATAAAAAAGTACTAATGTCTATATATTTCCATGTTTAGAATTAGCACTCAGAAAACATGGAGAAATGGAGCATTTGCAATCATCCAATATGATAATATTAACTTTTTTAATTCATTCATTGTCCAAAATTCTCTCAAGATCTTACCCAAGTTTACTGATTTCCTTTCACTGTAGGTTGAATGATTCTCTATGAGCCAAAGACCAAAAACTCCTTCCGAAAATAAGGAAACAATGGTTTCTATTTAAAACCTTTGTTTTTAAAAAATAAAAATGATATGTGTACTAAACTGTGAGACTTTCACCCTCATATAAATTACTATTGTGCTTTGAAAAAAATAAACAAATAAAATTTCAAACTCAACCTTTACTTGACTACAAATGTTTCATCGAGTACAACTGAAAATACCTCTCCTTTCTATGAATTTCTTTTTGGAAGGCAGAAGCAACTATCAAGTCCCTTGCAGCTGAGTCATTAGAGCTTTTGTGATTGTCTAGACAACGTCATTTTACCAGGAATCTTCCATGTTAGATTGTGAAGGGACTTGGGATTTAATTTGCACCTGTGACCATTTCAATAAAGCAATCAACTTCAAATTAGACAATGTCAGGGCCCAGATTGCACAGGTAGATAGAATTTAACATACAATGTATTTTCAATCCAAAAACCACTCTCTCTAGTAACTCTGCCCTCATGTGGCCAAGAAGGAGAAAGTCTTAGGACCAAACTGAAGAATACAAAGGCACTGAGTGACTATGGTTTTATGATTTAAAAAAAAAAAATCACACATGCTTTTTGTTCTGCACTGCAAGAGAAGGATGTGTAGTTTAGTGATCTGGGAATTCTACGTGAGTTTAAGTGCTATGAGTTCAAATTTCTATCTCTCAATTTGATGACTATGTGTCATTGATTTATTCATTAAACTTCCTCCTGAGATCATTTCTTCACCTATTAAAACTGAAGTAATCAAAAAAAAAAAGACATACTGATAAAAGGACCAGAATAGAGAGCCTATAACTAGACCTATGCAAATACAGTCAACTGAATTTTAACAAAAAAGCAAAAGCAATTTAATAAATTAATGGAGGAAGGACCATTTTTGTCTCTTTGCCAGATGGAGCTGGAACAATTTGCATCCAAAACCTAACCAAAGTCCTTATAGCTTATATAAGATTAACCTCAAGTGAATAATATTAGTAAGTAAAAAATGCAAAACTATAAAACATCTAGAAAATATAAGAGGAAATCTTTGTGATTGTGGATTTGGCAGTGGCTTTTGATACAATATAAAAAGCATCATTCATAAAAATACTTGTGTGACTTCATTAAAATTAAAGTCTTCTTCTCTGTGAAATACATTTTAAAAGATTGAAAAAACAATATTTGTCAAAAAAGAAATCTCCCAAAAAAGATTTGCATCAAAATAAGAAAATAGACATAATAAAATGTTCTTACACTCATGTTAGTTTAAATGAGCTGGCAATGTAAAAGTTCCTTCAATACAATTAGAATTCAATAAAAGTTTGCTTAACTTGAACACAAATGCAATAGATTAGAATGCAAATGGATATTTAATTTTCTAAATGTCTCACACACAGGTTCATAAGAAATACTTGCCAGTGATCTTGCTGGTAAATACTATCTCATTGTTTCATTCACCTAGCAATAATTTCTTCAAGAAGGAGGCAACCAAAAAGAATCTGTAACTTAAAATATGTCTGATTCTCCAACTATAAATCAGAGACATTCTACAGGGGAAGAAGAGAGAGAAAGAGCCCAAAACAAGGGCAGGAAGAACACAAGGGTCGATGGTGATGGTGCACCAGTGAACTGGTGGTGGGAGTTCTATGGGGAGTTCTACACCTGAGAGGAGAAAGAAAATGTTGTTCAAAAAAATAAAGAAAGGATCAATAATGTAATATATATATATATATATATATATATATATATATATATATAATAAAATGTCTGATTCTATATGTGCTTTAAGAGGAGTAAGTTAAATAATGGCTTGTGCTTTCTGAGAAAGAAAATTATAATAATCAACATTTCTGAAGGCTTATGAAAAAGACATCTAATACATTTAATATTACACACACACAAACTATTACTTAGATCAAGACACATAGCAAATTGTTCCGAACTTGAAGAAAATCAAATTGTAAAAAACTGTAAATTATATAAATGATCATTATAGTGTGTTTTTATAATGTTTTAATTTCATAGTAGTAAATTAATGTAATTTTTTTAATGTAAGAATGTAAGATAGGTTCCAAGCAGTTCTGTTTCACTGAGTACAATAAACACAAGCTGATTGACAGACAGGACTCCAATCTCCTTGGCTCCAACTCTTCTGAACATGTACCGTTGATTGAGTTAGAGTCAGTAATGGGCAGCGTGGACCTTTTTTAATTAATGTGTCCTTGTTCCCTCTCGCTGCTGAAATACAATTTCACTCACTGGCAGAATTTACATTTTATCCAAAACATCAGGACAGGTTCCCAGAGAAGTGGGAAGTCCAGAGAAAGTTATGATGGAAGAAACCATGGGCCCTGACAGGGAAGCTAACACAGGTACCCAAAGCAATGACTGAACAGCAGGAAGCCACGTAAAGGAAGGCTGCTGGACAGAACACAGCTGCAACCAAATCGCTAGCCTTCTGGATAGATGGCAAGTTAAGGAAGCCTTTTGGGGGTTGGTGATGACAATGGTAGAGGGACGGAGGGAAGGAGGGAGAGAAGAAAGAAAAAGGAACCCAGGGGCTGATTCAGCAGTTTGTGCTAGATGTGTCATGAAGCAGAGGAAGCAAGAAGGAAATTAACATGTGCAATATCAAAATCCATGGACTGGCTCAGAGAAAAATGATGAGACAATCTTGGCAAAGATAGGAAGAGGCTAAAAAGGACAGAGAAAGTAAGTTAATGAGGGCATAGGTGAGTATGCTGATTTTTTTTTTTTTTTTTTTGTCTCAAGCAGGGTCACTGAATGTTCTTAAGTTTTAATTTCATTGTTTATGACATCACTAATGACCCTTGTCTTCCTTAGGGTTTGTTAAATCTAGGGACTTTTCTAACAAAAGATGTAAGGTTTCCTCATGTAGCAATTGTGGGGAAAAATAAAT
Source organism: Condylura cristata (assembly GCF_000260355.1). Taxonomy (NCBI): domain Eukaryota; kingdom Metazoa; phylum Chordata; class Mammalia; order Eulipotyphla; family Talpidae; genus Condylura; species Condylura cristata. The sequence continues at coordinate 54,489,945 of NW_004567111.1, read as the reverse complement.
AAATAATCTTAACTTTTGACTAGCTGGGGAAATGAGGGGCTGAAGGGGCCTCCTATAGTCAAGAGTGGTACTGAAATTTGTATTAAAAACTGATGATC
>NW_004567111.1:54483395-54487662 GCF_000260355.1 Condylura cristata | reverse complement strand
AGAAAATTAAGTTTAACAGTGCTAACTTTTCTATCAGACAATTGTGGGAAGTGAATAGGATCTAAATATAATCAACATATTACCCAGCTCAAGGAAGAAAATATTCTTCTGAAGTTGACTATCCTCACACCATAAGATCATCCTCCATATGCTAAAGTGCTATAACCTGTGGTCTGCAACTTGCTTTTGCAGTGCAGATCTTTCAATGTAATTGTATATAACACTTTATTTATAGTAATGAAAAAGTACTTAAAATCCAATTACATAGTTGGAAATTGCATATTTTTAAACAAATGTAGAATAATTAAAAAGGAATTCAGTGCATAGCTATAGAAACTATTTGGAATTACTAAAATGACTTATTTCAATATCCTCCAAGCAGTTCCTCTGCTTAAATTGTGACTCTATATTAGCTACATTAGTCTAATACACCTTTCATTTGGTTTACTAGGGAATTAAAATGCCATTTTCATGCATTTACTTTTCTTTATATGACCCAAATAATTCATTTAGGAGCAATATATCTCTGTAAATTTCCTTTTCCTAGAGATGAGTTTGGTGACCATAATTCCTTGCTGGGAACATACGTTGGGGTGTTTACTTGCAGATAGTGAAAGAATTGTGTTCTTCAGGTAGATAAGGATAGTTTGGCTTTATGTAACACTGTCATTCACTGGCTGCATAAAGCTCCCATTCTTAACTATTTTTTAAGTGACCCCAAAATAAATAAATATACAAATAAATAGTTTGTCAACTTTTATACCAAAAGTTTCTGTCTCTTTCTCTTTGGAAGTGGGATAACTTTTACATTCTAAGAAGGTACAATATATATGTCTCAAACGTTTTTAAAATGAGATTATTTTGCACAAGGAAAATTTTCAATCACCTCTGCAATTAAAAAATTTCTCTTACAACTCCCAGGTTTACAGAAAATTAATCTCTTTGAAAAACTGTATTACTTCAATATAGCATTAGTATGATTTTCAGTCTTTAATATATATGGAATAATTGAATACTCTCTTCAGATATAAGCACATAAGTAATTAAAATTTATACCTGATTTGAAAGAAGTTAAACTTGCTGTAGATACCATGTACTTCTTGTTACAATCAGTTTTTTCTTCATATGGAAATATTACTAGTGGCTTTTTTAAATTCCCAACATTTAAAATTCCAACCCTGCCTCCAGGTGGCATAGGGGTTAGACTCAGTGCTATCACCACCCGACATGAGTTCCATCGCCAGCCAGGGAGCTGACCCACATGACACTGCAGATCTGTCCTGTCTCACTGCTGCTCCCCTCAGCAGTGTATTCAGTCCATCTGCCTGTTTTGTTCCCCACTCTGTCTCTGGTGAATCCTCTCACCCCTGCACCTCTGGCCTATACCCCAATTTTCTATGCATAAATAAATCTTCAAAGTAAATAAAATTCCCAACATTTGTACATAGTTTTCTGTCATTATCCTCTGTATTTTCTGTCATGCCTGATATAACTTCCCTTTTATTTCTTATTCTATTTATTAATGTCTTCTCTCTTTTTCTTTAGTCTAGCTAGAGAATTGTCTAGGTGGTCCCTAATACAAATGATGGCATTCTTATAAGAAGAAAGGATTGGAAAACACATGTATGTGCATAAAAGGAAAGAAACATGTAGTAGAAAGACCCATCTACAAGCAAAGGAAAGAAGCCTTGGAGGAAATCAAATATGCTCAAAAGTTGGTCTTAGACTTCTAGACTCCAAATCTATAAGAAAACAAATTTATGTTGTGCCACCAGTCTGTGGCATTTTGTTTTGTTAACCTGGGTAAGCTACACAGAGGACAAAGAAGAATAACATCAGCATTATCACTAAGGAGTTCATTATATATCAGAACAGACAGTGCTATAGACCAAATAGTAACATAGGGATGCAGAGAGGAAAAGCCAATCAACTATTCCTTCTAGTGGACTCTCCACATCTCACAAAGGAGGTGAGATTTAAACTGAGTCATTAGGGTAAAGCTGTTTCCCCAGCAGAGGGCTGAGAGAAAATATTCCAGGTAGAGAGCACAGCACTGGCATAGGCTTCGATGTGCAAAAATGCAGTTTCCTAAGAACCACTGGCTATGTGACTTGCATGTTGAAAAGATGGGAGATTACCAGAATATGAGAAAGTCAAGGCAAAATTTTAAAATGAGTAAGTACTTTAAATATTTTTTACCTTCTGGGATAAACAACAATTCATGTTTGTTTTGTTTTGTTTTGTTTGTTTTTATGAAAGGAAACAGAGTTGTATGATGTATATTTTATTAACTAAAGAAGAGAAGAGAGATAAACCCTAAGCCAGGATGACAAGTTACAGGACTAGTACTATAGCCCAAACAGAAACATACAAAATTTTAATTAGGAAAAGGCACTGGAAATCAAGGGGAGAAAAAAAGACAATGGTGACAAATTCAAGAGTAAAATAATTCTTGAATGTCTACATTGCCTACTCTTTAGCTTTTGGGGTCATTATTAAGGAACACACTGTCATCAGTAGGATTAGAAATCAGGAAGTAGAAATAAGGATCACAGAGTATATAAACCCAAACCTCAAGCTCTCTAATATAGCTAGGAAGGGTCTGAATCCAGCCCATGCCCTCTGGACTCATGGAAGAGAAGCTACAGAGTCAAAATAGACTGCTTTCACACAGAGAACTTTTCATTTTTATTTCCCAAATTATGAGTGTTGAGGTAAAGTAGGTTTACTTTTTTGTATCTGATCTGAGGCTTACAGGTTCTAGCCTCTACAGATACGTACTTCACTGCCTGCCCACCACAAGTTCCCCAACCTCCTCCCCCATGTTCCACAGGGTCCCACTGGTCAAACTACTCCTACCTCGTCACCCTCCCTCACTGGTTACCTCAATTTTTCAGCCAGATAGTAAGAGTTTTGATTTGACTGACTCTTAGTTATGTTTCTCTATATTTCAATTATAAGTGATAATTTTAATTTTTAAGTAAAAGTAGATAAAGTCTAGACCAACTTGCCAAACACCATGGGATTTCCTGAAGCACTCTTGAAATAATTTCCTGCAAGATCTAGGCTGGTATCCATGAAAACAAGGCACGCTACATGTGATATAGCAGAGCATTTGAAACTCCAAACAACCACTGGCCCAGGCTGCACCAGTCCGAGCCTATGGATTCCCTACATCTTCACCTTCTCTAAGAGGAGATGGTGCCCAGAGGTGCACAGTCAGTAACACCTGAGAAATGAGCAGAAAGACAACAGACAGAAGAGATGAACATGAATGAAGACTAAAGTGTTGGAACCTAGAACTGAGGAAGAATTGTCAGCAAGTCAACATGGAAAAGGATGGAGCAACTAAGTGTGGGACTCAAGTTGAGGAATCATTTGCTGTTCCCTTGTGCAAAAACCCAAGCTCTTGTTATCCCAGTATCCTTTTTCAACTTGCATGCATTTCCCAATACCTCCTTCCTAAGTGAGAATTTCTAGGATAAAATTTTCCTTGCTGAGCTCCCTTTCAATGACTGAACTGTGACCTTAGACCTTAGCATTGCTGGCGTTCCAGTGTCTTCTCTGCAGAACAATTATCTGGGCACAAGACCAGGTTTGAAGTGAGAGTGATAGAGAAGGAAAGAAGTGAGAGAAGACTGAAGAGGGGTGCACACAGCACACAGCCTCCTTCACAGAAAAGAGGCAGTACTTTGTTTTCAAGTTAAAGAGAAAGCTTAGCCCCTCTTCCTGACCACATCCAAGCAGTCATACTGACAGAATCCATCCCAGAGGAGCCACAGAACATTTTGGCATCAGGGTAACGAAAGTAAGTCACATTAGAAATATGGACAGTCATCCTTCTGTTTTTATTTCATAAATTCAACCTTCTTTTTTTTCTGCAGTACACTGTCATCAAAATTTTATGTTCCCATCCTCTCTGGCATCCTAGTGAGAGAAACAGCACTCTAGGCAAGTGGAGGTTTTCTTGATTCCTGTTTCTTGGAAATATGATCCCCAATCACTGCTCCTTTGTGCACACCCAGTCAAAGCCCAGGAGATCATAGACCATTTCCTTCAAAGTAGTGAGTAAATGAGAGGTCAACAGTTCAATGTACTCATCTACACAAATGCCTGCAGTCAACCTGCAATTCTTCGCTTCTGTACTGAGATGAATCCAACCAAACCAGATGGTTATAGTCTAGGTTTCCTCTCTCCAGCACAGGTGTCCACAGTACCTTGACTCGATTTCTTTTAGGGCCACAGTATGCATAATGATAGTCAAGAA
>NW_004567111.1:54476622-54482575 GCF_000260355.1 Condylura cristata | reverse complement strand
GTGGTGAGAGGCTTCACCAGAGACAGAGTGGGGAACAGAACGGGCAGATCAACGAAGTACACTGCTGAGGGGAGCAGCATCAACCCCTTACTTCTTTTTTCTTTTTTTAAAGATTTGTTTATTTATGCATACAGAACTGGGTTACAGACCAGAGGTGCAGGGGTGGTGAAAAGATTCACCAGAGACAGAGCAGGGAGCAGAACAGGCAGATCGACGAAATACACTACCTAGGGAAGCAGCGGGCGGATCAGGAAAGGTCTGCCGCATCATGTGGATCACCTCCAGGGCAGGCGGGGATTGAACTCAAGATGGGAAGCCTCACTTTTTCTTGAGTAATCAAGGAGTGAGACCAGTTCATTGTTGATCACCTTAAATTTCTCTCATGGAACTGTCCCATGGACAATTCCTCTAAATTTTATTTTTTAATATTTATTTAGGCATGCAACAACTGGGGTACAGGTCAGATGTGCAGGAGTGAGCAGATTCACCAGAGACAGAGTGGGGAGCAGAACAGGTGGATCGAGTGAAATACACTGCTGAGTGCTGAAGGAAGCAATGGGTTAGACAGGAAAGGTCTGCTGTGCCATGTGTGGGTTAGCTTCCAGGACGGGGATTGAACTCGTGCTGCAGTGGCTGCAACTCGCTTCATAGTGTGTGACTTACCCCTTGTGCTACCAGGGAGGCCCCTTCTAAACTTAGCTATGTCTTCTTTACTGACTCTAGGCCCTTCACTTGCATTTTCATAGAGAATTTCCTATAGAAAACATCTGCAAATATTTTCTCTTCTCGTTTATGATATAACTCTTCCTTAGCTTCTTGCCTTTTTAAAACCCAGGAATGTCTTTCTCTAGAACTGGATATCATCCCCTTTGAAATATATTTATCAAGAAAAAAATAACAGTCCCTTATTCTCAGCCTCTGTGGGAGTGTCTAATCTGACTTGAGTAATAGACAAGTACCAAGCATAGTTATCCACACGTGAGGAAACTCTGACATAAGACCCTCTACTTTTCCAAAAGATGTGGTACATATACACAATGGATTATTACTCAGCAACCAAAAAAAAGAAACACATGTCTTCTGCAGCAACTTGAATGGAGCTGGAAAAGATCATGCTTAGTGAGATAAGCCAGAAAGACAAAGAAAAATACCAGATGGCTTTGCTCATAGCAGGAGTATAATGGACCAGGCGAGAAAATAATAATAATGAACAGTCATATACCCGACACATTTTGTGGGGGTGGAGTGGGGAATGGGATCAAAAACGGGGGGTGGGGGAGGCCTGTGCATGGGACTATGGTGATGGCACATGGGTGACTCGGTGATGGGAAACCCATGGGGATTACAATTGAGATGAAAAAAAAAATGTACAAAATGATGTAAAAATAAACTATTACATTATTTAAAAAAAAAAAAAAGATCCTCAGATCCTCTACTTTTCTACTGGTTCACTCCAGCTCTAAAAAACTCCCACTTTTATTTCAAGCAATTGCATTTAACCTCTTTTTCCTACTATAGTTGTCTTGATCCATTGTCATAGCACTGAAAAAACGTTCCTTAAATGTTTAACCTACCTGGTTCCATTTTTATTTTGGATTACCTAGAATTCCAATTTATGGATTTATTCCATATTAATATCTTGCAATTATCAGTCTAAAATATTTAAATAGTGGATTCATATCATTATGCATTTATCAAAACCCATAGAATATGCAATATCAAGAGGGAACTTCCCTAGAAGCAATGAATTTTGGGTGCTATGTAGATTCTTAGATCCCAACAAATGTACTGCTCTGGGTGGGGGTTGTTGATAAGAGGGAAAAACAAGTGCATAGGAAGGGGCAAGCAGCTTAGAGGAACTCTCTGTCTTTTCTGTTTAGTTTTGCTGTGAACCTAAAATAACTCTAAAAATTAAAGTTTATATTTAAAAATTTAGTTGTTGCTGGAAATCGGTTTCTTATGCACAACTGTGAAGACACTGGAACAGAGTTCAATAACATCTCACTGAGAAGCCACAGCCTGAATATAATGGATCTGTCTCACTAGTCTTGCATGACTATAAATGGCTACATTTGAAACCAAGAATTGGTCAAAAGTGAGACATTAACTTAGTTCATTTCCTGAATCTGTTTCTCAAGCCCTATAGGTAGATTGAGATCTGAGCATCTTCTGAGAACTTTCTATAGACCAAGCTCCAGATTGGTGCAGTGCTAATTTAATAAATCAATTTTCATTTCACCCAGCATATATTCTTATGTGTGAAAATTCCTTAGAAATGAGATTATATAGAGAAAGATTTGTTTAAATATATGTGACCCTACATATATTTTTTTAATATTTATTTCTTTGTGCATACAGAAGTAGGGTACAGGCCAGAGGTGCAGGATTTACCAGAGACAGAACGGGGTGCAGAACAGGCAGATTGACAAAGTACACTGCTGAGGGGAGCAGCAGATGGGTCAGGAGAGGTCTGCCACGCCATGTGGGTCACCATCGGGGCAGGTGGGAATCGAACTCATGTGGAAATGGCTTAAGCTTCTTAGTGCTGTGCTTTAACCCACTGTGCCACCAGGGAGGGCACCCTGTGATGCCATATACTTTAAGATGAGTATAACTAAGATTATTTTTATCACACATTTTAAAAATTCAGTTATTTTTACAAAGAACTGATGAAACTCAACAAAAATAAACAACCCCATCAAAAAATGGGCAGAAGGGCTAAAAAGACACTTCTCCAAAGAGGAAATGCAGATGGCCAACAAGCATATGAAAAAATGTTCAACATCACTTGTAATAAGGGAATGTGATACCACCTCACCCCAGTGAGAATGGCACATCTTCAAACAACTAGCAACAACAAATGTTGGCGAGGATGTGGAGAAAAAGGAACTCTCCTTCACTGCTGGTGGGAATGCAAACTAGTACAACTACTATGGAAAAATGTTTGGAATTTCCTCAAACTGCTAAACATGGAGCTTAATCATCCATTTTTGGTCATAAACAGTCATAAAAATATGACCCCTGGCCCTCCCTGGTGACGCAGCGGGTTAATGCACTGCACTGAGAAGCTAAAGCCACTTCCGCATGAGTTCGATTCCCGCCTGCCCCGGAGGAGACCACATGGGATGGCAGACCTCTCCTGACCCGTCCCTTGCTCCCCTCAGCAGTGTACTTCCTCAATCTGCCTGTTCTTCTCCCCACTTTGTCTCTGGTGAAGCCTCTCACCGCCCCTGAGCCTCTGACCAATACCCCAGTTCTGTATGTACAAATAAATAAATCTTTTAAAAAAATAAAATAAAATAAAAAATAAATATATGACCCCACTCCAGGGTATCTACCCACAAAACACAAAAACACTGATTCGGAAAGACACCTGCACCCCCATGTTTATTGCTGCTTTATTTATAATTGGAAAGACATGGAATCAATCCAAATGCCCAAAAGTAGGTGACTGGATTAAAAAACTGTGGTACATAGACATGATGAACTATTACTTAGCAATGCCTTTCGCAGCAACATGGGTGGAGCTGAAAAGGATCATGTTTAATGAACTAAGCCAGAAGGAAAAAGAAAAATACCAGATAGTTTCACTCATAGCAGGATTATAAAGGACCGGGGGTGGGGGGGAATAATAATAATAAACAATATACCAGAGACATTTTACAGGGGTGAGTGGAGAATGGGATCAAAAGTGGATGGGGGGGTGCCTTGGACTATGGTAATGGCACATGGGTGATTTGGTCATGGGAAGCCCATGGGGATTACAACTGAGATGGAAAAAAAAAATGATGTAAAAATAAACTATTATATTATTTTTAAAAATCCTATAGAATATTCAGTTATTTTTAATTGAGGTATTATTATTTAGATTACCCTATCAGATATTGCCACTGTAGTGCATTTGCCACCAAAATCAGTCATGGCCCACTACCACAGCACACTGTGCTTCCTTCCCTGCTTGTTCTTACTTACTCCCCTTCTGTCCCCTGTCTCCTCTGGATGTTTCAGTAACAAAGATCTTTAAATATGTGTGTGTGTACATACATGTGTGTGTATATGTGTGTACACACATATGTGTGTATGTGTGTATGCATATATGTTATAACTTGTGTGTATATATGTGTGTGTACACACATACAATGCAGCAATTTTTAATTTTTTTCATAGAATCGATCGTCTTTACTTCTGGTTTGATTATTTAATTAACTATTGAATGACATTTATTTTTTTACAGCAATTTCTGGCTAATTATAATTTCATTTTCATGATTAACTACTGTGAAATTGAAGGCTCCCCTGTGCTGGAATATAGACGGCTATCAACATTTAGGTAGAGTAATATTGGCCACTGCAATTGTACCTCTATTACCCTAGATAAGGATAGAGATTCCCAGAGGCAATTTCTTCGTTGATGTCTTCCCATTTCATCAGCCAATATAATGTGCATGTTACTAAATATTTCCTTAGAAATAGGAGATTATATAACAGAAAACTAGAGCTCTACCAATTGCTAAATCCTTAGTGGTCACTTTGTTTTCATCATTTCACCTTTAAATAAAGGCTGTAACATTTACAAACCACTGTGTGACTTAGGTGAGTAAGAACACTGCTGGCTATTTACAGTACCAAATTGCCTTGAGCGTGGAGAGTGAAATCCCCTTGCACATTTAAATGCTCACAAGCAATTAGCTGTGCTCTATATAGTATAATCTAAGGATGACTATAAAGGAAAATAGGAATTATGTTCAAACTGAGTTAAATGGTAGAAGGAGGTTTATGTTCACATAAACAAAAATATTCTGATGGATGAATTATTTGTGTTTCAGAGCCTTTTAAAAATCCACAGGCCATATTTGATTAAATTCATGGTGTCAAAAACACCCTTGCTCAATAGTGGCCTACCAAGACCATAACTCAGATGAGTTTTAATTTCCTTTTTTAGGCTAATAAAAAAAAAAAAGCAAAATTTCAGTTAATTATTACATCTCACATTAAATTTCTCAAATTTTTAACTTTTGTGCCATTTATGCAACATACATTTTTGTTTGCAACAAAGGAAAACACCAGCAGTATCCAAGGAAATACTATCATACAGAGTGCATTTTCTATGATTACATTCAGCCATGAAATTTTAAACCACTTATAAAAATATAACCAAAGAGAAATAAATACATGAAAACTATAAAACATACTACCAAATTAAAATTTTATTAGAGAGGAAATAAATCAATAGCAATAGTATAGTTAGTAGTAAGTAGTAAAGGACTGCATATAAAATTCTGCATGAAACTGCTAAAGAAATACTTAGAAATTTATACTTTTAAATACCTTTATTGTAAAAAACACATGGGAAAGGTAGAAAACAAAAGATGAATATTTTGAGGTACAAATAAGTTAAATAACAAATCCCATATGCCTAGTGCACGGTGAAGCTAGAGTAAAAGACTAGGTGCTTTCAACCACACTACTTATCACTGTGCAAAATAGCTACATAGTTTTCAGTGTAAAAGTTGACCCAGGACTGTTAATTAAACACATACAGTTTAGAGTGAGGGGTAAGGGTGCAACAGGGTAACTGCAGTTGAAACCAGGGGTTAAGGAGAAAAACAGCAACATTTAACTTTCTAGATGCCCAGTGATCATGGAGCATACACTGGTTAACTCAACTATTTCTTTGCTTACACTCCACAGGAAATAGCCACCTTCCTTGATAAAAGAAAAAGACAGATGTGTACAAAGTAATGGCTTACAGTGACCATCAAAAGATGAAGCATGTTGGGATCTAGCTGGTGGTGTAACAGGTTAAAGTGCACCACTAGGAAGCTATCCACAGCCATTGCAGCATGAGTTCGATCCCCAGCCAGGGGGGTGACCCACATGGCGTGGCAGACCTCTCCTGACCCACCCCTCAGCAGCGTATTTCAGTACATCTGCCTGTTCTGCTCCCCTGTTCT